>NC_059335.1:33573125-33937500 GCF_018350155.1 Leopardus geoffroyi | reverse complement strand
TACTCTTCAAAACAAAGAGAAGCCATTTCAAATGATTTCTAAGACACAGGCTGCACATTTTAATACATTTTTCAAATATGCAGACTGATTTAGACATTTCCAAGGAAATACTTATTCTGCCTCTCTGCTTTCTCTCACGGCATCTGTTGTTACTAGCAGGGAAGGAAAAGTAAAATCTAATGTCATTAACAATAGACCCAACCAAGATCCCCAGTACTCACTTAATGCAGGAGGAGGGCACATAGAGAAGCAAATGAAAAGGTAAACAAAATGAGGATGAGAGGAGCTGAAGAGAAAGGCAGAGAAAATCAGGTTAATGAATAAAAACAACAAGTCCATCTTTCATCTCTCCTGGCTCCTACTGATGGCAGACGGTGTATTTAATCTGCTGAGAGACCAGATTTAAGGCCTCCCTTTGGCATAGTCCATCCATGAATTATTAACATCTGCAGAAGCAACAGCACATCCGCTCACAGCGATCAGAGAGGATAATGATGATTAACAAAGATGGGATTATTAATCCCTCCACTTCCCTTTCCTGTCTCCCTCTCTTCTTCATTCCCCTCTGGGCTCTGACTGCTTTTTAGGCAGTGTATTTTGAGCTACAGCCTCAGTCTCAGAGTCGATACCTCCATAGTGAAAAAGTAATCAATGACCAATTAGAAGTCATAGTTTTTAATATATGTATGTTTTTCAGATATATTTTATTGATCGTTGTGTCCTTCATGAAACAAAGATACAAACAGGGGTGGTTACAAATTCTTGATGGACTCAAACACTGAAAAGATAAACACACTGCTTTGCAGGCTCCAAGTTCAGGGTTGGTCCACAGGTGGATGAAGTTTAAAAGTTGGCAGAGATGGCCAGGGAAGCAGGATATACCTACACTAGACTTCTGTCATCATTTAATTTGGTCCATCTCAAACTGGAGGGCTTATTGAACAGATTCTGGGCCTCACCTCCAGAAATCTGGATTTAGTAGGTCTGGGGTAGGGCTTGAGAATCTCCATTTCTAATTAATTTGTGGTGATGCTGATGCTGCTAGTCTGGGCACCACCCTTTAGAATAACCAACAAAGGCTTTCTGTTTGCCAAAGGCATTCAGGGCATGAGAGGAATGGAGTAGGAAATTAAAACCAACCTGAGGCAGAAAGCTAATACAAAAACAGAGATGAGATTTGCAGCTCCTTTCCCTTTCTAACCCCCAGTGAAAAACTTAGATGCCTTGAAGGACTCTGCAATATGTCTGCTGCTCCAAAATAAACCCCATTCCCTAACACTCCTCCTCCCCCACCAAGAAACGAGCTAGTTGGATGAATAGTTAACAAATGGTGAAGAACACATATGAAACTGGGAGCTAGATTAATTTATAACTCAATTCCCGAAACATGAGAAAGAATTTCAAATATTCTCCTTCCTTTGGTCATTTTCTTCCCCATAACTCCCTCTTCTTAGGACCTGGCTTTAATGTAAAACCAATCCTCAAAAAGAATGAAAGGTTGTAACACCCTCACCCAAAACCTTAGTTCGCTACGTAGAGAAAATTCTTACATATCCTCAATATCAAACTGAGTCAGGCACGAAAAATAAAACAAACAAAAGCAGAGTATCAGCAGAGGCTATAGGAAAGGGCCAAATATAAGGAAATGCACTTGAACATCAGCTCTGTTAAAAGAGCAAAATATAAGAAGTTAAGTAGACGGATATAACTAAATTCCATTTCTTTGGGGGTTTGCAAATGCAATTGAAAACAGAAGTAATGAGAGATGTGAGGTAGAGGCAGCCAGCAAGGCCAGGCTCACACAGCACCCAGCTCTCACCCGGCCCAGGCTCGCTCTCTACTGCAAGACAGCTGTGGCCGTACACGCTCCAAGGCTGCAGGAACCATCCTAACAGCCACGACTTCACAGCTAATAGATGCTTGGGGAAAAGGAGGTACACTGCCCCATTAACAATAGCTGCTCCTGATGGGACAGCCAGTCTGAAACGTTCGGGGGGAGAGGAGCAGAGAAAGTGGGACGCAGAGGACAGAAACAAAGTGAGAATGAAAGGAAGACAGGAGAAAAGATAAAAAGAACAGACAACAACAATGGAAGGGAGGATAGCCTAAAGAGGAAAGAAACCAGGAGGGAGGGAGAATAGAAAGCAAAAGCTGGCAAAAACAAAAACAGAAAACCTCACCCCTAATGGGCTCTCAATTCTGAGAGTCCAATCCACCCGAAGTTTCAAATATGACATGCGTTCCAGTTGGCCACTTTGCAGTTGCTTGGCACCAAAGACCTACTCAGACAGTAAAAACAAGGCTGATAGGCTCTAGCTAGTATGACAAGTCTCAAGAGACTGAGCCCCTTCACAGAAAGGGCATTTGGAAACTATTCAGCAGCAGCAACAAACATCAGTATCGTTTTTGTTCCAAAGTGTACCGCAGACGGGAAAAGTGAGGTCTGCCACCATTCAGTTTATGGTATTACTCTTCTAACATTTTCGTCTCTACAACTGATTTAGTCAACTCGCAAATCTTCCACACAGAAAGGAATAAACAGAAATGCAACTTCAAAGAAACAGCTAAAGAAAGGTCTGAAAGGAAAGATAAGACCAAGACATCAAGAAATGACCAGTGACAAAAGACCTAGCTTAGTGTCTTTGCAAAAACAACAAACAAACAAAAAAACAAACCTGCAATTTACCCTCATCCCATGCCTTCCTGAACAAGGCACGATAATAAGGACACAGGACAAGGGACACCTGGATGACTCAGTTGGCTGAGTGTTCAACTTCGGCTCAGGTCATGATCTCACGGCTTGTGAGTTCAAGCCCCGTGTCGGGCTCTGTGCCGACAGCTCAGAGCCTAGAGCCTGCCTCGGATTCTGTGTCCCTCTCTCACTCTGCCCCTCCCTCACTCATGCTGTGTCTATCTCTCAAGGATAAGTACAACATTTAAAGAAAAAAAAAAAAAGGACACAGGGCAATGCATTAAGAAGTGTCTGGGTTCAGGGGTGCCTGGGTGGCTCAGTCAGTTAAGCGTCTGACTTCAGCTCAAGTCATGATCTCACGGTTCGTGGGTTTGAGCCCCACATCGGGCTCTGTGCTGACAGCTCAGAGCCTGGAGCCTGCTTCGGAATCTGTGTCTCCCTCTGTCTCTCCTCCTCTCCCGCCTGTGCTCTCTAAATAAATAAATAAATAAATAAATAAATAAATAAATAAATAAATAAATAAAAAAGTGTCTGGGTTCAAGTTCTACCTTTACATAGTAAGTAAACTCTCCATCTTGGTTTCAGTATCTTCTCCTTCTAAATAAACAGAATGCCAACACCCATCCAACCCATTCCACCACGAGAAAGAAGACGGTGATGGGCAAAGCCCACTGCAAAGTATCACACAAATGGAAGAGTTATTATGGTGTACCACTCAAAGTTCACATAATAGTCCTGGCCTGTTCCTTTCCCCTACATCTTCCAAATTAGGACAAAGTCACAGATAACCATTCTTTCAAATGGTTTGAGGGGAGTAGTAAAATGACATAACAGTTATTCATAAAACCAGCCATGTCTCAGATCCCCCTTCACACGTTAGGAAGCTTTACTTTTACAGAATAAAGGAAAGGACTGTATGTCGTTTTGTAAGAATTGACCAATTCTGAACTATGAGGGTCACTTTTATAGCCAATCTCTAACACATACTTCATGGACTAATCCATCATCTCTCCATTAAATCAATTTTCCTTGTCACTTCAAACTGATGTTCTATAATCTCAACTACCTGGTCAAAACAATCCAACACTTCCAAATGCCGGCTGTTCGGACAACTTGGAGGGGCAATACAGCCAGTCAAGAAAGTGTATTTGGGGGCCATTTTCCAAGTTCTCTGAATTAAGCATGTCTTACTTTTGTAATTAGGGGGAAAACCGGATTTTTCTCTAAAGCCATTCAGTTCCTATTCACACTCTCAAAATCCCAAATTTAATGTTTTCTTGTCAGTAACTCCCTCGGGCTTCACCCTCTCTTCCAGTCAAGAGGTGTCTAGGTCATGAAAGAGGAGGGTAAAAGTCTTTTGCAGACAATGATTACTTCTCCTCCAACCTCTCTAAGCCTAGCTCCCTCCGTAAGAACACTTTACCAGCCCCTCAGCTAGACTCTAATTCCGACTTCATACAAGGAGAGTGGCACCAGGCACACGCTGAGGGCTACCTACATGGGAGTGCCTAACTGTGCCCTACTATGGATCACCACCATGTCTTTTCAGCTCCCTGCTTGGCCTTCTCCTCGAGATTCCGCTATGTTAGTCTGTATTTATTTTCAAGAGCCAGGTAGTCCAAAGAGCACCAATCTACACGACTCCAGGTCACCTCACTGTTGTGTTGTCTCCTAGACAGGAGTAATTTCGCTGTAGAGAAATTCTTTCCTGTATTCTGGAGCACACACAGAGTTAAGGGCCTTGTGTGTGTCCATAAAAACCAAACACACATAATACCCTTAGACAGCCAAATCATATTATAAGATGCAAGATTTCAACATTCCGGCACACTGCCAGAGCTTAATGGCCAGTCAGACGCTAAGTAAGGAAATGGGTCTGCATTAAACCTACAAATAAGTCAACAATCAATAGTTCAGGATTACAGTAAAAAACTGGATGTGCCCTTTAAATTGCTTCTAGCATCATTCTTCTAACTTGAGCTCCGCTTCAGAAGCAAAGCAAAAACAAAACAAAGATGATCAAGCAAGAAACTGAACACAACCTATTTTCACAAGCACAAAGCATTGGCATTTCGAAACTAAAAGCTACTCTAGGATTTCACAGAAACCTTTTACAGTATACCTGTAGGGCAGCAAACCCGAGGAATAATAGGCTGAGCTTTAGACAGTAAATTAAACTGACAGCTCAGCAAGCACAAAACTATGGCAAAAAAGCAAGCACCTGGAGATAAACAGATGAAGCAGGTTTGGCCTTCCTGCAAAACTTCTCTCCCCCCACCACCCCCAACACCCCCAAACCAGCAGAGATTTGTGTAAAGGTTTAGAAAGCATGTTCCAGCTTTGTCCCTCAGTCAACATGATTTGACTACTAAGCGTATATAAATAAGTGCTATGCCCACCACATCCATTCACTGTGGGCTTTCTAGCCTTTATTTTGCTCTAAATGAGCAATTACTGAGCAGTACTTCCACTAAAATACTTCAACTACTTCACTCTTTCAAATATATCTTGAAAATTCACTTCTTTACCAAACAGCTTTGACCTACAAATGAAATTTAAAACCCAGGGGACTAAGGCCATAGTACTGAACTCAAACCAACAGAAGGGAGTTCAAGTCTGGCATATCTAGCCTTTGCAGGCCTTAGGTTTCCCCATCAGTGAAATGCAGCTGACAATAGTATACGCCTGAAATAGTTACCGGAAACCCAGGAAGTGTTTAGTTCAGTGTCTTTTTTTTTTTTTTTTTTTTTGAAGTTTGCTTATTTTGAGAGAGAGAGAGAGAGAGAGCAAGCAGAGGGCGGGCAGAGAGAGAGGGAGAAAGACAATCCCGATCAGGCTCTGCACTGTCAGCACAGTGGGCTTGAACTCATGAACCTTGAGATCGTGACCTGAAGCAGAACCAAGTCGCACGTTCAACTGACTGAACCACCCAGGCGTCCCCTAGTATAGTGTCTTGACAAAATAAATGTTCAGTAAACCTTAGCTCTGCCTCCTCAATATTAGCTGGGCTAAAACAGAAGACAGGAATTAAAACTTGTCTTTAGTGCCATGATTCACTGTGCCAGCAGGAAACACTTAAACTAAAGAAAGGAAGAAAAGTAAGGAAGGAAAGGGAGAAAGAGGATAGGTTGGCGGGGCGGGGGGGGGGGGGGGGGGGGTGGAAATACAACTATTTAAA
The DNA here is from genome assembly GCF_018350155.1 of Leopardus geoffroyi. Taxonomy (NCBI): domain Eukaryota; kingdom Metazoa; phylum Chordata; class Mammalia; order Carnivora; family Felidae; genus Leopardus; species Leopardus geoffroyi. The sequence continues at coordinate 33,931,630 of NC_059335.1, read as the reverse complement.
CTAGTGCTACTCAAAGTGTGGTTCAAGGAGCACCAGTCCCCAAATAGGTGGTGCCTGGTCTGCAGCAGGTAAGTACAAAAACAGAGAATAAGCATTTAGAACTTTTATAGCAAGCTGATGGAGTAATTTTATGTCTACTGAATTTAATTAGAAAAACTAAGGCTTATCCTTTGCATGTCTTTTATTTCATTTTTTTCCTCCTAGTAATTCATTTGTACTGTATTTTTCTAAGAGCATCTCTCAGCCTAAGACAAACTCGTTTGGGAGGCACCGATTCAGTAAACACCTTCCAAAAGAAAAACACCAACCACTATACTTCTTCGCCGTGAAGACCTCTGGGACAGTTTGGGACCCCGTCACAGAACTAAGTGCTACTGTGAATGCCCATAAACCAAGGATCCCCAGGTCCTGCGCTGGTCCTATCTAATACAATATGGGAGACTGATATGCACCGTGGATAAGAGAAAACCTGGCAGAAGACAAAGTGCTCCCAGATAATACCACACCAGATTATTTTGGTACCTTGAACAAATCAAGCACATTATAACCTTCATGGCCATTTCTGCCTGTCCCTAAGATAGTGACAGCATTTTAAAATAGACAAACTTTTTTTTTTTTTTTAAGAAAAGGGAGGAGTAGAGGAAACTCTCCCTCGTATCCTGCTCATGTCACTCAAAGAAAGAGACCAAATCAGTCAGTAAATCCACCCTCCCACTTGCATTCTGCTGACCTAATCCTCCCCTTTGTTTTAGAAGTTGAATGAATTGCCTGGTGCTGGTTGTAAATATGTTCCATATGACCAGGCTTCTTTCTGTACAAGTTCTTGGAAGCCGTGTCACGCCCAGCCCCGCGCAGCAGCCTCTGGGCAGTGCTTCCAGGGCTGCAGTTCTCTCAAAAGCACAGGCAGGATTTGGCTGATGGCATCTCAGCCTCACAGCCACTCCACGGGGAGAGGCAAGGCCTCGCCCTTCCGTCCTCCAAGATAATTAAAGTGGCGTCGTTAGCGTTGCAGACCTGGGGCTGTCAGAACTGAGGGCCTTAGTCTCGGCTCGGCTGCCAGCAACCTGAGCTTGAGGGGCTCACTGAACCTCTCCATATCTGAAGTACAAGATGGAAGCCAAGCATCTGTGAAACGGGGGAAAAGCTTAAAAAGAAAGCAATACATACTAGTTCTGAGAGCCCTGCAGCAAAAGAAATTCTAATACAGGTCTTGTCCGTGAAGGATGTTGCCCAGACTTTCTCCCAGCTTCTTCTGTTCCTGGTCCCTGACAAACAAACAAAAAGAAGCAAAACCAGGGGTCTCCCCTGTCTGAGCTCCCTCTCACTTCCTTCAGAGAATGTGGATTTTTAGTGGATACAGTAGGAACCTGGACCCCAGAGTTTTGTTTTTTTTCAACGTTTATTTATTTTGGGGACAGAGAGAGACAGAGCATGAACGGGGTTGGGGCAGAGAGAGAGGGAGACACACAGAATTGGAAACAGGCTCCAGGCTCTGAGCCATCAGCCCAGAGCCTGACATGGGGCTTGAACTCACGGACCGCGAGATCGTGACCTGGCTGAAGTCGGACGCTTAACCGACTGCGCCACCCAGGCGCCCCTGGACCCCCGAGTTTTGTAACCGAAGAACCACACTTTGCAACTGATAACAATGGAAGGAGCCACATCAGGCTACCGGCCTGGAAAGCTTCAGATCGAACAATCCAAAACGGAAGTAAGAGATCACAGGGTGCTGCAGCAAGCGGATCAAAGTGATACACAGGGTCAAGGGCTGCCATTTGAGAACGACGGACTGGTCTACAGTAATGTGTTCGATATTCAATGAGGTTTTAACTCCCATTTAAATTACACTCACTCCAGTATCAAATAGGTCAGCAGATGAAAAGACATGCCCATTTCTGGTTCCTGAAACCAAGCAACTTTTAAAGACACCAGACTGAAGATGACAGTATATGCTCCCCGTCTCCACAGTGCTGGGGCATCAATAGATATCGGCAGGTTAAGAGACAGCTCATGAAGGAGGGAGGGGATGACTCAACTCTGGTTCAAAGGCACCAGGGCCTGGCCAATATTTGAAGTGCTCTATTAAATTCTTAGATAAATATTTTAGCCATGGGCTTCTTCTAAAACACTTCTACAGAACCATTCCAACTTCTTTCTTCTTTAGTTGGTAATTGATATTCCCTTGCTCACTACAGGATATAAGAAACCTCTGAGAAGACAAAGAAGCCTGTCATTTCCTGCTTGCTCAGAACGCATTCAGCATCCATTTACTTGCTTGTTCTGAAAGCCCTGCATTCAGGAGTAAGTGTGAATGGATAAGTAAAAAGGCTGAAATCTTATATCCTTGGCTCACATAAAAGCAGTTTTTCACATTTTCCACAGACGACGCCTTTAACACCCATTTTTATTCCAAAGTTACCATTTTTAATTCCATTCACAGGATACTTTAATGTAATTGCATACTTTCCACCAGACCACAATGCCTACCTTTTCCCTTATCACAGACAGGCAGAAAAATTAAATCATTTCAGTACTTACCCCAGTAATCAGGATCAGAATACCTAATTACAAACACAAAACAGGATGGCATATTAACCAGCTTCTGGGAAGACACTATTTTTTTCTTTTTTACATGTTTACTGGTTTTTACCAGCTCTGAGATTTACACTGGGTCAGGATTTAGCGACAAGGAATAGCAAATATGTTTGTTAAGTGGGAATGACGTGGACACTGCAGTGTTCACACAAGAGACAAAGCCTGGCACCATGACCGCCCTGAACAAGAAGCTGAGGCACAGTGAAATGGAGGTCTTTTCCATATGCAGTCTGGCCACTGCAACTGAATGCTGGCCTAAAACGTACCTGGTGTTTGTTCCAGGAAAAGGTTTCTCTCCAGCTAGCAGGGCTTTGGATCCCATGAGAATTGGATTCATTAGCTAGTGTGAACCCAAGACATTAACTATAGGTTGTTTGATTTAAGTCCAGGATAAGCAGCTGTTACAAAGCTGCAAAGGGCAAGATTGAAATATCCATTAAAGTCCTTTAAAAACTCAAAAGAAAGGTTACCATCAACTTCCCACTGACTCTTTTAGGGGCAAGAGGCATGTAAGCAAGGAGGTCAATAAAGACAAATGCTTAACTAAAAACCTTCACGCTCTTAGATTCTCTTATATTTTTATATTACGTGAGAACAATTAAAGAGCAAGATCTCATTCCTTCAGGGTGCCATCAATTCAAAAATTCTGATCATCCAATTTGGGCTAGATCACCACCACAGAAAAGCCTGCTCAGGCATACTAACAGCTGAAACAACAGGGAAGCTAGGTATATTTTGCCCACTTAAAACATTTCTCAGGACTATTACACAAATTATCAGCATGCAAACAGATGCAACTCTTAATGAACGAACCCCATCTCTTCCTTAAATTTACGAAAGCAGCTCTGGTCAGACCTGTCCTCGGTATACACGCTCAGTAGTTTCAATTTCTAGAAACAAATGAAAAGGGCTACTTAAAAATAATCCCAGAGTTCAGATATCGTCCATCCCTTCAGACTGCACCTTCCCGCAGTTGGCTTAAGCGAGGGAAAGCTTACCACACTTCTTCCTCAATATTAATATTTTGCCAGTAATATTCCTGAAGAGCTGCTATTAGCACACTAATCACTCTAGGCAAGTCTGACCCTCTTTCCAACAAAACAAACTGCCACAGGATTTCTGGAACCAATTCCCCACCAACAACTTGCCAGTACTACAAACACACAATTAGTAAGCAACACAACCACTTTTCTGCTTAGCTGTTATATATAGCTCCATTTAAGCAGCAGTCTCTTAATTCCGAAGATATAAAATTAAAAGATAAACCAGGAAAATAACAATTTAGGTGATAATGGGTTACACAAGCAGTGATTCATTTTTATACTTACTAAAGCTATTTAGTTTCTTCTGATTATTTAAAACATAAGCTAAGAGTGGTCTGAGCATACTCTACATTGCCAAGGCCAAGGGCAGAAAAAGGAAGGAAACAATGAATATTTTATTATGGATGCAACGTGGTAGGCAAGACAAGTGTCTGACAAGTGAATTATTATTGCATCATTAGCCTTGTAATTGATAAATCAGTTTCTCTGGCTCCAATTTTGATACAGTTATTTTATCCACTATTTAAGACTTCATTTTCTCTTTACTCATACAGGGCAGGACATATTTCCATCTGGAAATTTACACAGATTATGAAGAACTTCCGTACAGGATCCTTCTTTCTGCTTTTGTTTTTTTGGGTTTTTGTGTTTTGGGTTTTTTTTGTTTTTTTGTTTTTTGGTAGAAGGATCTGAATAGATAAGAATCACTTATGTAAGATCCAAATGGACTGCTAAATTAATTCGAACATAAGCTCAATTTCTGTTTACTTTGTGGGGAAACATTTGGAAAGTTTTGGTTTTTTCCTAGGCAATAAAACGGACACACTGTATTTGTAGGCTGTGGGGAGAGACCTGAGAAGGCCGCAAAAGAGGCGCACATGAGGAGAGCCTCAAAAGTGAGGCCTCGGACATTTCAGAGGCACTACTCTAGGCTAAAGAAAGGTGGCTGAAGTACAAATATACACATGCACACACATACCCACACATTCATGCATGCACACACACAAGACAGCTCCTTCTACTGCAGTGTGCTACCACTGGCTACCACTGCAGACTCTGGGTCTGGAGTTCTCTCTTGTCCAGCAAGAAAGCGGGATGCAAGATTAAAAATGCGAGAGAGGCTAACGTCCAAGAGGAGACAAGAGCCCCGTGTTAAGGGTCCTTGCTCTGTTTCTGTTAGGATCAGAAGACACAAACGTGGTGATGGGCGTGCACAAAGAGACAATGAAATCATGAACGTTAACTCATGGGTGTGAGGGAAAAGGGGGTTTTGGAGATAGGTGGTGTTAAGGGTTTGGGTTAATACAAAAGAAAATCCTGGCGCTAGGCGGGAGGTTACTTACAGCAGAAGTGAGGCACCACCTCTGTTTACCTAAACTGGTCTAGGGGACAAGAAAGACAGAGCATGCTACCTCAGGGTCAACAAGGCACCTTTCTTTTGCTAACTAGCTCTGCTCTGGGCAACTTCGCCCTGCAGCAGTCTATAGCCCTATTTACCCATTTACCTAATTTGGTCCTTCCTTCCAGTGAAAGCAGCTTTCTGCTATTGTACTAAATTGGGGGGTGTTTCCACCCTGAATACCTAATCTTGTGTACCTCATCTTGGATGTTTTCATCCTGAGATTCCCTATTCCTATACCTTCGTCCTATACTGGAGGCCTTTGCCCCACTTGTCCTATACTGGGGGCCTTTGCCCCATTTATCTAATCTTGTTTACCCAAACTTGGGTGTGTACATCCTATGGTTGTCTAATTCTTTATGCCTTGTTAACCCATTAGTGTAAGCTCAGGGAATTCTTAAGTTTATTCCCCACACTGCAGTAAAGTATCACAAGTTAATCCGACCGATACATACTCCAAACACTAGTATGTAATGCTTTAGAAAAGTAAACTGTTTCTATTTTAAAAACGTCTCTATAGATATCTCTTGGGGTGCCTGGGTGGCTCAGTCAGTTATGCGTCTGACTCCTGATTTTGGCTCAGGTCATGATCTCACAGTTCATGAAATCAAGCCCCATGCAGCATGGAGCCTGCCTGGGATTCTCTCTCTCCATCTCTGACCTTCTCCACTCACGCGCACTCATTCACTCTCTCTCTCTCTCTCTCTCTCAAAATAAATAAATAAACTTAAAAAAAAAAGAAAGAAAACGGAAGATGTTAAACACATTGGTGCGTTAGTCTGTTTGGAAAGAGTAACTACTATTAAACTCTGAAGTCAGATAGGGGTCTTCCCAAAGGCCCCAAAGAGAATGATGAGGGCGAGATCAGATATCTGGTTGAGGTCTGCAATCACTGGAACAACTAGCAATAGATGTCTTAGCCCAATACTCCATGCAGCTATGAAAGAATTAGATTTGATGATGTTTCATTAATTACGGTTAATTTAGTCTTAAAATTTCTGGCACTGTACGTGTAGTGGATTGACCTGTGTCCCCCCACCAAAAAAGACATGTGTAAATCCTAACTCCTAGTCCCTGTGCATATGACCTTATTTGGAAATATGATCTTTGCATATGTGATTAAGATAAGGATCCCAAGATGAGATCATCCTGGATATAGGATGGGCCCTACACCCAATGACTGGTGTCTTTATGAGAGAAAGGAGAGGGAGACTGGACACAGAGGAGGAAAATCTTCTGGAGATGGAGGAAGACACCGGAGTTAAGAAACAGCTTGGTGCCACCAAAAGTTACAAAAGGAAAGATTCTCCCCTACAGCCTTCAGAGGGAGCATGGTGTTGCCAACACCTTGATTTCAAAGTTCTAGAGTCCAGAACTGTGAGAGGACAAATTGCTAACGTTTTAGGCCACTAAGTTTGTGGAAACTTGTTGTGACCGCCCTAGGAATCTAATACAATAAAGTTTAGCAATAACATTATTATATTTTGGTCCCATGCCATTTGGAAGTAATAGAGCCTAATGCAGAGAAACTGCAGCTCCCATTTTTATGGCCAACTCAGGCAATTTCCGCACAGCTTCTTGAAATATACATGTAATTTAGTGAAAAGCCCACAATATAACCAAACTGTGTAAATTCGCACCTTATTACTATATAATACACATCGCCCGTGGTACATTAGGTCCGTTCAGATCATAGTAAAGATGTGCAACCTGCCCTTGGTATTTTTCTTCCAAAGACAGAAGTCAGCACATGGATCTCTGTGAGAAGGCCTGTGCTTGCAAGCACCACGAAGTAACTTAGGACAGAGCAGTACGGTCATCGCGGTGCCCTGCTCTGTTAACAGCCATTGCTCTTCACCTCTATTACACAAACATGCAGGCTTCTTTATAACCATTTCCAAAAAAGAAAACCAATACGTATTTTAAAAAATTCTCCTAGCGTTAGCCATACATATAGATATAAGTAAATTTTTTTAATAGGTTACTTTTGCTGGCCACTACAGTCTTTTAAAATTGCATTTTCAGTGCATGCCAACATCATCAGTCGTGACAAACAACCAAACAGCAACAGTGAAAATCCTCTATTAATTTCACGCTTTCCATGAGAAACAGAAGGAAACAGAATCAATGTTCATCAAACAGAAAAGGACTACACACGTATCTATATGTATATCTACACATGGGGAAATGCCTTTTCAGGCTTCTAAGTAATATAAACAATGGGTGGTACAAAGTCTCGGACAGCATCCATCAAAGGATCCTTCAGCATTTCCCTCTACGAATTTATGAACTGACATAATAAATTCACTCTGATACTCGGCATGTGGGATTAAGATGCATTCGCATCACAAAAACGGCACTGGTTGGAAAAATTTATACACAAAAGTCCATTAGGTTTATGGTATGTGGACTGTATCTCAGTATGTTAAGGGGTGCCGGGGTGGCTTAGTCGGTTAAGTGTCCAACCTCAGCCTAGGTCATGATCTCATTTCATGAGTTTGAGCCCCAAGGTGGGCTCTGCACTGACAGCTCAGAGCCCAGCTTTGGATTCTCCGTCTCCCTCTCTCCTTCTGCCCCTCCCTCATGCCCATGCACACTCTCTCTCTAAAATATAAATCAACATTTAAAAAGATAAAATAAATAAAGCTGTTAAAATAAATGAGAAAAAAAGTCTGTCAAAAAGTACATCTGGCTTTTGTAAAAGCAAAAAACTGAAAATGACCAAGTTGACTCTTCTTGGAACACCAACAATGCAATGAGAAGGATTAAAAGAAAGAATGCTCCATGTTCAGGGTGAAAGCTGACTTGGCACTTACGTCTAACTACTAAACAAGAAGATACTGTATGCACAGGAGGCTTAAGTACAGGTGGGGTGAGCCCCACAATACAAAACTTCTAACCCCTATCAATACTAGAACCATCTCAGATTAAGCCAAGGCCTCAGCCCTTTAAAACTTAAATTGAGTTCTCCTTTGCCTTTGTTGGCAAGAAGATGAAATCAACAGAATATTTTGAAAATAGTAAGTCTTAAATCTTTAGGTCTAGATGATCAATTCCCAATTCATCAAAAGTTCTCTTGGATTGACCATTTTGCATTTTTGGAGCTATTCTGGAAAAGGCTTGAGGTAAAATTCTGAAATGGAAGCACGCTTCCTCTCAAAGTTCAAAGATTTCCCAGTGGTGCAGGACCAAAACTCTTAGCCATGCTCATTCCAAATTAAGAAACTCTCTTTGATGTGACCGAGCATCCACTGCTGGGAAACCATCTAATGGGGGTGTTGAAGCAGAGTGTTCATGCATTAAACAGAAGGTTAGAAGATCATCATGACTCGATACATTTATAAACCTGTCATTAATATCTCAAATCAAAAAAATGGAGTACCACATCAGAGGGAATTCATGAAGTGCATTACTAAATGTGCTGAGTACTCCAAATATGTATTACAGATATGTTAAAGAACATTTAAAAGCTGGTGGTTTAAAAAAAACTTCTTTGGAATTTTAAACATTAAAAACACACACACAACCTTATAGCGAGTGCCACTTCTTCCACACTATTAGGGATTCTCTTCAAAATATATGATTATTCAAATTAATTTGAGCTCTATCCCTTTTGCCCACCTCATCCTTGTTATAAGTATCGGTTTATAGAGCATCAAGCAGTAAAAGAGAAGGGACAAAAAGGTACAGCTAAAAATAAAACAGAAACAACAGTTACACACACATACCATTTTAAGATTACATGGAGGGGCGTCTGGGTGGCTCAGTTGGTTAAACGTCCAACTTCAGCTCAGTCATGATCTCCCAGTTCGTGAGTTTGAGCCCCACGTAGGGCTCTGTGCTGACAGCTCGGAGGCTGGAGCCTGTTTCAGATTGTGTCTCCCTCTCTCTCTGCCGCCCCCGCGCCCTCCACTCTCAAGCACACACGCTTTCTCTCCCTCTCTCTCTCAAAAATAAATAAAACATCAAAAAATTTAAAAAGATTACATGGAAATGAGCAGGCATCTATAAGGTGACAAGCAAATATGATTTAGTACACAAGATTTTAAAAAACTGAAGACTATGGGAACATATCAATAACAGGAAAAATAACATCTATAGTTATTTAACTCAACACAAACACAGGGTTTTCAGTTACTGAAATGGAATAAATGCAGTAGAACGGTGGCCATTAGATGGATAAAAATAGTTCTTGGGAAGGATAGTGGGTAGAGAGTATTAATTCAAACTGAGCCCAAATAATAACACAATTAGTACCCATCTGTACAATGGTTTGCCTTCGTAGAACCTGCATCCTTTCATTTCAAATGTGAATCAATGATTAAAATGACAGTTCACTGTCCCTTCACTCTAACATGAATGCAGCCTCCCAATTCCTCAAAACTAAACGAAGCACAAGGTTTTCCTTAACAATCTGTGTGTGTGCGTGCACACACACGCACATACCAGTTTCTGATTAGATTAAAACAGCAATCAATTATGCCAGTGGCATGTTAGGTTAAATGAGACTGGAGTGCTCTATTAGACCATTTCCTGGTGCCTCTAATGCAGCCAAATACTTCCTAGAAATCGATGAGTACATTTCAGTAAACAGTACTCTAAGTTTTCCCCAGCTCTTTGCCAACCAATACAAGTAAGATGTAGAAAAGAAATGTGGAAGACAAAGAGTAAAATTATTTGAGATCCAGCACAGAAAGCAAGAGAAACTTATAACTAATGTCTCTGTGCCTTGGATTAAGCCCAAGGAAGGAAGGAAAATCTGTTCTCATAATTACAATAATCTAAAAAGCACAGGTCAGAATTGCTTTCCTAAATACAGCCTCTCAGAGCACTCTGAAAGTAACCGATGTTCCCCACCATATCTCCAAAGCAGAGTCTCCCATTCTCTTCATCTCTAGGGAAGAGAATTAACAAAGAAATCTAGAATTCCTACATCCTCTGGACAACAAAGGTCCAGGGCCTTCAGCCTGGTTTGCATGCTAGGGTTCCACCCGCACCAGACCTGGCACCTGGCAGCTCTTACCTGAATGTCTGTATCCTTCACAGGCTCAAGAGGCTCAAAGGTGGTGGCTGCACTGAGACTCTCCAAACGCTGGGAGATGTGGGATATGTCAAGTCCCCGAGACCCGAGGAGAACTGACCTACATGAGCATACAGGGCAGGGAGAAAAAAGCAGGATTAGGACATCTAATATGCTTCATAAAATACTAGAGAGTAATTTTTTTATTCAAAACCTCCTATGTACAGCCCAGACACTTTTATATGGTTTTTTTTATGCCTTTCCATAAAGATCTATCACATGGAATAACAGACACGGTATCGTATCTGGTAATAAGCGATAGTTCTGATCATGCCTGAATTACACTAAAGAACTTGCCTAAATAAAATGATAGAATATCAATAAAATGATAGGCTAGACTACTACAAACATTTTACAGCAAAGTAAATCATGAGGTAAATGCTATTCTCAATCCCCATTTTACATACAGATGGGGGAACTAAAGTGCAAAGAGGTTGACTGACTTATCCAAAGTCACAGAGCCAGGAAACGGCAGAGCCAGGTCATCAGGCTCCAGAGCACAAACTCTTACCGCCATCCTGTATTCACAGTGTCTGTAAAGACAGATTATAGTGAACCACAAATTTTAGAAGCTTCAGGAGTAACCCAGTAGAAACTTTATTCATCAGCTGAGAAAACGAAGTCTGGGGCCATCAATGATTTGCAAAGTGCAGTCAAACCCAAATCCAAGGCTGGTTCCCCATGGCTTCTCTTTAAAAGCCAAACACTAGGGACACCTGGGAGGCTCAGTCGGTTGAACAATCGACTCTTGATTTTGGCTCAGGTCGTGATCTCATGCTTCGTGGGACAGAGCCCCACATCAGGCTCTGTGCTGACGGCACGGAGCCTGCTTGGGATTCCCTCTTTGCTCCTTTCCTATTCCTGTGCAGGTGCGAGCACACACTCTCTCTCAAAATAAGTATTAAATAAATAAATGCCAAATGTCATATCTATCACATCTTCAAGCTCCCTCTCTGTTGCCCAGTCCAATAATACAGGAGCCTGTCACCTAATAAATGCTTTTGAAGAGAGATGGGAAAAATATGGCTGGTTTCACTTCTACTCACCTGGGGCAATGTAACAATGGAAGAGTTGTTTGTTGTTTGTTTGTTTTTTTATAAATCACAGTCTTTCTAATATCTAGAACACTCTCTGGAAGAAAGAAACTTAGAATTGGATGCTTAGACCATTTCTCCTGGATGATGATTTAGTACCCAAAATCCCACCGACAAAGTCCATGTCCCTTCTAACTGAGAAGAAGCTAGACCCCTTGGCGGCACAAATAACCCTAACACTTATAGGGGTGACACCTAAGATTTCCAGTCCTGAACTAACAGACTTACTGGAGAAGAGAAAGGACTCCGTGTTTATTTCTATTCTTCTAAATACTACAGAAATAGATGGTGTGCACCCAGAGGGCTCCCCACTGTAGATTTTTGTCTCTTCCATGTTAGAGGGGTTAACTAGAATGCCATCTCTGAGGTTTCTCCTCCAGGCTACCATGTCAGATAGGCAATCTTAGCTCTCTTCTAATAATCTGTAATAGCTAACTTTCTAATACAGCAGTTCCCAGCCCTGGCTACACATTAGAATCACCCAGGCAACTTTCCTCCCAATGATTCTGAGTAGTGCTGGGTGAAGCCTGGAGCATGGCTATCAGGGTAACACCCTCCTTCCTTTTATAATAGCTTTACTCAGGTATAATTCACATACCATACAATTCAATTGGTTTTAGTGTATTCATAGAGTTGTACAACCATCACCACAATTTTAGAACATTTTCATCACCCTCCAAAACCCTAGCCACCAGCAGTCATTCCTCATGTCCCTTCCCAAACTCCCCACAACACTTGGCAACCGTTCATCTATTTTCTGTCTCTACAGATCTGCCTATTCTGGACATTTCATCTAAATGAAATCATACAATACATCCCTTTTGCGACTAGCTTCTTTCATTTAGCATAACACTTTTTCAAGATTCATCCATGTTGTAACCTGTATCAGCACTTTATTTCTTCTTATAATTGAACAGTATTCCATTATATGGATACATCACATTTTATACTTATGTATGTATCCATTCATCAGTTGATAAGACATTTGGGCTGTTTCCACTTTGGAGCTATCATGAAAAATGCTGCCATGAACATTCAAGTACAAGTTTCTGTGTGAATATATGTTTTCATTTTTCTTGGATATATATACCTTGAAGTAGAATTGCTAGATCATACAATAATTCTCTGTTTAACCTTCTGAAGAACTGCCAGATGGTTTTCCAAAGCAGTTATACCATTTCATATTCCCATCAGTGATGTACAAGGGTTCCAATTTTTTGTACAACCTCACCAATATTTATTACCTTTTTGAATATAGTCATCTTAGTGGGCCCTCCTTTTTAAACCCTTATAGAAAAACACGGGGCACCTGGGTGGCTTAGTTGGTTAAGTGTCCAACTTCGGCTCAGGTCATGATCTCACAGTTCGTGGGTTCGAGCCCTGCATCAGGTTCTGCTAACAGCTCAGAGCCTGGAGCCTGCTTCAGATTCTGAGTCTCCCTCTCTCTCTTCCCCTCCACTACTCGCACTTTCTGTCTCTCAAAAATAAATAAACGCTAACAAATTTTTTTAACTTATAGAAAAATAATTTTAAATACAAAATTAAAATAGTAAACTTCCTTGTACCTATTATCCAGCTTCAACAATTAACATGTCATAGCCTACTCCGTTTCATGTGAATCCCTACCTACCTTCCTCTTTCCACCACCCAGATTATTCTGAAGTAGATCTAAAATACTCCCCAATTATTTCATAATTTAAAAATGTGTGGCTTTTTTGGAATGGGATACAAATAAGGGTCTCTGCTTGTGAATGACGATATGCCTCCTAAATCCTTTTTAATCTACAGGTTGCTCCCCCATCTCATTTTTTTTCTTACAATTTCTTTATTGGAGACTCTGGATTATTTGTCCTGTAGAGCAGTACAACTCAGACTTGAACTGTACACGTGAATCACCTGCAAAGCATATTAAAATGTAGACTCTGATTCGGTAGGTCCGGGATGGGGCGTGAGATTCTCCATTTCTAAAAAGCTCACAATCCTGTTTACCTATGGGACTACGCTAAAAGTAGCAAGGGCATAGTTTCTCCCGTAACAGGTTTTACTGACTGCAACCCCACATGCCGTTTAACATGTTCCTCCAGCCTCTGTGTTTCCTTTAGATTGAAAATAAGCTCTAAAGGTCTGATTGGATTTGGGTGGCATTATTTTTTGCTTAGATTACTTGAGATTTTGATCAAGAAGTCTGCAATGTCTGGTTATTTCTTTTGGAATGTAGGCAGATACTGGTGATCACTGCTGAGAGTCATTAATTCCCAAGGGGTTGCAAAATGGTGGTATTCTATTTTTATCAGCTAGAATATTTCCTTTCAGAGAAACTCTCTTCATCCACTATGGTTACTCTGAATTAGGAGATCGTTCTCCAGCACCCTCAAAGTGACTGATGAGTTTCGTTTTAATGTCATTATGAACTCATAGATATTCATAGATATATGAACCGGAATATATTAAACACTTATTGATGTGTTTCAATCCATTGTAGTTCTACCCTTATGATGCTCAAATTGTCTCTTCAGCCAGTAGAGACCTTCTGAAGATGGTTTCTGAGTTCTTTTGACACGACTCAAGTAGACCTTCATAACTTCCCTCTGTTTGATATGACGAGGTGTCTCTTGTTCATCTTACACAGACCTGCCCCAGACCTGGAGTCAGTTAACTCTCCAAAGAGCCCCAGCTGCTTTTATTAAAAAATGGATTTTAGGGGCACCTGAGTGGCTCAGTCAGTTAAGCATCTGTCCGACTCTTGATTTCCACTCACATCATAATCTCACAGTTTCATGGGTTTGAGCACCAAGTCGGGCTCTGCACACTGACCGTGTGGAGCCTGCTTGGCATTCTCCCTCTCCTGTCTCTCTGGCCCTCCCCTGCTCACGCTTGGTTTATCTCAAGATAAATAAATAAACAAACAAAAAAAATAGATTTCAGAGGCACTAGGCCTGCTCACTGCTACACTCTTTCTAGGCCTTTTCCATAAGCAGAGCTAGACATGAAGTTTTTACTTGTTTCAATTTTCTTAAGATAGATTATATCATGAGTATATACTGATGCTTCCAATTTAAAATTTAAAACACAAAGTTTGGGGTTAACTTCACAGATTTGCTATCTGCATCTCCCACACTAAAAGTTCCAGTTCTCAACATCACCACCCTAACTACTTATTTGCTTTGTCCTATACTATACACACAACAGTCCCAAAACAGCAGTAACAACACCTCCAACATGATGACTGAAGACAGATTATGATATCACTTGGAACTGTTCCTTTATGTGTGGTTATGTCACCAACTGGATTAAGCATTTACTTTCCTTTTTTAGGAACTCCTTTTTTGAAATTTAATTTTGTCTTATAATAATGTAAAATATTTACACAATTCCCAAGTCAAATTTATTTAAAAAAAAAAAAAAAAAAGTCCGTTTTCTCTACTTTATTCCCTCCCTTCCAGTAAGTAACCTTTTGTTTGTTTACTTTTTGTATTAATCATGCCTTTTTATTTTCTGTATCTGATGCTCTCACAACTGGGGCCTTGCTGACATCGGAAGGACAGCCCCTCCCAAGGTTAGCAAATTCCAAGAGACCATGAGCGCAAATTTCAAACATGAACTAAGGAGTCCAGAGTCAATACCTCACCACCTCTACTGGGCCACTAATCATCCCACCAACAGTATAGGGCAGTTTCAACTTTTTCCACATGCTCAACACGTACTATGGTCTGTCTTTGAATGATAGCCATCCTAATGTGTGTGTGAAATGGTATGTTGTGTTTTTTTTTTTTAATGTTTACTTATTTTTCAAGGAGAGAGAGCATGAGTGGGGGAAGAGCAGACAGAGAGGGAGACACAGAATCCGAAGTAGGCTCCCGGCTCCAAGCTGTCAGCACAGAGCCCAACATGGGGCTTGAACTCACAAACCGCGAGAACATGACCTGAGCTGAAGTCAGACACTTAACCGACGGAGCCACCCAGGCGCCCCAGTATGTTGTGGTTTTGATTCGCATTTCCCTGATGGCTGGTGATGTTGAACATATCTTCATTTGCTTGTTGACTGTACATCGTCTCTGGAGATACAGCTATTCAGATCTTCTGTTCATTTTTAAATTGGGTTGGGTTTTTATTGTGTTGTAAGTTTTTAACAATATTCTGGATACAAGTCCCTTGTCAGATAAATAATTTGCAAATATTTTCTCCCATTCTGTGGGTTTTCTTTCTTGTGTCCTTTGAAGTACAAAATTTTTTAATTTTGATGAAGTTCAATTTACCTATTTTTTAATCGGTCGCTGGTGCTTTTGGTTTCCTATCTAACAAGGTTCTGCCTAACCTAGGGTCAGAAAGATTTAGACCTATGTTTCCCTCTAAGAGTTTTAAAGCTTTAGCTCTTTGGGGCGCCTGGGTGGCGCAGTCGGTTAAGCGTCCGACTTCAGCCAGGTCACGATCTCGCGGTCCGTGAGTTCAAGCCCCGCGTCGGGCTCTGGGCTGATGGCTCAGAGCCTGGAGCCTGCTTCCGATTCTGTGTCTCCCTCTCTCTCTGCCCCTCCCCCGTTCATGCTCTGTCTCTCTCTGTCTCAAAAATAAATAAACGTTAAAAAAAATAATAAAAAAATAAAATAAATAAAAAAATAAATAAATAAAGCTTTAGCTCTTTACATTTAGGTCTGTATTCCATTTAGAGTTACGGTGTCCAACTTCATTCTTTTATATATAGATATTCAGTTGTCCCAGCATTATTTGTTGAAAAAAACACTAGATGCTCTTGGCACTCTTGTTGAAAATCAGCTGATCGTAGACACATGGGTTTATTTCTGGATTCATAATTCTATTCAACTGTCTGTCCTTAATGCCAGTACCACATGGTGTCGATTACGGTAGTTTTGTCTGAAGTTACAAAATTGAAACTATAAGCCTTCCAACTTTCTTCTGCCTTTAAAAAATCTGGCCACTCTAGGTCTCTTGTATTTCCACATGGATTATAGGATCAACTTGTCAATTTCTGCAAAAAAAGCCAGCTGGGATTCTAATAAGGACTGCACTGAATCTGCAGATCAATTTTGAAAGTATTAACATCTTAATAATATTAAGTCTTCCAATTCATGAACACTGAGTGTCTTTTACCTGCTTTCTTAAGTAAGAGTACTGTACATATTTCTCCACCTTATTTTCTATTTTACTTGGCAATATCTCCTGGAGTCATTCCATAGTAGTGTACATTCTCATCCTTCTGTACTACTGAAAAGTACTCCATTACAAAGACATACCACATCTATCCAACCAGTTCCCTATGGACGGATGCTTCAGTCATTTCCAATTTTTGCTATCACAAATAATGCCACAATGAATATTGCTGGGCACACGTCTTTCATAGTTTTGCCAGTGTATCTTTGGGATGGACCCTGGAAGGGGGACTGCTGGAAGAGGGACTGCCAAATTCTGTCCCACAAGTGCCATATGTCCACCCGTGGTATGTGGGAATGTGCCCAATGCCTAGGCAATTTTAAGGTGTACAAGGGTTGACAGCCTTGACATGGAAAACCTAGCTATTAGAATAGTCCAAAGAGAAAGGTCCCATCTGAGGGGGTAGCACCCACAGGAACTGTCCAGTCACAGGCAGAAGCCTTGATGGGGAAAGGGAGACGGACTGAAAACTGAGGAAAGGAGCAGGGAATCTAGGGTAACAGGCGGCTTTACAAATAAAGGCTGTACCAGAAACTTCTAGCTTGTAAGGCTAGAAAATCCAAAGGCTCCCTGCCTTATACCTGCCCCAATTTCCGCAAACCAGGCAGCTTCTCCTGAGCAAAGAACCACAGAGGCTGGAGTCAAACACTCTAGTCCCAGAAGAGGAGGACAAAAGGTGTTCTAGGCGCACATGGGGAATAGAAACAAAGTCAGGAGGCCTGGGTTCAAGTTTTACCTGTCACTACTGCCTGAAAATCTTAGACACATCAGTTTTCCAAGCTTCATTTTCTTCCTGTCAAATGTCAAGACAAATCTCTGCCTCTCTCACCTCTCAGGCTCGTGACCGTCAGCCAGGAGAACGCCTATGACAATTCTCTGGGAACTGAAAAGTGCCACAGGAATGGGAGAGATTCGTACTGACCAAGCTGCATTTGAATTCTGGCTTGGCCCTTGCTATCTGACGTTTCTCAATTATAAAACAGAGATAATAAACACTTATTTCACAGGGCTATTTTAAGAAGAAATTATGTAACGCATGTAAAGTGGTTGGCACAATGCCTGACAAAGAGCATGTGCTCAAAAAGGTTGCTTAGTGGTATTACCTCAAGTAAATTTATAATTTACTGAGAAACTGTGGGCACATAAATGTGCATCTATGCTTCGCATGAACATGGAGAGAAGTGTGAAAGAATTAGCAAATTAATAACCCTGGTTACTCTGGGGATAAAGTTAAGGACAGAGAGTGATTGCTGGCTTTCTCTTTGTACAACTCTAAGTTGTTTGGCTTCTGAATCTGACTGGAAAAATCCAGTGAGGCATCTCTGATGGGAAAGGAGGGGGGATGAGATTGAAAATGGGTACCCAGGGAGGGCTTCACAGATACTGACGATATCTATGTCTTCACTGTGCAACGTGCAATTCATTTTATTATTATTTACACGAGGAGTCAGCAAACTTATCCTGTAAAAGGCAGACAGTAAATATTTCAGGCTCTGCAGGCCATACGGTCTCTGTCATAACCACTCAACTCTGCTATTGTAGCACAAAAGCAGCACAGACAATACATAAATAAGTGTGGCCATGTTCCAATAAGACTTTAACAGGCAGCGGGCTGGATCTGGCTCATGGATCACAGGCTGACAACCCCTGATTTACACCTTTATGTATGTTATGCATATTCTTTATGTGTGAAGAAATTTAACAATTTAAAAATATCAAACACACATGCAAAAAAGCTTTCAAATCTGTTCCCTGAAATGAAAAATCCAACAAAGTATATTTAAACAAATGAATTCAGCACAGAACAATTCAATCTTAAATCTACAATTTAATCTGAACTAAAATCTTAAAGACACATTTTCTTTCAAAATTTATTTCATGTAAGAAAATGTTTCCTACTCAGTTCTCTTCTCTGCCTTCACCCTGTACTAAAATATTCACATCACACTTTATGTCTGCCTATCAAGGTGGAAAAATACAGTCATCAGCCCTTTGGTTTCTTTTTAAGCACCTGCCCCACCCTATACCCATTCTTTCAATGTTCCAACTTCCTCCTCCCTAAAATAATGAATTTAAGGTAGAAAGAGATGAGGAAGAATGGAAATTTACAAGAAAGAGAGCATGACTGATAATTGTTACCAAGAAAACATTTTCCCTTTTTGCTCTTAATAGGCTGTAAAGCTGATGCAATTAAATTATAACTATAGCAACTCAGCTGGCATCACGGTCTTTTCGCTCCCGCAGCATCCCTGCACACAAGCACAGAGCCTGCGTGCTCAAGACTGAGGGTAACGGCAGGCGATCAGCAGCAACAGTAAGGAGCCTGCAAGGAGGGCAAGTAAGCAGGTCTGTCTAAAGGCTGGCGGGGGTGTTGGCAAACAATGCAGAAGAGCACCTGGCTGGATGGTAAAATATTCCTGCCAGAGTTCTTCTGACTTGCCTTTACCAAAACCAATGGAATCAAAACTAACCAGCATTTTAAATAAAAATTCTGGGGAGACCTACAGAATCTCCACAAAGTCCTTACTAACTCAGCGGAGCAGCCAAAGCACTCAGCTTTCAAGATTAGTTGGGAGAAGAATGTAGCACTTATACTCACTCTTGTGACATTTGTTACAAACCCAAAATAACATCCTCATGGAAACATCAGTACTTGGGTCTTTCTCAAGTTCAAACAATGAAGACTGAACAGACGATTAACGATTTCCCACATCGCCCACACAGAATCTCAGTGATTTTCCAGACCCACCAAGGTCACAAGTAATAGCACCCCTCCATCCCCCCATGGCCCTTCCATCAAGGCTCTGGACTCAGCCTTACTGGATTTGAATCCTGGCTCAACACTCACCAGGTCTGTGAACTGACAGTTACCTGCCCTCTCTGAGCCCTAGCTGCCCAACTGTAATGAGGGGACAAGGGCCCTAATATTCGTTGAGAGGATTAAGTAAAATTTCTGACACAAGTAATCAGTAAATCACAGTTCTTATGGAAAGCAGCAAAGTTTTGTTTTGTTTTTCCTGTCTCCCAAAATTACAAGCTCCTTGAGGGCAAGAACCACATGTAATTCATGGCTGTAGCGCCAGAAGTGGCCCAGGACTGGCTCGTGGTGCCCCAACCCCCGACTGTGCAATCAACAGCCTGGCGGATGCCGTGTGGCAGCAGGAGCCACTGGCTGGACAGCCAGTCAGCGCTTTTCTTCAGCTGCACTCTCTTGGGCCCACCTACTTTCCTGTTCTATGGGCAACTGGCAGGCACTGCACGTGCAAGGCCTTGCAGAAGCAGCTGTTGGGGTTACCAACAATGACCAGAAAGAATCACCCCTCACTTGAATGGCTTTTTGTCACTGACAGCCCATCAATTTCTTCTGAGTGCTCTTAAAAAGTCTGCTCATCTCGGAGTGCTCCCTGGCTTTGAAGGGAACACTTATCTGTGTAACGGCATTTACTAATACAGCTACGGGAGCCGGTCATAAATATGACCCCGTGGTCAGCAAACCCAATCAGGAACTACTGTAACGGGTTTCTGTGTGATAAAACTCTTCACCTTTTCCCATCCTAATCATCTCTGCCTGTGATACGGGACCATGGCTTGGTCAGGCAGACAGGCTGGAAAACCTGGGGTAGGGAGACAGAGCAAGGCTGCTGACTTGTTTACAAAACCTCTTGAATTCCCAAGAATCTGGCTTGTGTCTGTCATTTACAGACTGCATCCTAATTCAAGGAAGGAAAGAATCGGATCCTGCCCCTGAGCCACCCAGTAGCTGTGCTTCCTCCCCACCAGTACTCACGCCTTGACATCTGCTGTCTCCTGGGACGTGCGTGTGAGGGTGCGGGAACGCAGGCGCTCGCCCGCCTGCTGGATCTCCTGGAGGTTCCGTTCCACATGGGGAAGCTCTGAGATGCCCTCAGTCTCCGCGGCAAGCTGTTCAGCTTGCTGAAGGAGCTCACCAAACCCCTCAGTATCCATTGGAGATGCAGATCCTAGATGGGGGAGGAAAGAGACCTAAATCAAGGGAAAGACAGGCTTCGAATGCTGCCTGAGTCTGTTACAAGCTAAACGGAACACGAGGACTTTTTGTAAACAGACAAGGAGACAGCTCATCAACAAGCAGGATTTGTTCCTGAACAGAGCCCAAGAACAGGCCTGACAGAGAAAATGAGTCAGACTGTGAAGAAATAGATCATTTCTGTGCATATTGACAGCCCCAAGATTGATTTCTGCCATGAGAACAAATGCAAAGATACCGAGCTACAGAACAGAATTCCTGCCTCCTTCCACAGACTCAAAGCCAACAAGGAAATGGAACCACGGTGGCCCCCGCTGGGAAGGCTAAAGAACAATCACCCTGGCACCTCCTATTCCTCCACCTGTCTTAGAAAAACCCCACCATCCACAGACGGCAGGGCAATTTATGAGGCCCTTATATCATATGATTCTCAACAACTCTACGAGGCTCCTGAGTAGACAGGAGAAGCAAGGACAGTCCACACAGAGCTCAGTTCGGTGCCCTGAGCACTCTCAGCTGCAGTGTGGCTGGATGAACACAGCAACACAGGTCTCCTGACTAATCCCGTGTCATTCTCACACACCTGTTCCTCCACTAACCTAAAAGACAGTCTTAAAATTCATGTTCAAGAGTCCATTCACACATTCTTTCACTTACGAGGTTACTGAGAGCAGAGATCCATGTCTGCTGGTGATAGATGATATTCAGGATGTTAGACTCCATTGTTACAGTACCTACTACTTTTAGAAATGCCACTGTTACTAATAATTGTGTTAATATAAATAGCAGCTGGCTTCTAGATCACAAATATTATTAACAAGACCACCTGTTTGTCCAGCAGTTGACAGAGAAAAAGTCCTATGAACAGTGTTACTATTTAATGGATATTACACCTTTATGAATCTTATACATACTGTACATCCCTTGCGTAAGATTCTTGAACAAGAGCATGTTCTTAACACCTACCGCTATTTGTATCGACAGAACGTAAACAGTATCACTATCATTAAAAAAAAACTTACACTGCTAAAAGACTGACAAAATTATTCATTAGAAAATATCTTTAGGGGCGCCTGGGGGGCTCGGTCGGTTGGGCATCCAACTTCAGCTCAGGTCATGGTCTCGCAGTCCGTGAGTTTGAGCCCCACATGGGCTCTGCGCTGACAGCTCGGAGCCTACAGCCTGCTTCGGATTCTGTGTCTCCCTCTCTCTCTGCTCCTCCCCCACTCATGCTCTGTCTCTCTCTGTCTCTCAAAAATGAATAAACGTTAAAAAATTTTTTTTTCAATCTTTAAACAGTAGCCCTTGTTGATCATACTTTTCTTCTTTGTTTTAAACCCATGCTTTCACTGAACCTTTGAAATGCCACTAGTCTAGAATGGTAGTTACAACGGTAACGTAATATATAATTATATCTAAGCTATGAAGCACAGGTTAATGTTTAAAAGGCATGGTTATCACCATAAATCCACAGGAGGAAAATGAGGATTTCTTTCTTAAATGGACATTAAAGGATATTAAATTTATAGGCAAAGGCACAAGGTTAAAACAAATATGGCTCAGTTGGGGTAAACATAAAAACACTTCGGTATTCTTTAATCTTTAGGCAAAAAGTCATATACATGCTAACTCTTTTTCCTAAAGTTTCTAGATAAGCATTGTTTTGCTTTGAACCAATGAAGTGAGGCTGTAATTGGCCATCTCTACCTGTGGGAAAAAGGGGATGGCAGAACTTTCTTCTGTTCTCGGGGACAGAAGAAAGAAACAAGAGTATTTTTTTTTTAACTATATATTTATTTATTTTGAGAGAGAGAGAGAGGGGCAGACAGAGGGAGAGAGAATCTCAAGCAGGCTCCCCACTGTCAGCACAGAGCCTATGCTGGGGCTCAATTTCACGAATCGTTGAGATCATGACCTGAGCTGAAATCAAGAGTCAGACACTTAATCTACTGAGCCACCCAGGTGCCCCTGAAACGAGTATTTTTAAACAACGGCTCCTGTCTGATAGAGAAATGTTTTTCCTGAGAAACCAACAGGGCCAATGACATTCTACTAACTAGCAGAAACATGGTCGCTCACCAGAAAGGGAAAAGAAAAGTAATATGCCGCCAATTCCCCCCACCCCTTTTTACTCTAAGATAAAAATAATTCGTCTAACAGAGCCAAGGAGTAGGAAATACTTTTTTTCTTTCATAAGGAAAATCTTGTAGCTCCTTTAATAAAGAACTGAATGAAACAAACTTTTCTAAGTTTAAAACAGAAGGAAAAGGGGTATCTGGGTGGCTCAGCTGGTTAAGTGTCCTATTTCAGCTCGGGTCATGATCTTGCAGTCAGGCTCTATACTGACAGCCCGGAGCCTGGAGCCTCCTTCAGATTCTGTGTCTGCCTCTCTTTCTCTCTCTCTCCCTCCTCTGCTTGTGTTCGCTCTCTCTCTCTCAGAAAATGAATAAATATTTTAAAAGAAACGAATAAAAAAGGAAAAAAAACAGGAAAAACACATCTAACATTTTGCATCCACGTTGGACAAATTCAGACAAAGGAAACGCTCAACTTCTCAAATGACGTGCCCCTACAAAGACGTAGAATGATGGATATGAGTGTAAATAATAAATGCAAAATAAAAGTCACATTTTACTTTAATGTGACCCCAAAAATAAGACTTTTAAAAGTTAATAGAATTATTTGACCATGATAAAATAAAAGTTGAATCTCTAAAAACACCATCTTAAACTTAATACGTCTAAAGCTGAGCTCTAATCTCTTGTCAACAAAACGCGCTCCTTGGCCTTCTCTGTGTGGAGCCACCACTACTCAGATGCTTGGG
Source organism: Leopardus geoffroyi (assembly GCF_018350155.1). Lineage (NCBI taxonomy): Eukaryota > Metazoa > Chordata > Mammalia > Carnivora > Felidae > Leopardus > Leopardus geoffroyi. Next base: position 33,908,423 of record NC_059335.1, on the reverse strand, counting down.
CCAAAATCTTTGAAGGCCTCCATGACTCATCCAGGCCAACAAAGCCTTTCAAGTCTACCCACAAAATGCATCCAGAATCTACCTCATCCCACCACCTGCACCCATTCAAGTCACTATCACCTCTCCCCTGGCCTCCCTGCTTCAGCCCTTGCCTCCTACAGTCTAGTTGATCCTTTCAAAGTCAGGCCACATCCTTCCTTTGCTTAAACCTTTTGTACAAAGTGAAGCCCTACAGAAGCAGCCTCCCTTCCTCTTACCTTCCAGACTTATCTCCAGCCCTGTCCCCCTTTCCTTTCCTAGGCTCCAGTCCCCCTGGGGCCCCGCCCCTGTGCTACTCCCCCAACGGGTCAAGCACATTCCTGCCCTAGAGCCTTTCTACCCCTTGTTTCCTCTATCTAGAATGCTCCTCTCCCAGATTCACTCCTGACTGACTCCCTGTCTCTCTGTTTCAGCTCAACTGTCACCTGGCCTTTGATGCCAACCTGGAACAAAATATTTAGGAGCGCAAGCTGCAACTGTCCCTAGCACTCCCCCATCTGACTGTCACCCCAGCTAGAACATAAGCTGCACAAGGACAGGGATTCTGTGTGTTTTGTTCTCTAATGGATCCCAAGCTTCTAGAACAGCACCTGGCACATAGTAGGTGCTCATTTGTGGAATGAATAGTTTTATTCTTCCATTTGTGGAGAGTCTGTTCTTCTTGAAGGCTTCCTGCACTCTCCTGCCAAATCAGCACCCACTGGCAAGCAAAGACCAGAGCAAAAACATTCCCTTCCGACTACCAACTGATACTTAACATTTCTGAGGCTGCACAGCATAAGGCAGTGACAGTATAAATGCCAGGAATTCAGATCACACTTGGTCCAGACTGGTACTTTCCCTCTAAATACCCAGACAAAAACCAGTGGAATTTTAGAAGAAACAGCTCAGTTTTCAGGTGAACAGAATTCCAAACCAGAAGAATAAATATATAGAAAAAATATCATTATTCAACTTCAGAGTTGAAAATAAGCTTGTTCCACGTCTGTCTGAGAGAAAAGACCTATATATTTAATGCCATATTTGGGAAAAACTGGATCTATCCTGCATTATAACTCAACCAGTGGATATTAATTTATAAAAACGTTATGAGGGGTTCCAAATCTATACTGCGATGTAGTCATCATCCCATCCCATTTCATTAAAAATTTTTAATTTACAATTAATATCATAAATATAAGAAAAACTTTATCTCTTCCACAAAATAAATATCTAGTTAGCCATAAAATAAGTGGGTTAAACCAACCAAATACCCATTTTGACTCAAGATACTGAACGATGATCAAGCAAATAACCTTACTAACCTTGTCCAAGAGAGAACTGGGGGTAGGAAGGGACAAAGTCCAAGCTTTATGTTGGAAAACCTGGCCAAGACACATGCAGAGACTGGATGCCAGCTGTATCCTTGGCGAGGTATGGAGGAGGGAGACAGGAAAATGCCACACAGAGGACCCACGGAAGTGGAACGTCGAACAGTCAAGGCAGCAGAATTGGGGCTGGATGGGAAACGGCCAGCAAGGACAAAGCCGCAACACCAGGGCTCCTCTGTCAGCAACGACTGAGCCTGATCAGGAGAGGAATTTGGAAACACTGACAGGTGTTTCAGAAAGCATCGCAGGATGCGAGGGCCCTGAGCATCAAACCTCTCCCATGCTTCGTAGCAGAAGTCTTCCTGAGTCTCCACAGACCTCCTCAGACACCGGCAACCAAAAGCTTTAAAATGAAAGGCTACCTTATCACTGCTATTAGAAAGCAAGACTGGTTACTCTTGGGGGGGGGGGGGGGCGGGGGGGGGGAGACAGAAGGGAGGCTTCTGAGGGGCTAATTTTCTGGTTTTTTTAAGCTGAGTGCTGCTTAACAGTGTGTTCACTTTGAGAAAATTCACTGAGCTGGACTCATGATTCGTGTACTTTTCAGACTGTGTATCATACTTCAATAAAAAAGTTACTCTCAAAATGAAAGACAATAACCCAAGGTTTTTCAGAGGCCACAGTAGGGCACCCCACTATATTAGAAGAATGCTGTTAGTGCAAAGTCCCTGTAATCCAGATCTCTTCACCACACCTAGAGGATGCTGAGAAAATTAAGCAGAGGAAAAAATTAGAGCCCACAGCTTTATAGACAGCTCTTCCCTACAGGTGAAATCAAGGGCTGAGCGGACTTCCATCTCCTCAAATTAGCACTCACCTGTCACTCGCTGCCCAAAAACTGTCCCCTTCTGGACACATACACATCCTTTAGCGAGAGGGAAAAAAAAATCCCCAAATTGCTTACAGGATGAGATGAACTAAATAAAAAGGCAGAGCAAAAATGCATCAAATAATTTCAGTTTATTTGCTACTAAGACGTGTCTTAATTATGAAAAATATGGTGATTTTTACAATCGCAATATAACCATGTTAAATATTTAATCAAGCCAGAAAAGAGTAGTGTAGTATAATAAAAAATTTATTTGGTCTTTGTCTCAGTTCCTGGCACAAAGCTCCTAAAACCCTTGGAATATCCTGAGATTGGGAGTCTTTTGCAACTCACAAGGAGCTCCACCTGAACACACTTGAGCTTATGTTAATGAGGTGACTTGGGGATGGGGCATCCCGGACAGCCTTGGGATGGGGCCAGTCACCAGAAAGACCAAACGATTAGAGGGCTGGAACTCTCAGCCCCGGCCACTCTACAAAAACTCTTGAACGATGAGATCTGCTGAGCTTCTGGGTTGGTGACCACATGCTTGGAGGGTGGTGCCTGGCTGCCAGTTCCATAGGGACCGAAGCTCCTGTACTCAGGGGCCCTTCCAGACCCCACCCTAAGTATCTATCAGGGTGTCCATCCGTATCCTTTATAATAAACTCGTAAACACGTAAGTAAATGTTTCTCTGAGCTCTGTGAGCCCCTCTGGCAAATTAGTCGAACCTGAGGAGAGGGTTGCGGAAACCCCAGATCTAGAGCCGGCAGGTCAAAAGCACATGTAGCAACCTGGCTTCGCGACTGGCTTCCGAAAGAGGGGGATGGGGGGTGGGCACGGTTCTGTGGGACTGGACCCTTAACTGGTGGGATCTGCCGCTATCTCCAGGTACACGGTGCCAGAAGTGAGTTAAACTGTAACAGCCAGCTGGTGCGCAGGCAATCTGAAAATTGCCTGATGTGTGGAAAACCCACACACTGGGTGTCAAAAGTGAAGCGCTGTGGTGGTGAAGTAGAGTAGTGTGACAGCGAAGGAAACACACGAAGGTTATTTTTCCCTTCCAAATGGATAATTAAATATTCAAACTGCTCCACACTTCTAGACCATTTTAAATCAGTATTCTCAGAGTGGCCCCTTCAGGATTCTGCAGATGGTCTGATTCTCAGTTTCTTACAGTATTCATGCTTATTGTATTAAAATGTCTACACATCTGTTTTCTGGTATTAATTATTAGTTCATTAGTGTCTTTTCTTCTAAAGCATCAGCCACAAGTAGAATGTGCCTTCCCACTTTCCCAGGGCTTTGTGGACCCCCAAGCTGGGGAACCACGGTTTGAAAACCACTGGGTCATCTCAGAGGTGGCTGTGAACCCATGATACTTATAGGACATATTTCCATAAACGAGCACCTCCAGTACCTCAAAGCTGACCGAAAACAAAGGAAAGAGTGAAAGAGCCTCATAGCCATCCATCCTGTCTACCAAACTCTTTTCCAGTTTCTAGTCTTTGAGACTGGTATGCTAGGGCAAGGGTCAGCAAGCTTCTTCTGTAACGGGCCAGACAGCAAATTATTTTAGGCTTTGTGGGCCATTCTCTGTTGCACCTGCACAGCTGGGCTTGAAACTGGATGACAGGTAAACAAATGAGCATGGCTGTGCTCCGATAAAATTTTAATCATGACCACTCAAATATGAATTTCATATAATTTTCACTTGTCATAAAATATTCTTCTTTGGATTTTTTTCCCAACAATTTAAAGATGTAAAAACCCTTTTTAGCTTCTCAGGCCTACACGTTATAGTTTGCCAACCCCTATTTCGCCTAGGTAAATCTGAGCTAGACTTGGTAAGTAAATCCAGGTTCAACGCTTACTGGCTATATGCCCCTGGCACAGCTCCCTCACTAGCAGTGAAAACACTACCGTGTAAAGATTAACACAACAGGCCTGTTGTCATCCCCCTTCCCTCTGTAAGGTGTTTATTTAGACAGCAGATTTGGGGGAAGAAATCCGTTTTGTAAATGATGAAATCTATCCAGAAAGTGTTCTTCTGACCTAACGCACAGAATGCTAGAGGGAACTCCCTGCCCTTTTCAAGGACAGGGCAACATATCAAACCCACGTGCATTTTCCCTTTTCCTTATCACCCACAATCCAAACAGAACAGTTATCCGAGGAATGTGAAGGAGTAACAAAGAGATGAAAAGATAAAGCAGGGGCCTCTGTCTTTCCTTCAGTCTTAAAGGAATCTCTCTCAGTTCGGTGACTGCACAGGGAAATGACCCCAACCATTTTCCCTGCAGAATGTCAATACACTCAAGCAGTACTTCCAAGTACTCACTGTGAAATTCTAATCTTACCACACACCCAAATATTATCTCTTTCAACTACAAAGATCTTGGAATCTAAAAAATGCACTTTTAGCCTGCTCTATCTTGCAGATGCTTTTGGGGGGGGGGGGGAGGGTTTTTTGTATACTTCAGAGGAAATAACTGGTGCTACTTACACCTCTGTTCTTCTCTTCAAAATATACAATTAACAGTGTTACTCCTTTTTGAAAATTATTTTTAAAAGTTTTAATGTGGCAGTAAAATAAGTAAAAACACACATATACACATTTAAAACAGAATGGGTAGACGGGAGAAGAGTGGACTCTGAAGCACCTCGTTTGAATCTACAATGTTCACTTACTGGCTTAAAGTAGGTCGATTTACCCCTGGGATAAAATCCAAATCTTTCCTCTCGATTTCCTCATCTATAAAAAGAGGATGATAATCCCTAACTACTTCAAGGGGTTGATGATACACAGAAAGGATTTTATAAACTCTACTGATTTACATCATTGTAAAATGTTATTTTAGCTTTTATTCCAAAGTTGCCAATTTGGCAACATTTTGTCATTTAATTATAAACATCTCTGCTTCAAAAAAATCTTCTAGTAAATATTTGATACTAAATTATAACTTACTTAAGCACAACTTCATTATCATTCAGTAAGAACTTCTGATAGACAGTTATAATTTTTAAATGTATATTACCCACTATCAAATGTGGTTTTTATTAGAACTTCAAGTTTCCACAATGAAGGTGTGATTCAAAAGAAATCTAGCATTTAATTTCAAGAAGAGATCTTGCCCTCAAACCTTCTTATTAATTGGGCTTAATAGGATTAAAACGAAAGAGAAGTGTGTTCAATATTCAGCACCAAAGATTAATGAGTAAAGCCTCACCCGAGGTATCAAAAGTTTAAGACTGGTGCTGCTTTCCTCTCTTCTTTTGAAAATGTAAACCTTGGTCATCATTCCACTTTTTGCTGTATCTGTCAGCTGTCAATTACAACAACAACCAAAGAGAAATACTGCATCTTAACAGATACTATCGTTTCAGATGCCTTTAGGAAAACGATGAAAAAAATCTGTTGTTAGATAATTCTTCCTAGTCCCATGAGACTAAGTAAAAGAGACTTGGATCTCATCATTACTCAGAAGGTAGACTTCTGGAGAAAACAAAGAGCTAAAACAAATCACCCTAGACAGAGTGAAATGAAAGAGCTGGGTGACTCAGTGTTTGCAGTAAAGAAGGCACAGTATCAGCTTTCCTGATACATAAAATGCCCCTTGTATTGTTTCATATCCAGTGAGCAAAGAGGAGCAACCTGGCATCATATAAAAACATCAAGCAAGTATCCCCCAGGGAAGTTTCTGATAAACTCTCAGCAGTCCAGTGGGCTGTCCAGTGCAACAGCAGAGTAGAAGCTGGGCCTGGAATGGAAGAACTGTGCACTGGCTCTGCCCCACATCAGCCTCTGGCCCTGGGGCTGGCCCTTCCCCCTCTCTGGATTGCAGTCTCATCACCACTGAGGTGATGGGGTTGGCTCAGGTAATTCCTAAGAGACCGCTCCTACAAATGTAGAGATTTTAAGTCAGTCTTTTTTTTTTTTTTTTATGTTTATTTTTGAGAGAGAAAAAAAGCACACAAGCAGGGGAGAGGCAGTGAGAGAGAGGGAGATGAAAGATCCCAAGCAGGCTCCATTCTGTCACCACAGAGCCTGATGCAGGGCTCAAACTCAGGAACCGTGAGATCATGACCTTAGTCGAAGTCAGATGCTTAACCGACTGAGCCACCCAGGCGCCCCTTTAGTCAGTCTCTAAACTCACTTAATGTGTCCTTAGAAGGAGCAGCCTCATTTGAGTGGTGATGGAAATTAATGACACCGGCCACATCTTACAACTGGCATAAGCAGGGAAGATCACCAAATCAGCCTCTAAAAGGTCTTTGGCTCTGGCTTTTTTCTCTAAACCAATGTTTCCCAACTGAGGGCAATTTTGCCTCCCCAGAGGTCACTGGCAATATCTAGAGACATTTCTGGTTGTCACAATTCAGGGAGACAGACCACATACCACTGACATCTAGAGGGTACAGGTCGAGGGTGGAGCTAAACATACCACAATGCCTAGCACAGCCTCCACAACAAAGAATTATATGGCTCAAATATAATGCCGAGGCTGAGAAACCCTGCTGTAAACCAAGGAAAGCTTATTGTCCTGAAGGCCATGACACCGACATCAAAGTCACTAGGAAACCCTGGAAATACATGTATTCTGTTTTTCTTAATATAAGAAAAGCACTAGAGCTTTTATCAGATTCTAATAAAAGTCTGAGCCCTCCACCACCACCAAATAATCTTAAAACATAGAGGAGGGCACCTGTTGGGATGAGCCCTGGGTGTTGTATGGAAACCAATTTGACAATAAATTATATATAAAAAAATAAATAAATAAAGTTGAATAAATGCTATGTCACTTTAAAAAAACAAAACACACACAAAACAAACGAACAACAAAAAACACCATTGTATAGACAGAATTATCGCATTTCAGATTTTTATGGCAGCATATTCATACCCTGGTATACCACACAGCAACAGGAAAGACTGAACTACAGCTATGTGGAATATGGATAAATTTTGCCGACACAGTGGTTAACTAAAGCAGCCAGATTTATTTTAAAGAAAAAACACATACTGCACGATTGCATTTAAATGGATTTTAAGAACAGAAAAAACTAAATCTATGGTGGTAGAAATCAGAACACTGGTTCTTCTAGGGTGGGGGCACGGGAGTAACCGACCAGAAAGGAGAACGAAACTTTCCGGGTGCTATCGACTATAAAGTGCCCCTCCAAAATTCCTATGTTGAAGCCTTAAGACCCAATGTGATGGTATTTGGAGAAGGGACCTTTGGAAGGGAATTAGGTTCAGATGAGGTCATGAAGATGGGGCCCTTATGAAGGGATTAGTGTCTTACTAAAGGACACCAGGGAGCTTGCTTCCTACCCACCCCACCACCACATTCAACCAGGAAAGAACATGTGAGCACACAGTGAGATAGCAGCCATCTAACAACCAGGAAGCAGGTCTTCGCCAGGACCCGACCACGCTGGCACCCTGATCTCAGACTCCCAGCCTCCAGAACTGTGACAAAATAAACTTCTGCTATTTAAGCCACCCAGTTTATGGTATTTTATTATGGCAGTTCACGTTGTAAATGTTCCGTATCTCAATATGGTTAGTGGTCACATGATTGGATAAATACGTAAAAATTCACTGAGCTATACACTTAAGATAATTCACAGAAAATTCACAGAAAAGAAACATTACATAGCGAGAAATGTACCTTAGCATTACCTCCAGAAAGCAAAGGGAAGAGTTGGGATTTTCCATCTTATACCTCTGTCAGTCTGAATTCTTTTCCATGGCTATATGTGACCTTGTCTAACTTCAAACAACTTGTTAATTTTTTTTTTAATTTTTAATGCTTATTTCTTTTTGAGAGAGAGAGAGAGAGAGAGAGAGAGACAGAGTGTAAGTGGGGGAGGGGCAGAGAGAGAGGGAGACAAGAATCCAAAGCTGGCTCCAGGCTCTGAGCTGTCGGCACAGAGCCCGCCCGACACAGGGCTCGAACTCACGAGCCTTGAGATCAAGTAAGACACTTAACCGCTTAACTCACTGAGCCACCCAGGTGCCCCAACAACTTGTTCATTTCTAAATTGCTGTACATCCCCTACTTCAGAGCGTTTGTCTCACCAGTGGCCCTGAATCCTCGATGGCAATGACTATCAAATCCACACTCCCACTCTGCGCCCTGCACTCACACTGCAACCCAGAGTTTCCAGGCACTGCCTACGCATTTTCCACTCAAGCACGTAACTGTCACATCTGGCACATCTCAAAATGCAGTAACCCCCCCACCCAGCTCCCCCCGCCCAAGACCTGCCCTCCTCATCTCCTTCACTCTGTCCCCTGGCTTCTCTCTCGCTCTCACTCCCTGTCTCTCTGGTTTTAACTCGCCCTTCTCCTTTACATCTGCGCATGACTTCAGATGGTTTATATACAGGTACTCTCTGACTTCCAGACTCAGAAACCAAAGAGATGCAGATATATTTTTTGAGAGAAAGCAGACAGGTATTTCTCACTATCCAAACCACTGTTCCTCCCTAACAAAAACTCAGGAAACCAAATACTTTAGATTCAGATGACAAGATAGCCTTCACTCTCCAAATCTGCTATCCCAACTCTCATTACTTAACAGATTTAGGTAGCAAAAGGTACTTGCCTTCCTCCCCCAGCTTTATTCAGATATAATTGATACAGAACAACGGGTAAGTTTAAGATCTACAACGTAACATGCGTATCTCTGCCCATATTGGGAGATGACGACCACAATGAAGTTAGTCTAACTGCTGCTTCTATCTTCTTCACCATTACAGGAGGCCGGACTTCCATCCTTTTAAATCCAAGTTCTTGAGAGACACCAGGATGTCTTCGAGCCCCTCCCACTCCACTCCCACGTCACTCTGCTTGCTGTGGCTGCCTCAATCTTTCCACCATCACTTTCCCTATGTTGCTCCTGCTCAAAAGCCTCAATGCCTTCCACTCACAGGGATGCAGACGAGGCACTGCTTTTGATTAAACCCTATGTACCAGTTACCCGATTTACTCTGCTCCTAACCATCCTTACGTACGCCCTGCTCATGCCATTTTCCCCACCTTCCACTGTACCCCTGAGCTCCAGCCAGCCCCTCCACTCTCCGGTGAGGCGCCTTTGGGCAAGTTAATTACTCTTGCTAGGCCCCATCTGTGAAATGGAAAAAGAGCTAGATCTTCTTCACAGGCCACATAATAACCACGCAATAATCCTCAGCTATTATTTTTACCACCAATTCAATTCCTACCTACCAAATGGTTTTCCTAAATATCCATCCCACAAAAATCTCCTCTCACCTAAATTCTGTTCATTTATCTGCCTTACAGATTTCCATGGAGCCAATCCTCAGTTTTGGTGCTCCACAGGGTGTCTGCAGTTGCCTTGTGTCACTGTGGAGCTCTCACAGACCTATTTTTGTCAATATGTGGTTTTTGTTAGTTGTTCTGTTGTTTTTATGTAGAGACAGGCATCAGGACCTCTTAGCTTGCCATTGTGCTGATATCACTCTCCTTCATTTGTTTTATGTTATTGTCTATTTATATCAAGACTCTCCATCTCTTCCAAAAAGCCTAAAGTTTAAAGCATTCTGTGGCTTTACTTTTCTTAACTCCGACGATGTCCTTGAACAGCAGCTAGATTCCCCAACACAGTCACTGACTGACAGAATAAACTTCCACAAACTTTGCCAAGAATATCTAACTGAGATTAGGGAAACAGAAGGGACCCCATGAAAGACTGCGTTTTTGCTGCCTTCATTCTTGCTAAGGCCTGAGCCCCCGCCTTACACACGTCTTATAGTACAGACAGTGCATGTCCTCCTTGTGAATGATTTCTTGATTTAATGATTCTTGAGTTAATGATTTCTTTGGAGTCTTCCAGCACAAGAGACAACATCTAAGGAGTGACCAGTGAGGCTGTTATGTATGTTTTCCAGACCACTGACTCACCAAGACCCTTGGCCCCAGGGCATAAGCGGCTTATAGAGGACACCTAAATACTTGTCCATTTTAACCAGTTCCCAGATGCCTAAAGAAGCACTTACAACGAACGGATCACAATCCTCAGTAAGAACCCCAGCCCCCCAGCATAGATGACACTCCCTCGTCTTTCCTTTCTGAGTCTCCCAGATGCTCCGTTTGTATCTGCACTCTGCGTCTTCAGGAAACTCTGCTCTCACTTCCTCTCGGCTCATGTTTGATTTCTATCTGATGGAAAGACAAGAATCCTCTTGGCTGGTCCTCCTCTGGGTCCCTGGACCCAGCCAGCCTGACTCCTATTGTTTCAATTCCTATGCTGACCTTGTTGGGTCCACCAAAGTCACAGCCCCATCTTCCTTCATTTAACAAATATTTATTAAGCATCTCCCATGCGCTAGGTACTATCTGTTCAAGGCACTGGGGATGGAGCTGTGGAAAAACCAGACAAGGTTCTGGGACTCAAAACACTTGTGTCTGTTAGGAGACCGACAATTAAAATAAACAAATAGACAAATGATGCCAGGTATTGGTAAGTGCTCACAAGGAGATAGAACGGGGAAATGTGGCAGAATGAACAGTGGGACTGCTTTAGCTGGGATGTTCTGCAAAGCTTCTTTAAAAAGGAAACCTTCGGGGGGGCCTAGGTCAATCAGTCGGTTAAGCGTCCGACTCTTGGTTTTGGCTCAGGTCATGATCTCATGGTTCGTGAGATCAAGCCTTGTGTTGGGCTCTGCGCAGACAGCTGCTGAGCCTGCTTGGGAATCTCTCTCATCCTCTCTGCCCCCCCTCCCTCACCTGCACTCTCCTCTCTCTCTCTCTCTCTCTCTAAGTAAATAAATAAACATTTACAAAAAAAGGAAACTTGAACAAAGACCTAAATGAAATAAAGGAGTGAGCTATACTGATATCTGGAAGAATGTTCTTGCAAAGGAAACGGCGATTGCAAAAGCTTCAAGGCAAAAGCAAATTAGCGTATGTGAAGAAGAACAGGAGGCCACATGACTGAAGCACAACGTGACAGGGAAAAGTGGTGGGAGAGGGGTTACGGCAGGGGCTACGTGGTGTAGGTTTCACAGCACATGGTAATAAGAACGTCTGATTTTCGTCTGTGTGTGATGGGAACTACCAAAGGGTTAAGCCTTTTCAAAGGCTCATTCCCACTTCTGCACGGAGAACAGACTGCAGGGAGGAAGGGCACAAAGCAAAAACAGAGAGACCAGTCAGGAGGCTGCTCTTACTACCCAGATGTGATACAGGAGAGTGGTATGGACCAGGATGGTAGTGGCGGAAAAGACTGACTCACGTATACATTTTAAGAATAGATTTCGCGTAAATATGAATCACTTATGTAGAGCGTGAGAGAAAAGAAGTCGAACACGATGCCGAGGTTTTAGGCCTAAGTAAGTAACTCAGGAGCATGAATGTGCCACTTACTGAAATGAGGAAGACCAGGAAGGGAACAGATTTAGACATCAGAGAGCTGTTGTGAGGATGACGTTAGATTATGCAGGCAAAGCCCGTGGCGGGGACTTGCACACAGCCAGAGCTCAGGAAATGATGGTTGTCTTTGGCGGCTTCTCCTGGAGTTCAGGTGTCTCCTCTCCTAAGATAATTCCTCATCAGTAGGGGAAACTGGGTGAGGAGTACAGAGAACTCTGTACTAATCTTACATATTTTCTGTAAATCTAAAATTATTCTAAAATTAAAAGATTAAAAACAATTCCTTGGGGTGCCTGCGTGACTCAGTCAGTTAAGCATCCGACTTCAGCTCAGGTCATGATCTTGTGGTCCATGTGTTTGAGCCCCGCATTGGGCTCTGTGCTGACAGCTCAGGGCCTAGAGCCTGCTTCGGATTCTGTGTCTCCCTCTCTCTCTCTCTGCCCCTCCCCTACTCATGCGTGTGCACATGCGCTCTTGCTCTCTCTCTCAGAAAATAAACAAACATAAAAACAAACAAATCCTCAATCCCACACGTTCCTCCAGCTCTCACTCTCTCTTCAAAAAAAGATGGCCATCCTTTGTCATGCCTCATCCACACATCACCCGCTGCAACCTAACTTCTGCTTGCCTCACTATTTTCCCCATTTCTCTGCAGCCACCACTGACCTAACTGCTAAGTCCAATGGACTTTCAACACTTCCTCTCAGCCTCTGACACCCTGACCATTCCTTTCTTCCTGAAACACTCTCCTCCCTTGACTTGAAGATGCCACCTTTCCCTGGTTCGCCTCCTGCTCTCCCAGCTTTTCCCTCCCTCAGCCTCCTCTGCTGTGGCTTCTACATCTATCCATCCCTTAAATGCCAAGCTTCTATCCTTGGACCTCCTCTTCCCACACTGTGTATTTCTCTGGATAAGATCCACCTTTGGCCATGGCTTCAACTAGAACCCCTACCAGTGATTGTTAATATTTTGAAAGGCCACAGACATCTGTGAGTCTAATGTTCGTGTACACATGTGCACATAACAGAACCACACACACACTCTTGAAGATACAATGGCAGGAGGCTCATAGGACCCCTCCTCCAAAAGGCCACCCAAAGACCCCTGAGGACTATCTGGGCCCAGATAAGAACCCTAATTTATCAAAACAAGGGTTTGGTAGAAATTATTCTATGTCCGGGCCAGCTCTCTCCCCTGAACTAGTACCTCCAACTGTCCACCTGACATCTGCACCTGGATGACCCATGGGTGCCTCAAACTACACGTGTCCCAAACCAAACTCATCACTTCTCTCTTCTCTTAGCTACCAACACCACCAATTTCTCCTCCTGGGCTCCCAGTCTCTCGGTAAAACTATTAGCATCCAGCAAGTCAGCCAGAAACCACCTGGGAATCACATGAGGGTCGCCTTCCTCTGCTCCTGAACATCCAGCCAATATCCAGGTCTACCTCTCAAACCTTTTGCGAAAGGCAATCCTCATCTCTCTCGCCCCCCGTCTGACCCTCAAGCTTTTCTCCTGACTACCTCATTCCTCTAAGTCACCCTCCCCTTAGCAAGAAGTCTTTCTGAAATGCTCCCCTGCCTTAATCTCACCAGGGACACCTTCCATCCTCTCCAGGAGGAAATGCATGCATTCTGACACTGTCACTTTTACCATCCACATCTCTCACTCCCCTTCCCCCAAAGATACCCTAGTAAGTCTCTACTCTTGGGGGTGATTCTTGCTGTTTCCTCCCTTCGTACTCCTGCATATGCAGCTGCATATTCTGCTATAACACATCCCAAGCCTACACTGTCACATGGGGAACTCCTATGTATCCTGCAAAGTCAGCTAGGGCAGTCCTCCCCATCCCACACCCCTCCCACACTATTCTGAACCTTCTGTTACTGTTCTTCTCTGGTGAAATAGTTGTAATTATTTCTTCCCATGTTTGTCTCCTCTACATGGCAAATTCCTGTAAGGCAGACTGCTCAACTCTGAACCCTCAGCAGCCAAGTTTAGCATTAAATAGGTACCAAATACATGTTTGATGAATTAAAGTGGCTTGTTCCCTGAATACCCCTTGGACCCTCACCTCTGGGTCTCTGCTGACCTCTCCCCCTCTTTGGAACATCTGTATTTCTACCTTTTTTTTTTTTTTTTTCAACGTTTTTATTTATTTTTGGTACAGAGAGAGACAGAGCATGAACGGGGGAGGGGCAGAGAGAGAGGGAGACACAGAATCGGAAACAGGCTCCAGGCTCCGAGCCATCAGCCCAGAGCCCGACGCGGGGCTCGAACTCACGGACCGCGAGATCGTGACCTGGATGAAGTCGGACGCTCAACCGACTGCGCCACCCAGGCGCCCCTGTATTTCTACCTTATGTTCTACTTCAGTCCATCAAGAAACAGATTCAGGCACTCAAGCTCACCATTTCTGCAACTGTTCCCACCTCAGGGTCTTGGCACTTGGTATTCCCCTTCCAGGAATGCTCTCGCCCCAGATATTCCCATCACTTGCTCTCTCATTTCAATCTGTTCAGAAATCCTTGTCCTCCTTTTAAAAATAGTCTGATACTACACTCTATATTTGTTTGTTTATTGCTGGCGGTGTCCTCCATAGGAACATCAGTCCAACGAGGGCAGGACTGTTTAATTCATCACTGTATTCCAAGTCTTTAAAGGTGCCAGGAACATTCGTTTATTTAGCATTTATTGAGCACCTACTGCGTGCCAGATCTAGGTGCTGAAGATTATCAGGGAACAAAACAGATAAAAACACTCTGCCCTTCACATTCTGGAAGGGAAAGACAATACACAAGGTAAATAACTAAAATATAATTGCTAAGGAGAACAAGTGAAGCAGAAATGAAGACAGAAACTGGGGAAAGCCTCACTACATGATCCCTGAATAAAAACCTGAAAAAAGTGAGGGAGCAAACCACAAGGATATTGAACCCCTAGCAGAAAGGCCCTGAGGTCAAAGCATGTCTGACATCTGGAAAGGGAGAACAGCAGAAAGTGAGAGTGGGAAAGTAACAGTGGGTCAGATTATGTAAAGCCTTATGGCTCACTAGGAGGCATTTGTCTTTAAATAAGACGGAAACTCACTGGAGGGTTTTTGTGTAAAGGAGTGATATGATCTGACCTGCGTTTCAAAAGGATCCTTCTAGCTGCTGTGCTGAAAAATAGGGCATGAATGCAAGGGCAGAAGCAGGGAGACCAGCTGGGAGACTATTTCAATAATCCAGGTGAGAGGTGGTGGTGACTTGGCCCAGGGTGGTAAGCACTGGATGTGGAATGAGAAAGAAAAAAAGCAGTCAAGGGTGACTCAAAGGTTATTGTCTAGATCTTTTATATTACCGAGATAGAAAACAAAAACAAAAACAAAAAGAAGAGCAGTTTGGGAGGGGAGATGATGGGAAGCTTGCTAGGCCTCTCTTGACAGGTGCAGTCTGAGTTCACTAACTCCATCTCGGTAGGGATAGAAAATAGGTAGCTGGGTAGATGTCGAGGGAGAAGCCCCCACTGGAGATACAAATAGAGGATCTGTTAGCCTAATACATAAGTATTTAAAACTATGAGCCTTGGACAGAAATTCATCATGAATGGAAACTCAAATGTCCCAAATACAAATGCACAAAGAACAGCTGAAAGAAAGAAAAGCTATGATGCCCAAGGACACCCTCTGAGGCTCCGCAGACACAATACAAAAGGTGATCCTTGCTCATGCTGAAAAGCAATTCGGGCAAAACAAACAACAACAAAAAACCCAAATCTCCTTCTCACTTGACAAGGGCAAACCATCGGATCTGTGAAAGGGTGGTCCAAACTCTGACCGAAGGAAGATCCCTGGGGTCCGTCCCGCAATTTTTTAAAGAAACCCAGTAAACTCAGGCATTGCAGCGAGGGCCAAGAAAGTGCAGGCCATCTCCAGGTTCTAATCTCTTGCGTGTCCCTACGTGCGGAGCAGCATTCCCCTGGATGCGGGTACAGCAGACAGGCCAAGGGTGGGGAAAGGCTAACAGGGTCGACACCCCCACCCTTGGAGGGAGGACAGGGTACATCCCCAGGGGCGAGCACGCAGGCGGAGTGCTGTGGCGGAGAGGGGCGCCGCCCCAACCCAGAGTGGGTTCGCTGTGCACAGGGTGGGGGTGGGGGTGCGGGTGTGGGCGTGACGCGCCGCGGCAGAGCGCCGCAGTAAGGGAGGAGGGGAGTCAGGAGGCCAAAGCTCCGTGTTCAAAAAGAGAGCGGATAGAAGGCACTCCAAGGGCGCTGCCAGACACTATAATGGGGACGGTTCGACAGGGAGATGAGTCGCCGGCGTCAAGCGTGCTCGGCTGCCAGACGGCGAACGGGAAGTGAGAGCAACGTGGCTCCGAGCGTGCAGACCGGACTCCGCCCAGCCTCGGGGCCCCGGGTTGGTTCAAGGACAAGCCCCGAGTGGGAAGGACATAGACACCGACACCCTTACCTGACACTGCAGCAGTCTCAGCAGCTCAGGTCCTGGCTGGAGAACGCGGCCGCCGCTTCTCGCGCCGCTCGCCCGCGCTACCTGATTGGCCGAAGTCGGCCCTCCCAGAAGCCCTCGCGCGGCGCGCCGCCAAATAAACTTTATGGAGACCCGCGGAGGAGAACAAGGACACGGGCGGGGCTGTGGCGGGGGCCTCCGGCTGAGCTGCCACGCCCCCCTAGCCCGTGGCCTTGGCCCTCAGCCTTCCCTCCTGGTTAGAGTTGGCTGAGAGCGAATGCACAATCTCTAGCGCGGGTTTCTAACCGTTTATTGAGCACCATCCTAGTGCCAGGTACTGGGGGCACAGTGGCGCTGGGAGCACAGTGGTGACCACGACAGACAAGATCCTTGCCCTAATGGAGTTATCGAGCTGGTGGGAGAAACAAAATTACAATAAATACCTGCCAGTTTGTAAGGAGGGCTATGACAAAAAAAAAGCAGGGTAATGAGAATGAGAATGCCTGTTCCGTCCCAAGGCCTCTCTGAAGAGGTACTGTCCGAGCTGAAACACAATGATGAGGAAGGGCTAGTCTTGCAAAGTCTTGGCTGCAGAGCACTCCAAGCAGACGAACAAGAGTGAAAGCTCCATGGGTAAACAAGCTTGATGTGTGAAGAATAGGAATGGAAAATGGTACAGCCCCTTTGGAAAAGAGTATGGAAGCTCCTAAAAAATTAAAAATAGAATTTCCATGGAATCCAGCCGGCCCACCTCTGGGTACATTCCCAAAAGAACTGAAGGGCTCAAAGAGGTGTATGTACACCCATATTCGTAGCAGCCAGCATTATTTACAACAAACAAAACATGGAAGCAACTCGAGTGTCCAGCAACAGATGAATAGATAATCAAATGAGGTATATACATACAATGAAATATTATTCAGCCTTAAAAAGGATGAAAATTCTGACATATTCTACAACATAGATAAAATTTGAGGACACACTAATTGATACAAGCCAATTGCAAAAAAAAGTAATGCTATGATTCTATTTATACTTATAGTACTTAGAGTAGCCAAAACTATAGAGAGAAGGAAGGATAGAGTGGTTGCCAGGCACTGGATGGAAGGGGAGGAAAATAGTGGGTTCTTGTTTCATGAGTACAGTTTCAGTTTTACGAAGTGAAGAGTTATGGAGATGGATGGTAGTGACGGTTGCACATTATGAAAATATTTAATATCCCTCAACTGTACACTTGAAAATGGTTAAGACAGCATATTTTTTATGTTATTCGTCTTTAACACGAGAATAAAAATTTTCGAAAGGCTGTGGAGCACCTGGGACCATCATATGTTACTGAAGGGTTGGAAACGGGGACAACCACTTTGGAAAACTCACAAAATATATGAAAGCTAAATACACACGTCCTCCAGGACCCAACAATTTTACATGTGTATATATGTATGTTCATGGGATCCATCTTTCTATTTCCAGCATAAATGTGTACATATTTTTACCAAACGCCATACACAACAAAGTTGATAGCACCCTAACCCAAAAGTGGAAACAGCCAAAATGTCCATTAACAGAAGAATGGATAAATAAATTATGGTGCAGATACATAACAAAATACTGCAGTAACTAAGAGAGTGAACATGAATGAATCTCACAGGCATAATGATAAAAAAGAACCAGACCCAAAAGTAGGACTCCATTTCTTTCAAGTTCAAATCAGGCAAAACTAACCTATGGTGACAGATATCAGAATAGTGGTGATTTTGAAGGGCGGAAGGGCTGTTGACTGGGAAGGGAAATGAGAGAATCTTCTGAGGTCTGTTAATGTTCTGTTTCTTAATCTGGGTGCTGAGTGCATGGATGTATTCACTTTTTAAAAATTCATCGAGCTGCACATTTAAGATTTGTGCACTTTACCGCACATATATTATTCATTACACTACAATAAAAAAGTAAAAAATAAGTGAAATATTCTCTATGCTGTGGAATGTTACATGTTTTGCTATCCAGAATTCACAGCACTTCCCCTCCCCCGACTGTTTGCAGTTTGGAACCTTGTTTTATTTCTTTAGACTTGCCCACAATCCCAAGCATGTGGTACTGTGAAGGAAAGCAAGAAATATTTCTTAAATGACAGACAAAATCCAATGCCAGGATTGCCCCCTATCCTGAACTGCACTCCCAGAGATGGCTTCCTAGTGGGTGGTGGCGAATTACATAAAGCTTCTCAAACCGTGGCTGAATGATCAGTAATATTCTTTACAAGTCATTAAAAGCTTAAAAGAGAAGCTTCTCCCTGTGCACTTCAGATGAGTTTTTAAGATTTGTGCGCTTTACTAGATGAAATTATTTCTCAATAAAAAAAATCAATACACTCCAAATTAAAGAAAAAGTGATTCTCATCTAATATTGTGCTTGAACTTTGCAACAACCCAGGGTTAAGCAGGGCAGGGCTGATCATCATCACGTATTCTGTGGGGAACCTAAACTCCAGGAGGATTAAATGACTCACCCAAGGTTACATAGGGACAGTGGCAGACCAGGGACTATACTCTCTAGTCTCAGGATGTCAAGGCCAATATTTCCTAGTCCAAGAAACTCTCAGAGGTGAGCTTAAAAGTTCCTACAATAGGGGCACCTGGGTGACTCGGTTGGTTAAGCTTCGGGCTCTTGATTTTGGTTCAGGTCATGATCTCACGGTTCATGGGTTTGAGCCCTGCATCGGGCTCTGTGCTGACGATACAGAGTCTGCCTGGGATTCTCTTTCTCTTTCTCAAATAAATAAACATTTTTTAAAAAACGGAAAAAAGAAGCTCCTATAAGAATAAGAGCTATCCAGTGAAGTCCTTAAATGGACTTTACTACCAACTTCCTGAATTGGGATTGGAACAAATACCACATTCTTTTTTTTTTTTTTTTTAGTTTATTTATTTATTTGGAGAGAGACAGAGAGCATGTGAGCAAGGGAGGGACAGAGAGAGAGGGAAAGAGAGAGAATCCCAAGCAGGCGCCACACTGCCAGTACAGAGCCCGACGCAGGGCTTGAACTCACAAAACTGTGAGATCATGACTGAGCCAAAACCGAGATTTGAATGCTTAACCGACTGAGCCACCCAGGGACCCCAATACCATAGTCTCATTAACCAACAGCAGCTACTATCAGATGACATTGTGAAGGTGGTAGGATTTATTAAACATCTGGTTGTTTTATTTGTTATTAAACATACTGACTGTTGAGTGAAAAAACCCCATCCTACACATCTCTGCATTGCTGCTGTTTTAAAACAGCTTTGCCGACATCTATCAACTTTGTTTATGTCAAATTGTGCAATTTGTCACTGGATGCTACATTTGCCAAAAGAAAAGTGAAATTGATTGACAAGGCCCTAGGGGTTCTCTCTCTTCCTTTTCAACATTCCAGATGTTTTTGTTTTTTTTTTAAAGTTGGATCCACCCCCTGGAAGGCTCATCTGCAGGGGGGGGGGGGGTGATGTGGAAATATACCAAAGGAGCTGTAGGGGTACGGTTTCAGTTTCTGTAGAAACTTTGCCTCCAAGAGACCCCATCTTCTTGATTGGTTCAAATTACGTTCCATTTTCAATTGCTGCCTTTCAATGGAGCCATCTGTTTCAAGCCCATCTGTCAGGGGCTCTGTTGTGGTTGATTATTAAATGTGTTTGCAGCTGGAGGGGCGGGGGCGGGGGAGACTTAAATCACAAAAGAAAAGTATGTCTCCAAGAATGAAAGTAGGAAACCGAAGCAGACTTCTGGCTATTACCCCTCTTAGAAAGCAGAAGACCTAATCCTTTGCTGCAAACTCCGGAAAAATCAAGTATCAGCAAACAAGTATGGGGAACAATAGTGGACGTGGGTGGCTTTGGGGCTTTCCACCATTCATTCTCCCTTCTTTAGTAACTATACCCAAGAACACCGAAGTTTACTTTGGGAGGAGATTACCTGTTTCACATCGTGGGTATTCTTGCAGGGAGAAGAATAATCTACCATGAAGTGTTATTTTAAGGATTAATTAAAGTAGTTAATAAGCGTTTAAGGCTTAGAGCAGAGTCTTGCATATAGTAGGTGCTCAGTAAGTGTTCTGGCGAGGCCTGTTGCCACAATACTCTAGAATTGAATACAGGCTTCCCTGACCCATCAGGGGAAAGCTGCATACCTACCCATCCCCAGCATAGCATGACATTGCAATTATCCAAAAATTTTCACCCGGATTTGAAGCCCTGGAAGGCAGTGGCAGGGCATTTGTAGCTTTATGTCCACCAGGGGGCGCTCAGTGAATAATGTTAATTGAGAAAATTCCCACTTGACCTTACCTGCCAGGGGACCTCAGAGTGGAGACTCCAGCCCCCCGAATTATCGACTCTGCTCCAAAGCAGAACCTGAATTTCTCAAATAGAATTGGCACCCCCGGCATTTGACCCAAGTGTGCGCTGACCGTGGCGTGTGTGGCATGGCGCTGCTGGGCCAGCTATACGTGTGGTCCTGGTAGTCAGGTATTTCCTGGACGCCGGAGGCATTTCCTGAAACTGTGGTGTGGCCAGACTCTGTCTTGCCTTGAGAGAAAAGACTGCTAAATGCTGGCCACCCAGCAGAGCGCAGGTAAGAGCTCAGGTTTACCACCCAGGTAAATGCCAGAGTTTACCTTTATGAAAACCACTCACACACATCCACCAGGCGGCAGCCCATGGCCGATGGCTACCTTAGATGTCTCACTTTAGGGGTGCCTGGATGACTCAGTCGGTTGAGCATCCGACTTCAGCCCAGGTCATGATTTCGCACTCCATGAGTTCGAGCCCCTCATTGGGCTCTGTGCTGACAGCTCAGAGCCTGGAGCCTGCTTCCGATTTTGTGTCTCTCTGTCCCTGCCCATGTTCTGTGTCTCAAAAATAAATAAACATTTAAAATAAAAAAAGAAAGAAAGAAAAAACCATCCTTAGAAAGTCAAGACAGAGGGTGCTCAGGTGAAAACAAAACTTTATTTCTCCATCTGGCTGATAATTTTTTACTGGAAAAATATGTTTGCTTTTTTAGTCTTCAAGTGTCTTCACAGAATTTTCATTTTTATGATGCATTTGATTTTGTAGTATGAGAAATCTGATCTTCAGTTTCATGGTTCAGCTTAAACTGGAAAATCTGAAAGGAGAAGTTTTTATCCAATATAGTACTGATTTTTTAAATGTTTATTTATTTTGAGAGAGAGAGCACGAGCAGGGGAGGGGAGAGAGAGGGAGAGAGAGAATCCCAAACAGGCTCCATGCTATCAGCATGGAGCCCCATGTGGTGCTCGATCTCATGAACTGTGAAATCATGACCCGAGCCGAGATCAAGAGTCGGAAGCTTAACCAAGTGAGTCAGCCAGGCACCCTGCTGATTTTTACAATAATCAGTTTCTTTGGTGTTTTTGTAACATCTATCCTGTCAAGAAGCAACTGTCCTGGTTGTTGGGGTTTTTTTTCCCCTGAAACGTGTTACTGCAAAAAAAATTAAAATATGTTCATTTCAATGCAAGGCCTTGTATAGAACGAGCACTTAATCAATGTGTCAAATGAATGAAAGAAAGAAAACCTGAGAACAGAAATAACTTCAGTGTTGTGAGTGTGAATGGGTTCGACTAAGCTCATTGGTGCATTTCGCCAGCCGGCAACATTTAGGGAGGATCTATTGCCATTTATTTTGGCAAAAAGGGCTCTTTGCTCCCTGCCTTCCATTCAGCAAGCCGGGTGCATGGGTGTTTGAACAACCAGAGCGCTGCTCCTTCCTGGATTGCTGGATCAGGGTTGCTTTCTCTCTAGCTAGTGAATAATCTTAGCACCATACTTTACACCCAGAAGGGTGCATAATTAGAATATATTGAATTAACAGTTTCTCACTTCTCAGGGACAAGGAACACTGGAGAACCCTATTATAATAAAGGGAAAGTTAGGGGGAAGGAACTCCATATGCCAAAAACTTTATTTATGCTGTTTAATTTAATCCTGCCAAGAACTCTTTCAAAGCATCCCATGTTTCAGAAGAGGAAAGCAGGCTGAGTGGAAGAAGTTGCCCAAGGTCACATAGCTAAGGAACAAAAAAAAAAAAAAAAAAGAAAAAAGAAGAAGAAGAAGAAGAAAAAAAAAAGAAAAAGGATTTGTACCCAGGCTGGTATAAGGCTGCAGCCCTGGGTCTTGCCATTTTCTTTTCAGAACTGATTTTGGGGAATGAGGTTCTGCTGTTTAGAGAGGAGTCGAGCAACACAACCTACAGCAGGGTCTCAGGTGGTGAGACTAGAGAGGTAAGGGCGGGGGGGGGGGGGGAGTTGGTGCATCATGCCAGTGCAGAGAGACAGCACACAACAGTGGCATCTCCTTGCATTTCCCCAGTCCTGGCTCTGTCACACCCCACTGTGAATGGAGGAACAGGATTTTACCTTTATCCCCTTTTCATTTCATTTCCAGTACCATTGTGGTTCCCAGGTATTCCCATGATGCTTTGGGGGGAAAGTCAGGGGATCTGAATTCTGTCTGTGGCCTGTTTGGGACAGGGGGCAAGACGTTTGCCTTCTGAATCTCAGTCCATCATGCATCAGAGGGAGTCAGTAATGCTCATCCAGATTCAACTGGCAGAGTACAATGAGGTCCCAAAAGAGACATGCAAAGGCTGTAGGAAAGTTCCAGATTCCTAAGCTCCTTTCCAAGTAAGGTGTGACAGGGTAACTTCTTGAGAAATTCCTTGGTAGCTGGGCTGGCTGGTTTGGGTTTTGGTTTGGTTTGATGTTTTTGTTTTTGTTTTGGTTTTTGGTTACATCCATCAACCAAAGAATGGAAAGTTGACTTTCCTCCTCTCCCCAACCAAGAAAGCAGCCAAGAATTTGTATTTGATTCAACTGCATAAAACAAACTGAAAACAATAATGATAACAACACCAACACCTATTGGCTTGAGCAAGATAAGACATCCTTTCTCTGTCATATATGAGAAGTCTGAAGAAAGGCCATTCAGATGAGGTGGTGGCTCTCAAGTCATCAAGGACTCAAGCTCCTTCTACATTCTTGCTCCATTAGCATCCTGCCTCACAGCTCAAAATGGCTGCTTAAGCTCCAGCTCTTATGCCCAGGTTCCAGCCAACAGGAAGGAGGACAGAAACCTGAAGGAGCACCTCATCCCTTTTAAGGATACATTTTTAAAGTTTTATTTCCACTTCCGTTCACTAGTTATTAGACAAAACTTAGTCACGTTGGCTCCCCCCAGTTGCAAGGTAGGTTGGGAAATGTCTTAACTGGAGGTACATGTCCCAGATAATTAAGTCCTTATCACAAAAAAGGGGAAGAGGTGGTATGGAGATTTGGTGAAAACCCATTGTCTCTGACCCCTCATGTCATGGGTTCTTAAGTTCTGGGTTCCTTGTTCCATGTGGCAAGTGTGTGTGTGTGTGTGTGTGTGTGTGTGTGTGTGTGTGTGTTCACATGTGTTAAGAAGAATGTGGCCAATGGGGGAATATACGCAATAATTCACCATTATCTGGTAAAGATATGGCTAATAGGCAAAGATTCTTAGAAAACTAGCCCTAATCAAAAGGAACAAAGACAGCCAACTGCTTTTCATCAACAATTAACATTTCTGATCATCAAAAGACACCATTAAGAAAATGAAAAGCCAAGCCACAGACTGAAAGGAAATTTTCCTAATACATGTGTATGGCAAAGGATATGTATCCAGAATACATAAAGGACTTCTGAGAGTTAGTCATAAAAAGCTAAGCTAATTTTTTAATGGTCAAAAGACTTAAATAGGCACTTTATGAAATACTAATAAACACACTTTCATTTTTTTAATGTTTATTCATTTTTGAGAGACAGAGACAGAGCCTCTGGAACAAGGGAGGGGGGAGGAGCAGAAAGAGAGGGGGACACAGAATCCGAAGCAGGCTCCAGGCTCTGAGCTGTCAGCACAGAGCCCGACACGGGGCTGGAGCCCATGCACTGTGAGATCATGACCTGAGCTGCAGTCTGCCACTTAACCAACGGAGCCACCCAGGCACCCCTAGAATGGCTACAGTTTCAAAGCCTGACAACACCCAGTGCTGACAAGAACGTGAAGGAACTGGAGCTCTCCTATTTGGCTGGTAAGGGTGCAAAATGCTACAACCGCTTTGGAAAACAGTTTGGCAGCCTGGAATAAAGGCCCAGCGATCCCACTGCTGGGTTGCCACCCAGGAGAGAGGCGAGCATATGTCCACACAACGTCTTATACAAGAATGCTCATAGCAGCTTTCCTCATAACAGCCCCGAACTGGAAACAAATGTCTATCAAACAAGAGACAAGTCAATCGTGGCACATGCCTATGGTGGAATAATACTCAGAAATATAAATGAACAAACTACTGATACATGCAACAATATGGATGAATTTCAAACACAGCGCTGAGCAAAAGAAGCCAGAAAAAGTGCATAGTACATGATTCCATGTATTTGAAGTTCATAAGCAGACACAACCAATGTGGGATAGAAATGAGAACAGCGCTTGCTGGGTGGGAGAGGGCAGTGTGTCCCAAGGGCAAAGAAAGAAAGTTCTGGGGGGCGCCTGGGTGGCGCAGTCGGTTAAGCGTCCGACTTCAGCCAGGTCACGATCTCGCGGTCTGTGAGTTTGAGCCCCGCGTCGGGCTCTGGGCTGATGGCTCAGAGCCTGGAGCCTGTTTCCGATTCTGTGTCTCCCTCTCTCTCTGCCCCTCCCCCGTTCATGCTCTGTCTCTCTCTGTCCCAAAAAAAATAAATAAACGTTGAAAAAAAAAAAAAAAGAAAAGAAAGAAAGTTCTGGAGGATGGCCATGTCCACCTGGACCAAGGTGTGGGATACATGGGGGGGGGGGGGTGTGCATTTGTCCAAACTCATCAAGCTGCACAGTTGAGATTTGTGTATTTTGCGGAACACAAATATAATTTTTTTTTTAATTTTTTTTTCAACGTTTATTTATTTTTGGGACAGAGAGAGACAGAGCATGAACGGGGGAGGTGCAGAGAGAGAGGGAGACACAGAATCGGAAACAGGCTCCAGGCTCTGAGCCATCAGCCCAGAGCCCGACGCGGGGCTCGAACTCACGGACCGCGAGATCGTGACCTGGCTGAAGTCGGACGCTTAACCGACTGCGCCACCCAGGCGCCCCCAAATATAATTTTTTTAACTTTATTTATCTTTGAGAGAGGGAGGGGGAGAGAGAGAAGGCGAGAGAAGATCCCAAGCAGGCTCTGTGCTATCCGCACAGAGCCCGATGGAGGGCTTGAACCCACGAACCGTGAGATCATGACCTGAGCCGAAATCAGGAGTTGGACGCTTAACCGACTGAGCCACCCAGGCGCCCCAACATGAATGTAATTTTATCTGAAAAACTGAGGGTGTGTGTGTGTGTGCGTGTCACTCACCAACCCTGACCTCAGAGATTCTGATTCATGGAATTCAGGGAATTGGCATTTTGTGACCCAGGAATTGGCATTTGTATCATTTCCCTTCCTCAGGGAAACCAGAGGAGGTATGGAGGTCATGTGGCTCAGAAGGGAATGGCTTCCTGAGATCCAAAGGACAACAAGGTGGGCCTGGGCCCACTGCACACTGATCCCTGGAAGGGGTTCCTTGGATGGAGGCTGGCATCCAAGAATGCACCCAAGAATGCCTGGGGGTCTGGTACCTACTGCTGGGACTTTGGGGGAGCGGGTAGGGCCCCATCACAGGAGGCCTGTGGTGACTGCTGAGCACGGCTGGGAGAGCATCTTGGTGGCCAGCCCAGAGCCGCTGTAGCAGATGGCCAGGGGAAGCACAACCCTGGAGTGGCCTTGCGCAGCAGGAGGCACGGTGACATCAGTGTCCAGGGCTAGCGATCACAATAATACCTAACATTTGTGGAACATTTTGTCACTGCTAAGAGCTTTACACGTATTTATTCATTTCACTATTCCCATTTTATAGATAAGAAAACTGAGACCCCGGTGTGGAGGAGGGGTGTTTAGCAACTTCCCAACTCACACGGCTAGTACTGGAGCCAGGATTTGAACCCAGAAAGTCCGGTTCCAGGACTCATATCTTTACCCTCTATGCTGGTCTGGCCCCTCCACTGCTTCCATTCCTCATTGCTCTCCTGGACATCACACAAATTGCTACAGTCAGAGGCGGGGAGTGGAGCCTCAAAAGATGATTGAGAAGAAAAAAGATGACGGAGGTTAGATTTCTCAAAGACTTTGTGAGTGGGAAGTAACATACCCCCCCAACCCCCGCAGGGCCGGCCAGGTGAATGCGTGGGGCAGGCAGGTGTGAGGCACTAGGGAGTAGTGGGGATTGCAGCATGCACACTTTAAAGGGGGCAACGTTACTGAGACAGTCCCATTGAAGCCATGCGGGAACAGTGGTCCAATGCTCCTGGAGCCCCAGATTTTTAAAGATTTTGATTCTTAGAGTCCACTTCCCAGCCAAAGGAAACATGTGTGTGTATGATGCCACTCAGGAGTGTGAGCTGCAAGGTCTGCTCCCTTCTCCGACCTGGGTCTCTTGCAGCAGGGTGGACAGCACTTCTGTGTCCGTCAGAAAATCAGGGCTCAGCCTTCTAAGGATGAGGTTATTTAATCCCTTAAGAGCCCACCCTAACCTGCCTATTGAACCTGAACTTTGCGAGGCAGCCAAGAGAGTCCCGCGCCACCCTCCTGTCTGTGTGCACCTGTCTCCCTGACAAACCATACCTCCATCCCGGAATCTCAGTATCCACCCACCTCAGGCCCTCCTTTACCCCCCACCAGCCTTTTCCAAAGGCCCATAAATCTGCCAAAGCTCAGGATCATCTTCCCTCTGCCTGCCCCTTTGCCCTCCCCCCACCCCCCGCAGCCTCCTGAAGCTCTCTGACTGATTTTTTTGTTTATGTCTTAAATTCCATTTGAGCCATCATGTGGCCCAATCTTTCATCTCGTTCCATATCTAGCTGCAGCCTGAGCTTGGGCGTTCGTGGGCTTTGCAGCCAGATATGAAAAGAGGAGAGATTCATTT
This sequence comes from Leopardus geoffroyi, assembly GCF_018350155.1. Lineage (NCBI taxonomy): Eukaryota > Metazoa > Chordata > Mammalia > Carnivora > Felidae > Leopardus > Leopardus geoffroyi. The sequence continues at coordinate 33,881,342 of NC_059335.1, read as the reverse complement.
CCTGCCTCCCGCCTCTCCAGCCCCAAATCTTCCAGTTTAATCCAAGAGCTCAGAAGATTTGCTTTAACCTCACAGATAGTTCTTATGAAACCTCACCCATCAATAAGTGTCAATAAAGGTCTCGGGATGCAGGATGTGGGTGTTTGGGCGTTCCACACCCCCCACAGGCCGTCACTCTCTTGTGCCTGACACTGAGGCCTCTGCCTCCCCTTAAGATGCCTGGCAGGTTATGTCCCATTCCCAGGGCAGCCAGGGTCTAACAGATGTGAGAGAGCGAAAGCTCACAGTCCAGCCCATACCTGGACAAGTCAGTCGTATGAGTTTCACTCCAGAACACCCCGGTGGGAAAGGTCAGGCTAGAGAGTCCCTGGCCACACATCCTTGCTCCGCTCTTCCCTTCCCTGTTCTGCTTCCCTCTGTCCTTCAAGAAGTCATGTGCACAGAATCCTTGCCTCCAGCTCTGCATCTGAGAAACCTAAGGGCAGAAGAGGATCCGCTCTAGGCCAAGCAGGGAGCAGGGCAATACCTAAAACAGAATGGCAAGACATTCCTGTACTCTATCGCTAAACGTGAGACATTTAAATCCTATTATCAGCATGAAAAAATAAAGTCTTGATTTTCCAGCAATAAGGAAAAGGTTCAATAAATTACAGCACAAGCTTCTGATGCATATTGAGCCATTATTTGCAGTGCTCTACAGAGCATGGCCAAATGTTGACATTAATGGAGTTGGGGGTGGGGGATGGGTATAGAGAGGTTCATTTCATTATTCTCTCTACTTTTGTAGATGTGTGCAATTTTCCGTAATGGTTATAAAATGATGGATGAAGAAAATGCTTCCAGTTTAATCCACATTTGCATATTTGAATATTTGATATTTGAATATTATTTGAATATTATTCACGCTGTATAGTTAAGTGGAAAAACTGATACTACTAATCCACCTATTTAAAAGAGTAAATCTATATGTGCAATTTTTATTATTTTAATTAAAAATTTTTTTAATGTTTGTTTTCGAGAGAGAGAGAGAGAGAGAGAGAGCAGGCACACGCGTGAGTGGGGGAGGGACAGAGAGAGAAGGAGACAGAGGATCCAAAGCAGGCTCTGTGCTGATGGGAGACAGCCCAATGCGGGGCTCAAACTCACAAACCCCGGGATCATGACCTGGGCCAAAGTCAGATGCTTAACCGACTGAGCCAACCAGTGGCATTTTTTAAATATTAAGAAATTGAAATGTGCATACCCAGTGACCAAGCAATTCCACTTCTGGGTAGAGAAACAAAAGCACAAGGAAGGAGATGGGTAAATGGCCTAAGTGTCTATTAATAGACAAATGGCTTTTTAAATGACTATAATAAATCTTTGAAATATTAGGTAGCACACAGAGAGAAAATTACTAGCTGACACTTAAGGGCACATACCTTCTAAATACTTAGGCATAATGAGCTCATCCTATAATGTTCATACTCTAAGTTTTTATAGATAAGGCACAGGAAAATTAAGAAACTTGCCCAAAGTTCATTGGCCCAGGGGTGGTCCCGGGGTTTGGACCCACATGGCAGTCAGCCTGGCTAAACGGTGCATGCTCTTAGCCACTATGCTCTTTCAGCCCTTAAGAATGAGTTGGTCCCATAAGTATTAACAAATTTATCAACTCTCACATTGGTTCATAGTACCCCTCATGGCAGGGACTGCTTTTTTTTTAAAAAATTTTTTTTTTCAACGTTTATTTATTTTTGGGACAGAGAGAGAGCATGAACGGGGGAGGGGCAGAGAGAGAGGGAGACACAGAATTGGAAACAGGCTCTAGGCTCTGAGCCATCGCCCAGAGCCCAACGCGGGGCTCAAACTCACGGACCGCGAGATTGTGACCTGGCTGAAGTCGGACGCTTAACCGACTGCGCCACCCAGGCGCCCCAGGGACTGCTTTTAATAGTGGATACGCATTATCTCATTTGCCCTCACAACAACTCTTGAGAAAGTGAGATACTAACTACTAACAGCTTTCTTTCACAAAGGAGGCAGTTGACTCACAGAGAGGTTAAGTAGCCCACCCAGGCTCACACAGCTAGGAGGTGGTAGAAACAGGATTCGAATTTATGTAATCAGCTTCCAGAGCCTCCACTCTCAACCCTTTGCCCTAAATCATTAAGTCACACAAGTTGCACATCAGTATGAGCAACACAATTCACACAAATATAAAAACTACAAAATAATATATGTTATGTGTATAAATATATTTTAAAAAGTACTCACGCATGAGGTAAAAAAAAAAAAAGGCAGCCACAATGCTGAATTTGCAGTATAAAATATAATTCCAACTAAAAATAGGTCTCTACTTCTCCAGGTATATAGAGAGCAGTCTGAAATGATATTTATTACCCTGATGGAGTGGTCATCTGGGAGGCAAGGGCTGGAGGGAAGGGACCAGGAATGGGGCTGGCTGTCGAAGGGGACCCAAGACCTATCTATGATGTCTTAATTTTTTACGAGAAGAATATATCTGTGTATTATGCATGATTAAAAATTAACAATGTCAAAAATAGACTGCATGGATAGACACTAAAATGTGAGCGAGGACCATCTCTGGGTGTGAGATTTTCTTAGTTCTATACTTTATCAATATTCTACCAGTAGGAAATACATGACTTCAGCAATCAAGGGGAGGGGAGGAAGGGAAGGAGAAAAAGGAAACTAAAACATCATTATTACCCCCCAGATATGCTTCCCCCTCCCCCCACCTTCTCTTCCTGGTTGTATCCAGTTCATTCGCTCAGGCCCCATCAAGACTTCCTGGTTTCCAGCCCCTCCTTCCCAGAACAGGTTGCTCCCTCCTTGGTGATCTCTGAGCCCCTCAGTGGCACAGACGACATCGACATCGGTCCATGTTAGGTGGATGGTGAGGCGTCTATCACCTGTGCTAGGCTATGAACTTCTCCAGGGCGGGCCTTCTGTGCTGGCCTCTGACCTCCCTGCAGGCTCCTCCCACGCCACACCTTGGCCCTGGCCCTGGGCATGGACAAGCATCTGGTAGAACACACGTTGTTCAGAGTCTTTCAAAAGAGAGGAAAAGCAGTGTTTACCTTTTCCTCCTCACCTGCGACTCCTGGTTCCCCTCACCCCCAGTACCTCCAAGAGTGCATTGCCATCTCCGGCTGCCTTCTCACTGAGCACCTACTATGTGCTGGGCACGATTTGGGGCACTGGATTGGCCCACGGTGACGTGCCTATGAGTGACAGAGACAGAGCTCGGCACCAGGCCTTCAGAGACCACATCCAACGCTGAGCCCAGAACCTCAGGCCCTAGAAACATCAGTGATTAAACTCGCTTTTGTTAGAACCACCCAAGCAAGCACAGCTCATTTCTTGGCACTCATTCTCCAATGTGGGTTATTCTCAAGTCCGGGGCTGCTACCCCACAGCTGCCTTTCACAGTTCCTGTGTCTTCCTTGGCAGAATAAACCCTCAAGGTACCAAGAAGGGGAAATACAGGTCAGATCTCATCGGAGCCTATAAAACCGAGATGCTAGTTTATAATATTGCTTCAAGGACTAAGCAGAAAAAGATTGACCATTTTTACCATAATTTTAAGACATCCTTTACGATAACTATATGATGGCTTATAAATGGTTTCCTTCAAATAATGTACTTGTTTCTAAAGAGAGAGATCTTTAATTTGGAAGGCTGCCGTGTCTGCCTTATTGCTTATGTATACACCCTGTCAATAAATGTCTGCAGTAAGCAAGAATTTTTCCATTGAAAGAAGTCCCTGCTTTCACGGAGCGTGCATTCTGTGATGAGGAGATAGACAAAGTGTCAAAATATATGGGAGATTAGATGACAGTTGCTCAAAAATAAAGCTGGGAAGGGGGGATGGGGTGGGTTTCAGAGGGGGAGGGGGCTGAGTGAAGACTTGGAAAGGATGGGGGATGGAAGCAGGTCCGAGAGAGTATCCCAGGCGTGGGTGGGGGCGGATGGGAGGAACAGGATGTGCAAAGGCCCCAAGACAGAACGTGCTTTATGCTCATGAAGGACAAGACTGAGCAAATGTAGCTCATGGGTTGATGGGAGAGAGTCACCTAGGGCCTTGTGAGCCAATGTGAGGACTTTGGCTTTTACTCAGAAAGAAAATGGTGAATCACCGCGGGGGGGGGGAGGGGTTGGAGAGAGAAGTGACATGTCCTACCAGAATGAGTCCAGCCACTGTGTGGATGACAGACCAAAGGCTCGCTCTCTTGAATTCTCTCAGAGTCTCTTGAAACTTTGCTGTTTCTGCTGTTAAATATCACCCGTATTAACAGTTGTGGAGCTTGGCTTCTGCCCAAACTGAATCTCAGGGGTATCCCACCATCCTCAAGGTCAGACAGCAGACTGAGCATCATAGTGACAGCTCTGAAACCCCATACACTGACTGAGGTTTCCAGGCCTGCTTGCTGTAATGTAACAGTCACTGTTAACTGCTAACATTCACTAAGGCCCTACCTTAGGCCTAGTTAGTTTCTCATTTCAGATGGGTTTGGAAAACACTGCTTTCATACAAGAAGCCCCCATTTTATGACATCCTAAATATGTCTAATTATCTCCAAGTGTACTGCCAAATTCTCAAAAATATCTTCACAAAATGAACTCAAATGCACTTGGTCACAAATTTTAAACACACTCCAAAAAAGACCTTTAGTAGTAGGAAAAGTGGGGGCAAAAATTCAAACTAAGACCTTAGGAAACCGGCAGGTCGCCGCTTATACCAGCTCCTGATATCTCCAAACTACTTTCCGAAGGGCTTGTCTGTCTTAGCTGTCAACTTAGAACTGCTTTCTAGCATCTGAGGAAAGCAAGTCGAATTGTCTTAACTTTTTGATGGGCTGGTTGTTCGACTAGGAACAGTGAAACTCCCTCAAGCTTGCAATGAACAAAATTACCACCAGGTGGCAGCAAACACCCAGTAAGCGAAGTCCGTCCCTTTTCAAAAACCTGTAGAGTACTCAGACTTGCAGATTTGAGCTGGGATTTGTGACACTGGAAGACTACTTAGAATTCTGGGTAACCATTGCCAAATTATGTTGTTGATTTTTAAAAAACGTATCTAGCTTTCAACCTGCCTATGATTTCCACTACTCGCTCCACCCGATTTGGATTTTCATTTTAAGGAAGCACTAACCGGGTAAATGAATCAATGAATTAAACCAGTTCTCAACTGGGGATTGTTTTGATCCCCAGAGGACATTTGGAAAGATCTGGAAATATTTTTGGTTGTTACAACCAGGGAAGTGCTACTGGCATCTAGCAGGTGGAAGCCAGGGATCCATAGGACAGCCTCCACCACAAAGGTCAAAATGTCAGTGGTGTGCAGGCTGAGACACCCAGAATTAAAGCAACAAACAACGAAGTCTCATCTTTGATGAAGGGAGACTGGGGCACGTTAGGTCTCCCCTCTCTGTAGCCTGGCCTTTGGCCGCAGGTCTGGCAGGGAGCGATCAGTCAATAATGCTGCAACACTGAATTGTATAAGAACACGAGAAAATAGATCCTGATTGAAATCTCAGATGCCTACATGGCCAGGGAGGTAATACAAAGGGGTGAAGTGGACCAAAAGACAAGAAAAAGGGGTACAGTCTATGGCGACTTGGAGAATGTGTTTCTCAAGAGGCTAGCTCAGCTATGCAGCAGAGCAGGCTCAATGTTCCTGGACCGTCACCCTTGGGGAATGAAAAGGGGTGACCTTTGGGCCAAAGGACACCAAGGGGTGTCCTTGAAGGATGAGCAGAATTTGGGCAGATGCAGGGAAAATGGGCTAGAATTAGCATTCCAAATAGGGATACCCCAACCAGGCGTTGCAAATTGGCCAAATCTGGTGCTCTGACTTCTCCACTCAATTTTTTTCCCTCTCTCTCTTCTCTTCTAATATAATTTATTTTTACTGTAGCAAAATATACGTAACATAGAATTCACCATTTTAACCATGTTTATATGTGCAATTAAGAGGCAGTGAGAGGGGCGCCTGGGTGGCGCAGTCGGTTAAGCGTCCGACTTCAGCCAGGTCACGATCCCGCGGTCCGTGAGTTCGAGCCCCGCGTCAGGCTCTGGGCTGATGGCTCGGAGCCTGGAGCCTGTTTCCGATTCTGTGTCTCCCTCTCTCTCTGCCCCTCCCCCATTCATGCTCTGTCTCTCTCTGTCCCAAAAATAAATAAACGTTGAAAAAAAAAAATTAAAAAAAAAAAAAAAAAAAGAGGCAGTGAGAATAGTCACAATGCTGTGCACCCGTTTCCAGAACTTTTTCGTCTTCCCAAACAGAAACATGGTATCTATTAAACAATAACTCCGTTCCCCTTCTTCCTCTAACCCCCTGTATCCTCTATTCCATGTCTGTATGAAATTGACTACTCAAAGTACTTCTTGTAAGTGGATTTATACAGTATTTGTCTATTTGTGTCTGGCTATTTCAGTTAGCATTATGCTTTTGGGTTTCCACGTGATCTTTTAAAAACCTGGATATCTTACATAAAAAGCTCGGTTTCCTCAACAGAAGAACAGGGGGTGGGGGGAGGGGGAAAAATTACAGAGAGGGAAGGAGGCAAACCGTTGATGGGGGTGTGGGAGGGAGGGGAAAGTGGGTGATGGTACCTGTTGGGATGAGCACTGAGTGTTGTATGGATACCAATCTGACAATAAATTTCATTAAAAAAAAACTCAGTTTCCGATTTGTCCTCAGAATTTTCAAGGTCTGGCCACACTGAACCCACATGCCACAGCACAGTGGGCTGGAGCTGAGATGTGACTGCCCTTAAGAGAGATGCTCTGAGGACAGCATTGGGTCAGCAGTTGGGAGCCTCTTGAGTATTTATCCACCTTGTGACTTTGTTTATGTCTCAGTTTTATTTCATAAACAATTGCTTTTAATTCCAGAAGAAATGCATGAACTCATTCACTTGTCAAAACCAGAACCTTGTAGGTGAGTCTTAGAGCTCTTTGGTCTCTCAAAGCGGTGGGTTAGTATTTCTATTTGATATTGTCAAACTTTAAAATCCTTGTTAATCTGGTGGAAAGCCACACATCTTTATCATAATAATATCTACCATTTATTGAGCACCTTCTCTATGCTGGGCATTGTTGTTAAATTTTCATAGTCTCATTTGGTGGATGAATAAACTGAGGCTCAGAGAAGCTAAGTATCTTGTCCAGGATCACATAGGCGGTTAGTGGCATAAGCCAGAAATAAAACCCAGGGCTGGCTTACTCCATGCCCCACACTCTTTCCCCTGAACCTTCCTGTGTCATAGTCATCGGTGAGTGGCCACAACAAACGTCCTTCTGTATCACACCAGGAAGTTGTGTAAGAGAAAGCATTTGTTGATGTGAGCCATTATAGGATGGTGTATTCCATGATCGGCCCCTGGGGGCTCTCCCTGTTGAACACAGATGCCCTGACAGGAGGAAAAATACTGTCAGTGCTTTGGCAAAGAGGCTTCTATTTGATTCAACATATCTTTGCACGCTTTTGAGAAGAGACGACAGACGGGGAAACTAAGGTCCCAGGAGCAGAACCAAGTGACTTGAGATCAGGCCCTCCAAAGAGGGGTAAATCCAAAACAGGGCACTGCTCTCCCGGTGTCTGGTCCCTTGTGCATCCTTTCTGGTCTAGCTTGTCTGTACCTTCCAGACCAGAGCTGCGGCTTGGGATCTGAAATGGACCAAAGACTCAGTTACAAGAGTCAAACAGCCCAACTCAGATTGGCCTCAGTGAAAGAGCATAATCACATATTGGCTTGCTTAACTGAAAATCCAGGAAAATTCTAAGCAGACCCATGGGCTGTGGGTGCCCTAGTAACACATCAGGACTCTCTCCAATTCTTGGTCCCGCCCTCCTCTGTCAGCTTCACACTCAGATGCATTTTCTTCCTGTGGTGGTCCCAGCAGTGTAGCAACCCCAGCAGAAATAGACCATCCATGGTCCCAGAGTTCAAGCAAATGTCTCAGAATTCACTCTGATTGGCCTAAGCTGGGTCACATGACCATCGCTGACCCCATAACTCTGGTTGGCCAGGACTGGGTCATGTGCGGGAGAGTCTGCACTGGGAGATGAGGGTGCCAGTACTGAAAGGTGTATGTTGCAACTTTACTTGTGCATTACAATGATATGAATGATTTCTTTGCTGAATCGGATCGTAGTTTCAAATACCAGAAGATCCTTTTCCCTCAATTCTTCCTGCTACTCATAATGGAATGGTTACATATTTCGGATTCAGTCTGCATTATCAGCATTTACTGTATCACTATCTTAAGTCTAGACTTGAAAATTAAGCCCTGGTTTTCAGTGTTTGCCAATTTAGGCAGCGTAAACATTGCCCGATTTCTAGCCACACATTTTGGTCACTGAACACACAATGGGGCAAAGGGACACAGTAATACACCGCTGTATAGCATTTTCACCAATCAGATACAATAGATGTAAACAATCTCAAGAATATCAAGGATCAGTCAGTTATGGCCAGTGAGTCAAACTGAGCCAAGCTTGTCTTTGAGTGGCCTAAGAATGAGTCTGCATTTTTGAAGGGTTGTTTAAAAAAAAGGAGGGTACACAACAGAGACCCTATGCGGCTTTCATCCTGCTCATTAATAAAAATGAAAAAATGAACCTGCATTCTTTTTGGAACTGTATTTACTCATCAATTGCAAGCTATCGATCGGCTACAGATAAAAGAGTTGAGCAAAAATCAGAGAAAGCATTTTGTGAAAATCAATAGACTATATGGATGACAAGAGTACGGTAAAGAGTATTGGATATTTTGTTATTTTTTTCTAAATTGTGTGCTATATATTCTTTATATCATTACAATTTATAATAACTTGGGGCACCTGGGTGGCTCAGCCGGTTGAGCATCTGACTTCGGCTCGGCTCAGGTCATGATCTTGTGGTTCCGGAGTTCGAGCCCCACAGCTGGCTTGCTGTTGTCAACCTGTCAGCACAGAGCCCGCTTTGGATCCTCTGTCCCCCTCTCTCTGCCCCTCCCCTACTTATGCTCTCCCCCAAATAAATAAATATAAAAAAATAAATAAAAATAAAATTTATAATAAATGGGTATATTCATGTATATGAATCCATTTTTTTTTCCTGTGGGGAACGGATCATTAAACATTTACCAGCATTTTCCTGAACTTAACGCATTTCATGATAGGAAGGGTTAATATTCTTAGGACGTCTGCTCTCACTCATTCTCTGCCGTGTGAGGACACGGTGAGAAGGCAGCTGTCTGCGAGCCAGGAAGAGGGCTCATGCTGGCGCTCTGAGCTCAAACTTCTGGCCTCCAGAACCATGAGAAAATAAATTTTTGTCGTTTGAGAGAGGGAAAAATCTGCTGTCCCCAAATTGATCTGCAGATTCAATGCAATTCTGAACAGAATCCACAGGAATTTTTCCATGGAACTATAATAAGGTGATTCTAAAATGTACATAGAAGAGGAAAGAGCCAGGGATAGCCAGGATATTTCTGACGAACACTAGGGACTTGGGAATAGAGGCAGGGGGAGACATCAAGGCTTATTATGAAGTTTTAGAAAGAGGGGGGCGCCTGGCTGGCTCCATCAGAAGAACATGCGAATCTTGATCTCGGGGTTGTGAGTTCGAGCCCCATGTTGGGTGTAGAGATTACTTAAAAATAAAATCTTTGTTGAAAAACAGAGCTCAGAAATGGATCCACATATCTATGGGACTTTGGTACTTAACAGAAGTGGCAAGTCAGGTCAGCGGGGAAGAGAAGGAGCATGCAATAAATGGACCCACTTACTCACCAGGAAAAAGATGAAGTTAGATACTTGTCTCACTACTATATACAGAAATCCCATTCCAGATGGATGAAGGACTTCCATTTAAAAACAAAACTTTACAAGATATATTTTAGATATTTTTAGGCATTCAAATATCTTTCAGACTTCACAGTAGCAAAAGATTTCCTAAACGAGCCACAAAAGAACTGATTATATAATAAAAGTTGATCATTTTAACTAGAAGTACGAATGTTTGCCCATCCAAAGACTCAGACAAAGGTTGAATTTAAAGGGTGTATAATGAATGTCTATAACATAATAAGAAGGGTACAAACAACCCACGGAAAAATGTGCACAAATGGAAAGTAATGAAGTGATTAAAAAAAAAACAAAACAGGAAAGAAAACCCACAATGATAGGGGTATGTCAAAAGGACCCAGGAGACGACTGAAAGAGCTCTCGGGGGCCAGAGCTGGAACAATTTGAGCAACAAAATAAATAAAACGATTCTGGATCCTAACCCAAAGTATAAAATAAATATCTATGAACCCATGCTAATATAAATAAATACTTGAACAAACAAATAAGTAGAAAAGAAACAAATCTCCTGGATGGCATTCCAAATATTTTATGTAGATACTGGCTCTTGAGGAGCTTAACTTCAAGTACAAAGTGACTTCCTTCCAAAGACTACGATGTGGAGATGGGGGCAAAAAAGAATAACCTTACAGTAGAGACACCTGAAAAATATTACCTCGGCCAGGTGGTCAAGGTCAACATCAACAGTGATAAGTTATGTTGATAATATTATACTCTTGAGAAGATATCATGAGGAACTCTGTGGTCCCCACCTACCCCTCTCCAACACCCCTCACGCCCACCCAAACCGATATCCCTAGTCTAGTAATGAGAAAAACAGCAGACAAATTCCATAGAGGGGACACCCCACAAAACACCTGATCAGTACTCCTCAAAACTGTCAAGGTCATCAAAAACAAGGAAAGTCTGAGAAACTGTCACAGCCCAGAGTGGCCGAAGGACACTTGATGGTTAGATGCGATACGGTATCTTCCCTGGAACAGAAAAAGGACATCAGGTAAAAATTAAGGAAATCTGAATAAGGTTCGGACTTCACTTGTTTTCTTTCTCTTAGTGAGCACAAGATATAGACAGGCATTTTTCAGAAAAAGAAGCACGTGGCAATAAACATATGAAGAGATGTTCCATACCATCAGCGATCAAGAAAATGCAAATCAAAGTCACAGTGAGATATCATTTTGCACCCATTTCACTGGCAGAAATTTAAAAATCTAATGCTCTAAAAAAGGATGTGCATCCATAGGCTCTATCCGTGGGTCCTTGTGAGTACTTGGCACACAGAGTGAGATGGAGACCAATGTTGGGTTTTGAGCAGAAGGCCCCTCTGGCTGCTGGCCTGAGTAGAGACTTCAAGGGGCCAAGGCAGACAGACATAGGGAGACCAGGTAGAGACCAGGGTGAGAGCAGATGGCAGCTTGGACCAGCGTGGCTGCAGTGGAGGTGGTGGCCAAGAGGTGGGAGTCTACTTGATTCCATCCTGCCCTCTATCACCCTATGTTGAATTGATTCGTGCACTTGACTCTGCCCACATACCTCCAGTGGACTGAAGACGCCTGGAAGGCAAAGGCTGTCTAATTCATCAGTACTAATCAGTCCTTGTCACTGGCCCAGCACGGCGGAAGTACCCAGGAATGAATATGTGAACAGCAGCAGTCACATTGTTTCTTTGCCCCTTAACCCTCTATGGCTCCCTTCTATCAGGGAAATGATTGAACAAGGCTCTTTTTCCCATGTCCAAGACTTTTCTTGCACTGTCCCCTCCTCCAAGAGAGGCAAGGGCCCACACTGAGGTGGGCAGACTCTAAGAGGAGTCAGTGGTGTTAAGGGCCCCGCACACATGCCCTCTTTGAGCACTTTCCTTCTGAGGGAGTTTGCCTTGGGGACTTGCCTTGTTTTTTCACCTATACCAGGGACCCAGTACCATGTGGCCCATAGGGATATGAGGAGGCTCATCTGATTGGTACAAACTATGAATCTCTGCCAGGAAAGTAATTTTCCCAGGCCTGAAGAGTGGCAGGCCCCAAGGGCAGGAAATGCCTACCTGCCCAGAAAAAAACCTCACCCATGGGTGTGACTTACAGGCCCAGGCAAGAAGGAATGTGGTCCAGGATGGGAGGTGATATCCAGGTCTCTGGACTTGTTCTGCCCTCAGAGTCTTAGGCTCTGGGGGTCCGATGAGGCCAATCTTGGGCTCGGTGGGTGGTCCTATGATGCCACAGACTGGTCCTATGATGCCCCCTTGGCCCACCAACATCTTCCCCAAACTCCTTAAGGGAATTAAGCTAAGCATCATTTGCTGGAATGGGAAAAAGTGGGTAGGGGTGGGGAGCACTGTGGGTCCAGGCTTGGAAAGAGGGCAGGAGCCAAGGAAATGCCACAACGTTGGGGACACAGGATCCACAGGCCTGGTCTCAGGGCCCGAAGAATCTGGTCAGGGCATGTGCCTATGAGGAATATCCTCGGAATTCATTCTAGTCCATGTGTGAGTTCCAAAGGGGAACATCTGATTGGTTGAGGCTCGTTGGGGAACAAGGATCTGAACTTCTACCTTTTTTAGTCAGACTCCTGGGTCTCCCCTCCCTCTGAGGCTGGGCACAATGTGGGCGGAGGGGGTTCACCAGAAGGAAGTTAGAGAATGCATCCCAGACAGCCAGACTTGACCAATGTCCATCACAACCCTGAATGTACCCCCCGGAGAGTCCCTTTTCTGGGTGAAGCATTGCCTTCTCTTTCTGAAAGACAATGTGACTCTGTCAAAGTTGGGGTGATCCTAGACCCCTGGATGGCTTGCTGGTAGAGTATGTAGGTTAGCTTTGTTGTGGGTGGGCACAGGAAGTGCCTTGGAGGGAGTAGAGTCCAGAGGTTTATATATGGCAATACCCCTACCCCCAGCAATGGCAATGATGTGTCAGGCAGGCCAGAATGGCTGGTGACGGGGCTGAGATGCCATCCCCCAGTTTGCTAGGCAATGTCTGGGGACTAGGCCACTGAGTCTTTCACATCACCCAAGCGTCAGTGATGACACCAGCTCTCCAGCCTTGCCTCAGCCTCCTCCCTTGATGCTCAAGAATCGCTGAGTCCCTGCAGACAAAGGCAGAGGCCAGGAGGCTCTCTGACTCGTGAGAAGTCCCCCACTGCTGGCTGCGAGGCAAAAACCAGCCAACCTTTACAACATACCCCAACCTCCCTATCCTTGCTAGATAGAAGAGTCTGCAGGGGTACCTGGGTGGCTCAGTCTGTTAAGTGTCCCACTCTTGACTTTGACTCAGGTCATGATCTCATGGTTAGTGAGTTGGAGCCCCGCTTCGGGCTCTGCGCTATCGGAGGAAAGAAGGGGCCAGGAAGGATCTGGGTGTGGTGGTGAGATGTAGGGGAAAGTAGGGAGGCAGGCTCTGCTGATTTCACGGCTTTGCCCTGGGGGTGGAGGTGGATGTGGGTGGGACTGCAGCCAGCCAGGAGTGGCCTCAGGGATCACTTGGAAAGGATGGTTCAATGGGTATTGTGATGCCTTAGGTGGGGCCAGGTGAGAGTCCCACAGGGACTTAGGTGTGTGATTCAGTTTTTCCTCCACCCTCCTCCTCACGGGGCTCTGAGCAAATTTGCTGGGCCACACCTGCAGGCCTTCTGAGAGACCTCCAATGTCCCACCATGCCTCCTTCCTATCACTGGCCTTCTACCGTCACCCCTGACCCCCTCCCTCCCTCCAGCTCCCTGAGCTGAATTCATCCTTAGATCAGTGAGATTCTTCTAGGGTGCAAGGAAGAGACGCAGCTTTTGTTGATGGAGGCACACTCCACTTGCAAGGTGTGCCGAGTATTTTCCAGATCCACCATCCACCCTCCCCTCTATGAGCCAGGTAGAGGGTGGGAACCTAACGGCATCTGGTTGGGGGAGGGCAGGAGGTCACGGAATGTATTCCCCGGGCTCCCTTGCAAGGTCAGATGCCACCTGAAGGTCACAGCTCTTGTTGGGGCATCCTCTCCTACAGCGACAGCTGCTCTCTGTCCAGTGACAACCCCTCCCTCTGGCTCTTCAGGCGTAGGCCGGCCAGGGCCTCCATTGCTTGGTCAATTCTCTCACTGCTTCCAACTCCTTGGTAAAAAAAAAAAAAAAAAAGAGGGGCACCTGGGTGGCTCAGTCGGTTAAGCGTCTGACTTCAGCTCAGGTCATGATCTCGCAGTTTGTGAGTTCGAGCCCCACGTTGGGCTCTGTGCTGACAGCACGAGCCTGGAGCCTGTTTCAGATTCTGTGTCTCCCTCTCTCTCTGCCCCTCCCCGACTCATGTTTTGTCTCTCTGTGTCTCTGAAAAATGAATAAACCTTAAAAAAGAAAAAAAAAAATCCTTTATTAAACTCTCCCATGGCTCACTGGTTTCCTGCCAGGGTCAGTCTGGGGCATCTGCAGGGAGTCCAAAGGTGGCCAGATATGCCTCTTCCCTACCCCCAGCCAGCTGGACTTCCTGGGACTTTGGGTCTTGGGCAGGAGGCGGAGAGCTTAGTGGGCAGTCTAGAATTCATTTGCAAGAGCTGTGGCCGGTAGCAGTGACGGGGGCAGTGAGAAGTGGAGGTGACCGTTATGCCAACAGCAGTGGCCCAGCCAGGCTGCTCCCGGGACACGAACTGCTGCTGACAGCCCCACCCCCACCCCATTCCACGGCTCCTGCCCATTTTCTGGACCTCGTTCTCCACCCTCCCTATCAGTTACACCGTCTCCTATACCCTTTCAACGAATTTCTTTTTTACCTAATTTGGCCAGAGTCCATTTCTGTTGCTGTCATCGCTTCTCGGCCTTTTGGCTAAGATCAAGTGTATCTGTTGCTGTCATTCAAGGGGCCCTAACTGCTATGGGGTTTGCTTTCAGAGTTCAGAGGGAAGTGAGGTCACTGGGACTCTTCCGGGAAGATCCTCAGCTTTCCGAGTCTCTGGAAGACTGAGAGGGGCAGCAGTGCTCACAGAAAACAAATCTGTAGTTTGGTCGAATCATCCTTGTGGCTACCATTTGGGTGCATTCTTATTGTTCCCATGATGTAGGTCCAATTACAGCAAGAGCTCAAGTTACCGTTTGTTCCTGTACCTGCACCTGGAAACGATGCTCCTCAGGGGAGAGGATCTGATTGGTTCATCTAATACGAAGCATCTGCCTCGGTCAGGGATGTCATGCCAGCCTCCCCCCTTTCCCGGAAGAGTTAACCCCCTACTCTTCCAGCCTACTCACCAATTCTCCAATCAGTTCTGGCCAAAGAGTGACCATGCGAATGAACAAATGAATGAATGAATGAATGGTTTTCTCTGGGCCTCCTGGTCAGATTGAATCACACCCTTCTCCAAGGCTTTCATACCTAGAGTCTTCTCTGCCTTCTCCTAAAGGCAGATATGTTCAGACTCTGTGTCACTCTCTGCCCCAGCTCAGGAGCTGTGTCTAGAAATGATAAATGAAAGCTCCCTGAACTCAACAGGGACTTGAATAAACTCTTCCAGTTTTGCAAAGGGATTGGGTCTTATTTACATATTATCTTCCTCTGTGCCCAGCACAGCACAGTGATTTACATGTAGCAGAGGTCCAATAAGTGTTCTTTGAATCCAGGAGGGAGCATTTATGGATCTACCTACTGATTGTCAGATATGGCGCCCAACCTCACTTTTACTGCCCCCACTTTACAGATGAGAACTACAAGGCACAAACAGGCCCCATAACTTGCCTAAGTAGTAGAGCTGTGGTTCTAGCCAGGCAATCTGGCCCCAGAGCAGCCATGTTTAACTGCCTTACCAGCTAAACAAGGTATTGGCTTCTGGAATTAAATGAGCCATTCTGATGCAATCATATTCATTTAAAAAAAAAAAAAAACTATTGTAAATTAATCTCTCCAGCTGCCACCGTAATGGTCATGCCCCGCCCACCCCTTGGGGAGATGGGGGGCTCAGGGAGGAAGCGAGAAGGCTACTTCACACAGGACTTGAAAAGTAAAACGCTGCAGGCCGATGATTGTGTTTGTCAGGCCGAATGAAAACATTCTGTACCCTTCCACGGAGGGGATTGGCAGCTGTGAGTCCCAAAGGCGGAGTTGTGAAATAACTGGGCCCGTTTGTGACTGTGGCAGCGGGACTTCTGGAGCAAACGTGGCAATAGCACATCACTCTCCTGTCCAAGAGCCACAGGGTCTGTGCCAGGCTCTCACTAGGAAACAGTGACGAGGACACCAGCCCATCCACACCGAGGTGGTGTCTCTGTAGTATGAGCCCCCCCCCCCGGGGGCTGTCCACCCCTTCTGCCTGATTTGGTCTCTACGAAAACACTTGCCACATCCTGCAGGGCAAGGCCTACCCGCCTCTTCCTCCAGACTGACAGGAACCTGGTACCTCCGTGTTCTCTTGGCCCCCAGGACAGGCAGCCACACGTTGGGGGACTTGGCCTCAAATTCCAACCAGGGTGGAAATATTTCCTGGCAGAGGCTCATTTCATTTCACTAAATGCTCCATGTGACCGCCCCAGTGGGTTACAACCTTAGGTCCTTGTTAAAATCTGGGTTCCCCAGCCCATCTTACACCTAAGAAATCAGAATGGAAGCTGGGAAGAGGAAAGGGGGACCCTGGTGTGGTCCTCTCTTCCCCTGTCCCACCTCCAAGTGGCTCAGAGGGCAGCCAGGTGAGGAGTCTGGCAGATGGAGACACGCGGTCTCAGAAGTGAACTTGGAACACTCCATTCGCACACTTACCCAGCCATGTGGGCCTACACATCAGGACCTTTGCTCAAGCAGTCCCCTCTGACAGGAAGGCAGCTCCCATGGCGGGTTTCCCCACTTGGGCTCACCCAACAGCATGCTCAGTCACAGACATGTATTTTCGAATCAGAACTTCTCTCTCCCAGGCAGTCTGTAAGCTCTATGTGACCTTGACAAGTAGAACCCAATGCCTGTGTATTCACTAGATGCACCATAGGTGGCTATTGAGTGAATATGGGTAGTGACACAGATACAACGAAGGATGGGGACATTCTGGAAGGCAGTGGAGGCTGTCATAGTTGCCAAAGAAGGGCCTCAAAGGAGGTGGACCAGCCAGACTGCAGGAAACCCTGCCCTACCCCCACTTCCCATGCCCACCCCTTCAACTTCCCCCAACCCAGGTCCCCTTTAACCCAACTAGAAACAAGTCCCACCTTCCCAACACACTGGTAGACATCTGGAGCCAGAAGAGTCTAGATGATTTATTGTCATTCAAATATCTCACAGAAACAGGAATGTAGCAAACAGGTCATGGTAATATGAAAAAGTAAAAAAAAAACAAAACTGCAGGTTTGTACATGTTGCTCTATTTACATCTGGAACAGGTGCTCCCCCACATCAGGCACAGCAGCTGCACTTGTCCGATGCCCCTTTGCAGATGCAGCCCTGGGCACACTTGGCACAGCCCACGGGGCAGCAGGAGCAGCAGCCTGGGGGAGAAAGGCCCGAGTGGGTCAGAGCCCAAGTGGGTCACCAGGAACCTCCCTTCCCACAGCGGGCCCGGCACAGCTCTGCCCCCAGCCCTGCAGGGCCCTGGGTTGAGGATGGCCTGCTCTGTCCCTAGACAACTGGGTCCTACCCCCTAGCAAGAGGCTGCCTTGCCCCCATCTGATTCCAGGACAGGGCAGAACGCCTGCAGACACAGAGACAGGGCCTCCAGGGACAATGGAGGCTAGTCCTTTGCCCCCCTGAACCACACAGTGACGTGAGGGAAGTCCTCAAGGTCAGAGAGGGGGCACCCCTGCCTACCAGCGCCCAGGAGGGCCAGGGAAGTTCTGGGCTGTCTGCAGAGGAAAGGGCTGCACCAGGTCAGAGACACCACACGTGGTCATCAAATTCATGAACATCAAGTGTCAGGACGCTGGAGGGTTCAGAAGGCAGGAGACCTAGGTTCTGGTGCTGGCTGCATCCTTGACACGATTTGCTGACCTCTCTGCAGGGGCCTCGGTTACCCTGTTCTGGGATGAGGTGGGGACTCCACCATCTTATCTGCAGGAACTTTCAGTGCCAATTCTGAGTCAGGGGCTGAGGGAAGGGGATGTAGAGAAGCTGGGTCATCTGACCCAGCCCAGCCCCCCTGGGAGAACACCCCACACTCACTCTTCTTGCAGGAGGTGCATCTGCACTCTTTGCACGTGCAGGAGCCGGCGCACGTGCAGGAGCCACCTGCCAGGGAGAGAAAGAGACGCGGTGAGCACAAGTGCGGCGTAGGAGCCACAGTGGGTGGGCAACACACGCCCCCTGCGGCCTCCGGGTCGGTGCCCAGCACCAGGAGCTCGCTCCTCACGCAGGGCGGGTAAGGGCAGCCCCACTCCCTGTCTCTGCGGTGCTAGGAAAGGTAGGTCCCCTCTGGCTTTTACTCCACACGGAAGGTCTCGGGCCTTCCGAAGGGCTAAGAGTAGAGCCAGGGCCTGTGGTCTTGAACCCCGAAGAGGCAATGCCCCACCTCCCATCAAGTGCTGGTGGCTCCAAGGCCTGAACAGAGCACTGTGTCCCAGGTCAGCAGCCCTCGACCAACAGGAGGCTTCGACGTGACCGCAGTACCCTCCCCTCTAACACAGGGGGCAGAGAGAGAACGGAAATGCTCTCTGGGGCTTCGCGGGGAGAAAGCACGTGCCCACGACTGGATTCAGCTCAAGTCCAAAACAGTCGCTCTTCTAACCCCAAGAACAGTCGGTCCGGGCCTGGGAAACTGCACCCTAAGACTCAGAGCCGGGGGCCCTTACCGGCGGAGCAGGAGCAGTTGGGGTCCATCTGGAGTCGAGGTAACGACGGAAGTCCAAAGCAGGCGACACAAGAGGCACACCGCTGATGGCTGGAGGCGTGGTGGAGCCTGGGCGCTGGCGGGCCGGCTTTATAGCGGGAGCGGGCGGTCCGGGCGCAAAGGCCCCGCCCCGGCCCTTGCACCCGCCCCGCGGAGAGCGCGCGGCCCGGCGTGTCCTTGGCTGTGCTGTGTGCACCCCGCGGGGCCGGGCGCACGGGTCCAGGAGGGTGGCGGGCTCCGTGCGCACCGCGCGGAGGGGTCGGCACGCGGTGTCCCAGCCGCCCTGCCCGCCCGTTCTCGGTCTCCCCGCGGTTGGCCGCCGCCCCCCGTTCCCGTCGGTTCCGGGAACTCTCTGCCCGTGTGCTCGCCGCCTTCCCCACCCCCGGCCCGCTGCAGGTGTCCCCGGGGTCGCTCTTTCCGGGAGCCCGTGTGCAACCCTGGCCTCTCCTTCCAGACCCAGGCTTGGCGGGGGCAAGGGGCAGAGGGTGGGTGTGCAGAGCCACCTGAGAGAGTTGTGTGCAGAGGATGGGGGGTGGACGTGACCTTTGCCTCCCCTGGCATGTCTCTTCTCCGGCCTCACGTCGGGCTTTCGGACCCTTTTATGCGGTACACCGTTTGGCAGGCACAGACCACTGCCTCTGTCCGTTCTCCACGAGCGAAAGGATATATGGGCGCGATTGTCTGGGCCCTTCTTTGGGTTAAAAGCAGGGCTTGCCACAACCTGCGGATGCACCCCACTCCAGGCGGTGCCCAGTGGGTAAGATGCCCACAACGGAGGGATTCTTTTAGGTGATAGGGAGACCTGACTTTAAATAACAAAGTAAGAAAAGCGGTCATTTCCCTTTCAGCATTCCAAGAATTACCTAGTATTTAGTGACTTCCTCCTCCCTTCCCTGCCAGCCATTGCCTGTCTAGGTCCCCTATTGTGGGCCTTAAGGCATGTTTGTCTTGTACACAGCAACGCCGTGAGCACAGGCCTGTGACTCCCTTCGTTCTTTCTATCCTCTACCGCGGAAGGGATGTGTGGGCCTGTTTGTCCGGGTGCTCCTTCGCCTAAACTTTCTAGGGGCTTTCCTCAGCCCTGCCAATTCACCCCACTCATGATGGAGGTGCCCAAAGCATGGGAAGGGATCTTTGTATGTGATAGGTGAACCCGGCATCCAATAACAAAGTAAGACAAGTGGTTCTGTCCCTCTTTGCGTTCCTGGCAACTGCATAGCATTTAGTCCGTTCCCATCCTTGTGTCTCATCTTGGCTATTTGAACCCTACCAGTGATCCTTTATGTTTTTAATTTCTTTTTAAGTTTATTTATTTATTTTGAGAGAGCACACGCAAGCACAGGAAGGGCAGAGGGAAGGTTAGAGAGAGAATCCCAATCTACTGTCAGCACGGAGACTGATGTGGGGCTCGAACTCACAGAGAGATTGTGACCTGAACAGAAACCAAGAGTCAGTCCCTTAACCAGCTGAGCCACCCAGGTGCCCCCCTAACAGCAATCATAAAGGGGACATTAGTTACGAGCCAGTTTCCCAAAGGCAAAAGTGCACACAGCACATGGAGTTTAAGGTAGCTAAGCCAGGGTCACGGTGCTGGGAGGTGGTACCCTGGATATGGTTCCAGCCACTGCTGGAGGGAAAGAAAGTAAATGATAAAGCCTCCCTTCGGCCCAGAGATATGTCTTTAGCTCCACTCTACTGTGTCAAGCTCAATCTTGGGAGTGACAAAGTGAAACAAAAGGAGTATATATATATATATATATATATATATATATATATGTATATGTATATGTAATATATGATATATATGTATATGTAATCACATATATATGTATATATATACATATATATATGATACATGATTTTCTAGCACACTTCTATGTCTGGAAGTAAACTCATTCTCATTTTCAGTAGTGGTAAAAGACTTTGCTTTTCATATAAATGTATTTCAAAAAATATGAATCATTCAAAAGAAAATGTTAAGTAAGATACGGTTGCAGAGGACAGCAGAGATGGCAAGCATCCATCTGTATCTATTATGAGGATTTGGACTGTCTTGCTCATGGCTTTATATCCCTAGGGCCGACCCTTCTTGTGTGAGAAGAGAGGATAACTCTCTCTGGGCAATTGGTCACATGCTCATTGGGTAGATGGAGACAATACAGGACACGCAGCTAAGCCCACCAGGCTGGGCTTATTTGTCTGGAGGTAGAGAAATGTCTCTTATGCTATGAATGCTATTAATAAAATAATAGCTAACATTATGGATTACTCACTGTGTCTAGGCATCATTCTCATTTCTTTACATGTATTAAATAATCTCATTCTAAGAGCCACCGCCCTACTATTTTTCCCCTTTTATAGTGCAGGAGACTGAGCCACAGAGAGGTTTACCTCACGCATCTGTAAGTGACACGAGAGGGCGTTGCACTCATGCAGGCTGACTGTAGCATCATGCCCTGACCCTCCACCCTGCACCATGACTTCGCATGAAAGGTGAGGACAGAGAGGCACAGAGCAGCAGTGGGAGGAGCACTGAGAGGGCAGTCAGATCCTCTGCAGAGCTCTGTGACCTCTTTGGGCTTCGGTTTCCCATCTCTCCAGATAAGGCACAACTAGACTATCTCAAAGGACCCTTCCAGCTCTGAATGATGAGAGGCAGGATTTAGCATCCAGTGACATCATGATCAGCCAGTGGTGGCCAGAGGGTGAGGTCAGCTGTAGTATATAAATTAATAACTCTGACTAGGAGCTGTGTGACCTGGGGCTGGTTGCTTAATCTCTCTGGTGTTGGCACAATCACTTCAGTCCCTGCATGTTCGCTTTTAACTGTTTCCTGTACAGATCAAACGACGTAAAGGATGGGAAAGATTCTTGTGTCTGTCCAAATGCGGTGGCAGCATCCCGTCCCTAGGGGCTTATTGCTGGACATCCACACTCCCCTGGGCCCCAGGTCAGCAAATTTCTAATCCCATCTCTAGCCTCCAGAGTAATACTTCCAAACCAAAGAGTCTTTCTCTGGAGCATGTTGGGAGCTAGAAGTATTCTCTCTCCACAAATGTCAGTGTGAATATTGTAGTGACCTTAATGACCACTGTTTGTTAAGCCCTAGCCAGGAGCCAGGACACTATCTCACTTAATTTCTTACATTGAAATGTCATCTCCTTTATACAAATGAAGAAATGAGGGCTTCGTAAGTGTCAACAACTTGCCCAGGTCACATGGCCAAGAAATGGCAAGGTAAGCTGTGAACCAGACTGCCTGACAGCAAAGCCCATGCTCCGGGCACGGGCTGGCTTCATAAATCCCCTTTTCACACCAGGCACCCACAGGCAAGCATGGTCCTGATTCAGGGCCACATGACTCACTTTCTCTTTGATTGAACATCAAGTAGCAATTCCCTCCACAAAGAGCCCCGGGGGACTAACCGTTGGCACTAATTACAAGTCACTCAAGGCCTCTCTCCTGCCTAATAAACACCGCAAAGACTTCCAAAGTGCAGGACTGGCCATCACCCTGCACAGACAGACATGAAGTACTTCATCTGGAACCAGTTCTTGGATGGCCTCCCTCTTGTGGGGAAATGGCTGGGCAATTGTCTCCAATTCCCTAGTGACTTTGTTGGTTTCAAGTTGCCAAGGGCAGATTTTGTAGGGGCGGATCCCAGCCTGACCTGGGGAGGAACTTCCAAAGACTCAGAGCCAAGTCACAACAGGGAGCTCTCAGGGGTACTGGGTGTCCTGTCAGTGGCACTAGACAAGCCAACACTGACGGATTCCCTGTGCGGGTGTTGGAGACGGTGCTACTCAAGGTGTATGTGGTCCACACACCTTGTGAATTGTTTCTAGTGCTCAGTTCACACCTTTGATGAATACATGTGTCGTTTGCAGTTTTTAAACGTTTTGTTATTTTGTTCCTCAAAACAAGAGGGAAATTTGTTGAATCAAAACATGGGTTTTGTAAATTGTGCCTTTTAAAGTTTTTTCTTAGTAATTTATTTTGCCAAAAATTAAATCTATGTCAGAAAGTAAAAATTGGGAGGTGCCTAGATGGCTCAGACGGTTAAGCATCCGACTCTTGATTTCAGCTCAGTTTCATGATCTCAGGGTTTGTGGGTTTGAGCCCCACATTGGGCACCTCGCTCTCAGTATGGAGCCTGCTTGGGATTCTCCCTCTCCCTCTCTCTGCCCCTCCTGGCTCATTCTCTCTCTCTCTCTCCTCTCAAAAATAAAAAATAAAAATTGGTCCTTCAAGTGTGTTAGAAGCAAGCCTTGTAAAGAAAAGTCAAACAAGTGGGGAGGTAGATTCCATCCCCAAAGTACTTTTTTTTTTTTGTAAAGATTTTAGTTAAGTAATCTGTACACCCAACGTGGGCCTTGAACCTACAACTCCAAACCCCGAGATCAAGAGTTGCACACTCCTGGGAATGCAAGCTGGTGCAGCCACTCTGGAAAACAGTATGGAGTTTCCTCACGAAAACTAAAAATAGAACTACCCTACAACCCAGCAATTGCACTACTAGGCATTTATCCAAGGGATACAGGTGTGCTGTTTCGAAGGGACACGTGCACCATGTTTATAGCAGCACTATCAACAATAGCCAAAGTATAGAAAGAGCCCAAATGTCCACAGTGGATGAATGGATAAAGATGTGGTATATATACACAATGGAGTATTACTTCGCGATCAAAAAGAATGAAATCTTGCCATTTGCAGCTACGTGGATGGAACTGGAGGGTATTATGCTCAGTGAAATTAGTCAGTCAGAGAAAGACAACAATCATAGGACTTCACTCATATGAGGGCTTTAAGAGACAAAACAGATGAACATAAGGGAAGGGAAACAAAAATACTATAAAAACAGGGAGGGAGACAAAACAGAAGAGATTCATAAATATGGCGAACAAACTGAGGGTTACTGGAGGGGTTGTGGGAGGGAGGATGGGCTAAATGGGTAAGAGGAACTAAGGCATCTACTCCTGAAATCATTGTTGCACTATATGCTAACTAATTTGGATGAAAATTTAAAAAAATAAAAAACAAAACAAAACAAGAGTTGCACACTCTACCACCTAAGCCAGCCAGGCGACCCTCCTGAGTACTTCTGAAGCCTAACATTGCTGAGGATCAAAGCTCAGCAGGGAATCCTAATTAGATATTGAGAAGTTGTAGACCACAAACACTTCCCACAAGAATTGAGGGGAACTGTATTTGCCCCATACTGTTAGGGCATCTAGATACTTTCATTTTCATCCAAGAAACTGATTCAGAGGTAACCTGACTCCCATAAGGCACAGAGTGTTAGGGGCTAATACTTGGGAGTCCAGGACCCAGGTCTCTGCACTTACGGTCCAATCCTCCACTCCAGCCATGGGGAATATGAGGTCCCTTATATCCAAAGCATGAAAAGAGAGCCAGAATAAATTCAACTTTTATTTTATTCAAGTTTTGTTATAAGTCATGTATTTTATGGAAACAGGAATGTAGCAAACAGGTCATGGTAATATGAAAAAGTAAAAAAAAAAAAAACTGCAGGTTTGTACATGTTGCTCTATTTACATCTGGAACAGGTGCTCCCCCACATCAGGCACAGCAGCTGCACTTGTCCGATGCCCCTTTGCAGATGCAGCCCTGGGCACACTTGGCACAGCCCACGGGGCAGCAGGAGCAGCAGCCTGGGGGAGAAAGGCCCGAGTGGGTCAGAGCCCAAGTGGGTCACCAGGAACCTCCCTTCCCACAGCGGGCCCGGCACAGCTCTGCCCCCAGCCCTGCAGGGCCCTGGGTTGAGGATGGCCTGCTCTGTCCCTAGACAACTGGGTCCTACCCCCTAGCAAGAGGCTGCCTTGCCCCCATCTGATTCCAGGACAGGGCAGAACGCCTGCAGACACAGAGACAGGGCCTCCAGGGACAATGGAGGCTAGTCCTTTGCCCCCCTGAACCACACAGTGACGCGAGGGAAGTCCTCAAGGTCAGAGAGGGGGCACCCCCCGCCTACCAGCGCCCAGGAGGGCCAGGGAAGTTCTGGGCTGTCTGCAGAGGAAAGGGCTGCACCAGGTCAGAGACACCACACGTGGTCATCAAATTCATGAACATCAAGTGTCAGGACGCTGGAGGGTTCAGAAGGCAGGAGACCTAGGTTCTGGTGCTGGCTGCATCCTTGACACGATTTGCTGACCTCTCTGCAGGGGCCTCGGTTGCCCTGTTCTGGGATGAGGTGGGGACTCCACCATCTTATCTGCAGGAACTTTCAGTGCCAATTCTGAGTCAGGGGCTGAGGGAAGGGGATGTAGAGAAGCTGGGTCATCTGACCCAGCCCAGCCCCCCTGGGAGAACACCCCACACTCACTCTTCTTGCAGGAGGTGCATCTGCACTCTTTGCACGTGCAGGAGCCGGCGCACGTGCAGGAGCCACCTGCCAGGGAGAGAAAGAGACCGCGGTGAGCACAAGTGCGGCATAGGAGCCACAGTGGGTGGGCAACACACGCCCCCTGCGGCCTCCGGGTCGGTGCCCAGCACCAGGAGCTCGCTCCTCACGCAGGGCGGGTAAGGGCAGCCCCACTCCCTGTCTCTGCGGTGCTAGGAGAGGTAGGTCCCCTCTGGCTTTAACTCCACACGGAAGGTCTCGGGCCTTCCGAAGGGCTAAGAGTAGAGCCAGGGCCTGTGGTCTTGAACCCCGAAGAGGCAATGCCCCACCTCCCATCAAGAGCTGGTGGCTCCAAGGCCTGAACAGAGCACTGTGTCCCAGGTCAGCAGCCCTCGACCAACAGGAGGCTTCGACGTGACCGCAGTACCCTCCCCTCTAACACAGGGGGCAGAGAGAGAACGGAAATGCTCTCTGGGGCTTCGCGGGGAGAAAGCACGTGCCCACGACTGGATTCAGCTCAAGTCCAAAACAGTCGCTCTTCTAACCCCAAGAACAGTCGGTCCGGGCCTGGGAAACTGCACCCTAAGACTCAGAGCCGGGGGCCCTTACCGGCGGAGCAGGAGCAGTTGGGGTCCATCTGGAGTCGAGGTGACGACGGAAGTCCAAAGCAGGCGACACAAGAGGCACACCGCTGATGGCTGGAGGCGTGGTGGAGCCTGGGCGCTGGCGGGCCGGCTTTATAGCGGGAGCGGGCGGTCCGGGCGCAAAGGCCCTGCCCCGGCCCTTGCACCCGCCCCGCGGAGAGCGCGCGGCCCGGCGTGTCCTTGGCTGTGCTGTGTGCACCCCGCGGGGCCGGGTGCACGGGTCCAGGAGGGTGGCGGGCTCCGTGCGCACCGCGCGGAGGGGTCGGCACGCGGTGTCCCAGCCGCCCTGCCCGCCCGTTCTCGGTCTCCCCGCGGTTGGCCGCCGCCCCCCGTTCCCGTCGGTTCCGGGAACTCTCTGCCTGTGTGCTCGCCGCCTTCCCCACCCCCGGCCCACTGCAGGTGTCCCCGGGGTCTCCCTTTTCCCGGAGCCCGTGTGCAACCCTGGCCTCTCCTTCCAGACCCAGGCTTGGCGGGGGCAAGGGGCAGAGGGTGGGTTGCAGAGCCACCTGAGAGAGTTGTGTGCAGAGGATGGGGGGTGGACGTGACCTTTGCCTCCCCTGGCATGTCTCTTCTCCGGCCTCACGTCGGGCTTTCGGACCCTTTTATGCGGTACACCGTTTGGCAGGCACAGACCACTGCCTCTGTCCGTTCTCCAGGCGGGAAAAGATATATGGGCGCGATTGTCTGGGCCCTTTTTTGGGTTAAATCTAGTGCGCCGGACAGCCTTCAGGTGCACCGCACTCCATACTTGGCCCCACTCTTGCCCAATGCGTAAGATGCCCACAAAGGAGGCTTTCTTTTAGGCAATAGGGAGACCTGGCTTGAAAATAACAAAGAAAAGTAGTTATTACTCTTTAAGCATCTCAAGAATTACATAGCATTTATTATGTGCCAGGCCATTTTATAATCACTTTTGAAATTTGTACCCTCACAAAGACCCCAATAGGGAATTACTATTACTTTTGAGCCCTTTTTGTTAACGGATAACTACAGCACAGAGTCTAAATTACTTGGCCAAAGTCACACAGCTAGAAGTGGACACTGATCTGAATCCAGTCAGCTTCCCTGGGGAAAGATAAGCCTGACTTTGACCTAGGTATGTCTATGTTTCTCTACTACTTGAGACCTTTTTAATAAGAGCAAGCTGCCACCTCAAACTATGGGTAGCAAATGAGATGATCCATAAGTGAAATACATATATGTTTATATAGTATATTTTCATACACTATATATACTTTTCTGGCTATCTTCTATGTCTAGGATAAGATTGATTCTCATTTTTAGTAATCATAAACAGTTTGTCTTTCATTTATGGGGCGCCTGGGTGGCTTGGTCGGTTGAGCGTCAGACTTCGGCTCAGGTCATGATCTCACGGTCCGTGAGTTCGAGTCCCGCGTCAGGCTCTGTGCTGACAGCTCAGAGCCTGGAGCCTGTTTCGGATTCTGTGTCTCCCTCTCTCTCTGCCCCTCCCCTGTTCATGCTCTGTCTCTCTCTGTCTCAAAAATAAATAAACATTAAAAAAAATTTTTTTAAAAAAGTTTGTCTTTCATTTAAATTAAAGAAAATATGAATCATTTCAAAGTACAATGTTAAAAAGATGGCAGGTGTCTTCTGGTGCCTGACCTAAGGCACAGAGCATCTTCCTCGTGGCTTTATACTTGTAATTCCAATCACAGGTTTGTGGGGAGACTGAATGATGTTCTCTGCCCAAGGGCCACATTCTCCTGCAATTGATAAAGACCACACAGGACACATGACCTGGCACCCCAGGCCAGGCTGATTTGAGGTAAATAAATACTCCTTGTGTTATGCATGATATTAATAAAGTAATAGCATCCCAGGCCTGGCTGATTTGTCAGGAGGTAACAAATGTGCCTTATGCTATGTATAATAAAAATAAAGTAATAGCTAATATTAATAGATCACTTATGATGTGCTAGACACTGTTCTAAGTTCTTTACATGTATTAACTCATTCAATGCTTTGAGCCCGATGCCTTTCTTTGCCCCTTTTACAGTGGAAGTACTAAGCCAGAGAGGTTTACGTCACATAGCTGTAAGTGACACAGGTAGGATTTGCACTCACATGGGCTTTGCATCATGCCCTCACCTTCCTCCCCGCACCATGACTTCACATGAAAAGTAAGGACGCTGGGGGCGCCTGGGTGGCGCAGTCGGTTAAGCGTCCGACTTCAGCCAGGTCACGATCTCGCGGTCCGTGAGTTCGAGCCCCGCGTCGGGCTCTGGGCTGATGGCTCAGAGCCTGGAGCCTGTTTCCGATTCTGTGTCTCCCTCTCTCTCTGCTCTTCCCCCGTTCATGCTCTGTCTCTCTCTGTCCCAAAAATAAATAAACGTTGGAAAAAAAAAAAAAAGTAAGGACGCTGAACACCTGGCACAGAGCAGCAGTGGGGAGAGCACTGAATTGGCAGTCACATCCTCTACATTAGCTCTCTGACCTCTCTGGGCTTCAGTGTCCCATCTCTCAAGCTGGGGCACCATTGGTCCATCTCCAGAGGCCCTTCCACCTTTGAATCGTGAGAGGCAATATTTAGCACCCGGTGCCATCATGATCAGCCAGCTGTGGACAGGGCCTGAGGCCAGCTGTATTTGTTCAGACCCCTGACTAGGAGCTGCGTGACCTTAGACAGTTGGCTCAATCTCTCTGAAGACAGCATGATTACTCCAGCCCCTGCATGTTCACTCTCTCATTGATTCCTGCGGACCAAACGGCATGAAGGATGGTGAAGACTTTTGTGTCTGTCCAAATGCCGTGGCAGCATCTTGTCCCTGGGAGCCTTAGGCTGGTCATCCACCCTCCTTCCAGCACCAGGTCAGCAAATTTCCAATCCCACCCTTAACCTCCAGCCTAGAGTAATGCTTCCAAACTCTTGGACCCTTTCCCTAAGAGCTTATTGGGATTCAATAGGATTCCCTCTCCATGAATGTCAGTGTGGATGTAATGACCACTGTTTATTAAGCCCTAGCCGGGAGCCGGGAGCCTATCATTTAATCCCACATAGAGACCGAATCTCCTTTCCATGGGGAAATCAAGGCTCAGTAAGGTTGAGCAGCTTGCCCAGGTCATTCCACCTGTGACAAAGGAGGCTGTGAACCCAGACTGCCTGACAGCAAAGCCCATGCTCTGGGCACGGGCTGGCTTCATAAATCCCCTTTTCACACCAGGCACCCACAGGCAAGCATGGTCCTGATTCAGGGCCACATGACTCACTTTCTCTTTGATTGAACATCAAGTAGCAACTCCCTCCACAAAGAGCCCCGGGGGACTAACCGTTGGCACTAATTACAAGTCACTCAAGGCCTCTCTCCTGCCTAATAAACACCGCAAAGACTTCCAAAGTGCAGGACTGGCCATCACCCTGCACAGACAGACATGAAGTACTTCATCTGGAACCAGTTCTTGGATGGCCTCCCTCTTGTGGGGAAATGGCTGGGCAATTGTCTCCAATTCCCTAGTGACTTTGTTGGTTTCAAGTTGCCAAGGGCAGATTTTGTAGGGGCGGATCCCAGCCTGACCTGGGGAGGAACTTCCAAAGACTCAGAGCCAAGTCACAACAGGGAGTTCTCAGGGGTACTGGGTGTCCTGTCAGTGGCACAGTGGCAGGGAGCAAGCCAAGTTCTCTGTGGGGAAGGACATCCAAGACATAGCTACTCAGGTGTGTGTGGTCCACAGCACTGGGGAATTTGTGAATTGTTTCTAGTGCTCAGTGAACACCTTCAGTGAACATATATATGCGCAGTGTTTTAAAATCTCTAATTTTGTTCTTCATGTATTTATTGAAACTATGTGTGTCCAATCTAAATACATGAGCTTCATATTGTTCTTTTATGGCATTTTTGTAAAATTAATTTATTTTTACCAAGATTTAGTCTGTGATGCATAGAAAGTAAAAACTACTCCTTCACCACAGGGGTTTGAGAACCCCATGTAGGATTCAAACAGGTGAGAAGTTGTTTTCCAATTCCCTTT
Organism: Leopardus geoffroyi; assembly: GCF_018350155.1. Classification (NCBI taxonomy): domain Eukaryota; kingdom Metazoa; phylum Chordata; class Mammalia; order Carnivora; family Felidae; genus Leopardus; species Leopardus geoffroyi. The sequence goes on along the minus strand of NC_059335.1, from coordinate 33,851,727 downwards.
AGTCACTTTTCAAGCCTAAAATCTGGTGAGGATCTGAGGTTGGGCAGAGAAACCATGGAGCATGAGAAATTCTGGATTGACAGGGCACCTGGCTGGCTCAGTCCCTAGAGCATGTGACTCTTGATCTCAGGTAGGAGGTTTGAGCCCCACCTTGGGTTTAGAGATTACTTACAATTAAAAAAATTCTGGATTGAGAAGTTTCTGTGCCATCAACGCTTGACATGATAACAGACGGACCCGATGAGTCCTCATGCCTTTATATCCTCTGGCTCTTCCATTTTACAGAAAGTTAAGCTCGGTGATGTAACCTGACTTGCCTTAAGGCACTCAGTTTATTAGGGACTAACATTTGTGGATAGAACCCAGGTTTCTGCACTTCCAGTCCAATCCGCTACCCCAGCCCTCCTGGGCACGCAAAGGAAAACAGAAGCGAGAAAAAATTTAACAACTTTTATTATAATTCACATATTTTATAGGAAAAAAAAGGAATGTAGCAAACGGATCAGGTTTGTACCAAAAACAAAACAAAAAATACCAAAAAAAAACCCAAAAAACCCTGCAGGTTTGTACACGTTGCTCTATTTACATCGGGGACGGGCTCTCCCGGACATTAGGCGCAGCAGCTGCACTTGTCCGATGCCCCTTTGCAGATGCAGCCCTGGGCGCACTTGGCACAGCCCACGGGGCAGCAGGAGCAGCAGCCTGTGAAAGGGAAGGAGGAGGCAGAGATGAGCACTGGGCACAAAGGATGAGTGATTCCGGTCCTCCCCTATGGGGCCCATCGTGGAGGTAGCACCTTTCCCGAGGAAGGGGCATCAACTATCCTGTTTTAACTCCCCTTGGAGTATGGGCTAGGGGTGGCGGTGGGTAGGGGGTGTACGAGAAAAGATGGCACTCACTCTTCTTGCAGGAGGTGCATCTGCAGGCTTTGCATTTGCAGGAGCCGGCGCACGAGCAGGAGCCACCTGCAAGGAGAAAGGCAGCGGTGAGAACCGAACCGTCCCTGGGGAGGACTCGAACGCGGGAATGGGTGCTGGCAGCCCGGGGATTGAGTCTCAGTTCCACAACCTGCCCGTGGGAAACCGGACAGGCCATGAAGTCCGACCCCTTGTCGGTAGGAGCGGGGCTCGATCAGCCTAGAGAGAGGTACACCGAGAGGCTCTGGGGAGGGGCAGTTAGCACCCGGAAAGTGAGTGATCAAGAAGAGAAGGGGACGTCAGAGATTGCTTCTCTGGCTCTACAACCGACGCGCGGCCCCGAACCCGAGCTTACCGGTGGCGCAGGAGCAGTCGGGATCCATGGCGAGAAGAAGCGGTAGCTGGAGTCCGGAGACGGTTGCAGAGAGGTGGCTGGGCGCTCAGAAGAGGCGTGGTGGAGCGCAGCGCGGCGGGCCGCCTTTATAGCGGGAAGGAGCCGGGGCGAGTGCAAAAGCCCGCCCCGTGCGCCCGCCGCTTGCACACGCCCCGCGCTGAATCACCGGCGGCCGCGCGGCGCACGGGGCTGTGCGCACGGCCGCCGGCCCCGGTTCCCAGAAACCGCCTCCGTACGCCGCGGGCCACCACGTGCGGGAGGGCCGGGTGCAGAGCCGGGACACCGCGTCCCGGGCCGCTGGGCCCTGCGCCCGGCACCCTGCCCCCTGGCCTGTGCTTGAACTCGAGATGTTTGGGGGGCGGGGGAAAGCTGGGGTAGAGGGGTGCGGAGCTGGTCTTGCCCCCCCCCCCCCCCCGAGAAAAATCTGTTGGAAGACCAGATTACAAAAACCTCTTTGTACCTGTCAAGACTTAATAATTGTGTCACAGCACGGTAAGCCCATGGGATGGTTATGGACAACCTATCTAGGCAATGTATATAGAGTGCTTTATTGTGTGCTACGAAGTGTAGTGAGCTAGTGAGCTGTTCTGTGCCGGCTCTCATTTAACTCCCTAACAACTGCTAAAAAGAAAACTACTGACCCCAAGTGGTGTCCCTTAGGCCAAGTCACCAAACGGGGGCTAAATACCTAACCTAAACTGCAGTTTTAACCTTCCCCATAAGTGTAAGTCTTAAGGGTCAATGAGGAATTTTCTGATCAGCGCCACTGAGGCAATCTGTCACAGGGGCCCTCTCTATTTCCCAAAGGAGGATGAACGAATCCACCCTGCCCTTCCACCTAAGGAAGGTGACCTTGCCTAAAACAATCCTTTCTTTTCCTTTGCTCATGACTTTCTTGCCCCGCTTTCTTTCCTATAAAAACTTTCCATTTTGTACAACTCCTCCGAACTCCCCCTTACTTGCAAGATGGGATACTGATTCATGAGTCACTTAATAAAGCCAATTAGATCTTCAAATTAACCCAGTTGAATTTTGTTTTTTAACAACCCTACGAGGTAAGTAGGATAGGGAAAGATCGGATAAAATAGGCAGAGAGACGGAAAGATTAGGACCTGAAGTCACTGCGTGGGGGAAAAAACTTATTTTGGAACAATGCTGGAAGTGTCTGACCGCAGCAAACCCTTCGGGCGAAAGGTTCCTCCTAAGAATGTAGCAGACACAGGGGTGCCTGGGTGGCTCAGTCAGTGAAGTGTCCGACTTCAGCTCAGGTCATGATCTTGCTGTTCAGAGTTCGAGCCCTGTATTGGGCTCTGTGCTGACAGCTCAGACCCTGGAGCCTGTTTCAAATTCTGTGTCTCCCTCTCTCTCTCTGCCCCCTCCCCCGCTTATGGTCTCTCTCTCTCTCTCTCTCTCTCTCTCTCAAAAATAAATAAACATTTAAAAAATCTTTTTTTTTTTTTAATTTTTTTTTTCAACGTTTATTTATTTTTGGGACAGAGAGAGACAGAGCATGAACGGGGGAGGGGCAGAGAGAGAGGGAGACACAGAATCGGAAACAGGCTCCAGGCTCCGAGCCATCAGCCCAGAGCCCGACGCGGGGCTCGAACTCACGGACCGCGAGATCGTGACCTGGCTGAAGTCGGACGCTTAACCGACTGTGCCACCCAGGCGCCCCTAAAAAAATCTTTTTTTAAGGAATGTAACAGACACCACCTACTCCCCCTCAGGTTTCCCAGGAATTTGACAAAAGATCTGACTAAAAATGAGTAGACCGTAAAACCTATGACCCACAAGGAACAGTATGGCCATAGACCACCCCTCATACCATGGAATTGAGCCAATCAGGAATGGACAACACAGCACCTAGAGCTATCAAACCAATAAGGGTAGAACCTGAGAAGGAACAAGAGGGAAGTGGGGGGCAACCAGAACCTTATAAAACAAGGACCCTTACCTATAGTCATGGGTGTTCACCCTCAAATGCCTCCTCTCTGTAAAGAGAGCTTTCCTACTATTTTTCTTTTCTGATCTTATACTCTAATACATTTTGCTGCTCATTTTGTGTGTGTGTTTTAAAATTTTTTTAAATGCTTATTTATTTTTGAGACAGAGCGTGAGCAGGGGAGGGGAAGAAAGAGAGAGGGAGACACAGAATCTGAAGCAGGATCTGAGCTGTCGGCACAGAGCCCAATGCGGGGCTTGAACCCATGAACTGGGAGATCAGGACCTGAGCCGAAGTCAGACGCTTAACTGACTGAGCCACCCAGGCGTCCCTTTTGCTGCTCATTTTGTGTGCATCTCTTCATTCTTCAGAGTGGGGAGACAATGAACCCCAGGTATTGAGGTAAAAAGTTCTGCAACACAAGGACTATCTCTTGGTCCTATTTTATTTTTTAATGTTTATTTTTGAGAGACAGAGAGAGAGAGCAAGCAAGAGAGGGATCGGGGTGCGGGGGCGGGGAACAGAAAATCCAAAGCAGGCTCTGCGCTGACAGCAGCAAGCCTGACGTGGGGCTCGAACTCACGAACTGCAAGATCATGACCTGAGCAAAGTTGACCACTCAGCTGACTGAGCCACCCAGGCGCCCCAACCCCCTTAGTCTTATGTTAAAGAGGAGGAAATGGTGGCCCAGAGAGGTTAAGTAACTTGCCCAATGTCACAGAGCTAATGCATAGCAGAGCCTAGTGATTCAAATCAAAACATCCAGCAGCTGCTAAGGGTAGATCATTGAAAGGTAGACATCAACAAGGGAAAGTAAGGATCAAGAAACTACAAGCCTGGTGCTCAGGAAACTCATAGTCATGGGAGCGGCCCCGTGAGTGCATAGGGAAAAGTGACACCAGGGTCATGGCTAGGATGGAGGTTCATTCAGGGCCAGGGGGAACAGAGAAGAAGAAAGTCAGTCCAGTCTGGGAGGAGGTAGGTAAGGAAGGCCAGAAGGTCTTTGCCAGGCAGGGGAGGGGAAGGAGTTGTACTCCAGCCTGCAGAAGAAGCAGCCAGTTGGACAGTTAGCATTGCCCTGGAGCATTTGGAAGGGAAAACCCCACAAGAAATTTCTTCCCCAGTGTGCTTTGAGGAGAAGAATGGAGGTAGCAGCCAAATTCCTCTCTGAGGAGGCACACCCAGCTCCCTTGCTCAAGTGTGTCTGGCTTCTGGGTAACGGACCTTAGATCATCATCCTGGGAATGCCCAGAGTGTGTCATCAGAGGAGTCAGCAACCTCTGGTCGCTGGAAGGTTCCCGGCAACTTAGGGTATGCTGGTTGCTGCAGCCAGGAGTTCAGTGAGGAGGCGGGCAAGGACAGGCTGTTCTCATAGCATTTACTCTAAGGTCCTGTGGAAACATCACTTCCTCTGGGGAACCCGTCCTGAACCCCATGCTCAGTCAGGATGCCTGTGGAACGTACTGGTAAACATCCTGTCCTCTTCCTTCCTGGCACTTTCCATGTCTGTAATATGCAGGACCTTGTGTGACTGTTGGATTGATATCTGTGTCCCTCCCCATTCCAGCCCGCCACTGAAAACAAGAACGGTCATTGCTCCCCAAAATGTGGCTCTGGCCCCAGGCACAGGGCCAAGTTTGCAGTAGGTGCTTAATCAATATTTGTCAGATGAATTAAAGGCGGTAATCCCTTGAATGTCCCCTCCCTCCCCAGCCCCCACCTTGCATTAGGACCGATTACAAAATGAAAGTAAAAAAACTTTTCCACAGCCCTGGGACCTGTGTGCTCACTCAGATGAAAACACCAAACAGGGCAGGAGAGTTGAGCCATCAGAGGGACTAAATTCTAACAGTCATTCCACTCACTTGCTGATTGACCTTCAGGCAGTTATGTGCCAGGGCCCCTCTGAGCCTCAGTTTACTCATTCTGTCAAATGATCCAATTGTGCTAGAATTTGAAGGGCACATGCAAACTTTCTCTGATTTCAGAGCCAAGGTGTCAGAAATATGTGTCCGGCAGCCCTGTGGACTAGAGCATTGAAGGCCTGCTCTTGGAGCAGTGGACAGACTTTGTTGTTGTCATTTACATATACATGCACATTATATGCAAAATTCCTGGTTTCTAATCAGGTGGTCACTGGCCCACTCAGGGGAAACAATCCAACACTATGAAGAGACAATAGGGCTTGTTTTTGCCCCCAGGGTCTTGAATCTAGCCTTGGGTCTGAGCCATCCCTGTTGGCAGTAAAATTTGCCTCCAGGCCTTAGCTGTCTGCCCGGAATCATTCTGATTCTGTGAGGGGAGGAATGACCAATCAGCAAAGGCAAGGGGGGCCGGCCCTAGTCTTGCTCAGCGACACGCCCCGTGAAAGCCTCACTGTGCTTGGGACACACTAGAGAGGGAAGACCTTGCAATGTCTGCAGCCCTGGCATGCAGGGCTGAGGGAGGGAGATGAAGGGACAGGAAGCCAAGAAGCATTAGATGAGGAAAAATACCCCCCCACACACCAGCTACTCTGATTTAGTCATCAGTGTGAGCCAGTGATGTGGCCCTGGCCTGCATTAATAGAAGTATGCCATCTAGAATGAACGAGGTGAACTTTTACTCTCCTAACTGCAGAGGGGGATGTTTATGGTTCTGCTGCACAGCCATCCATTGATCCTTCCCTTGTGGAGGTACTTTTAGTATTCCTTTGTAGAATCTCCCCTCTCTCCTTTTAGTCCCTGTGATTTGGATGGTGTAGACTCCATCGCTGGGATCCCAAGCCATTCCACCTCCCTGGCCACAGTGATTGGCTCTGGATCACCCAGCCATGAACCAAAAAGAATCACCAAAACTTTTGCTGGGGAAATGCTGGGGAAACGGAAGTCACTCTTTCTGTCTACACTTGAACCTGAGAGAATGTGAAGCTGAATTTCTAAAGCTTTTTCTCTCCATGAGAAGGGCCTGAAAATAAAATCATGACAAAGGAAATGGAGACTGGAACATCACTGGAACACCTGAATCCAGCTATTCCTGAAGCCATTGTGAGTCAATCATTTCCTTTTTAGTTAAATCATTCTGGATAAAGTCCTGATTGGCACCGTTGGTCAGACCACCCTGTGGGTTGTGTTATTGTTGGGCTTCCACTGTCCAGAAGACAGTTGATCACAATGGTCCTAAGACTCCAAACCCTGTCATGTGAACAACAATTGAGAGGCGTGGACAGGTTCATTCTGGAAGAAAAGCGTTACCTTCAAATATTTGGACAGTGGTTGCTCTGATTATCTATAGCTATGCCACAAATGGCCCCAAACTTAGCAGCTTAAACAACCACCATTTTATTGTCTCTCTTGGTCTTGTGGGTCAGGAATTCCAACAGCGTTCGTTTGGGTGATTCTGTTCTTTCGTGTATTACTGACTGAGGTCACTTGGTGGCATTCGGTTGGTGAATGGGCTGGTCTGGAAGACCTAAGACAGCTTCACTTACATAATCTGGCACCCTGGAACTATTGACCAGAGCTCCCACAGGTGGCCTCTCCAGCATGGCAGCCTCAGGGCAATTAGGCTCCTTCCGTTCAGTTCAGAGCTCCAAAGGTGCAAGGACCGAGGACTGAGACACAGGAACAGGAGCTGTGAGTCTCTTAAACCCTGGGCCTTGAAACTAGCACAGATTGGTTTCGCCCCATTCTGTTGGTCAAGCAGTCATAGGCCCAGATTCACGGGGAAAGGAGGAAGGCCCCATGTCTTGATGGGAGGAGTCAGTGATTCACGGGCATCTCTAATCTGCTGGAGTCGTTGTGGGGGAAAATACGAAGCACATGCTGTGCCCCAGGCCAGATGTTAAAGACATCCTGAGTTTATTTCATTTCGACCTCAGCGTAGCTCAACAAGGCAGATGCTGTTATTGTCTCAGATGAGGCCCTGGAGTTACACGGCCTGTTCAGGGTCACACAGCTGTAAACAGCAGCACTGGGATTTGAACCTAGACTTTCTGACTCCACACCCACGTGTTTATGCCATGCTGAAAAGAAGACATTAGACTTGTACTCTGTGGTCCTAAGGGCAGAACCTGGCCACGGGTGGGGCTACAGGGATAAAGGTTCTGCTCTAGATGGCAAAGACCTTCCTTGCAATGAGAGCTGACTATGACCAAAAGGGACCAACTTGGAAGATAGTTTCCTGTCACCACAGCAATAGAAATAGAGGCTGGTGATTCCAGCGTTAGATAGGGGGATAGAAAGAGGTTAGGGCCCTTCCTCCCAGGAGATCCTGTAATTCCGTGGTGCCTGTCCCAGGTACCATCTCTGTGATCTTAGTTCTTCCTTCTCTTTCCACTGATCCTGCCTTCCTTTTGGTGGTGTATTAGTTTTCTATTACTGCATAACAAACTCAGCAGCTAAGACAACACATGTGTCACCTCGTAGTTTCTGCGGGTCAGGAATGCAGGCAAGGCTTAGCTAGGCCCTCAGGCTCAGGGTCTCTCACGGGCAGCAAGCAGGGTGTCAGCCAGGGCCACAGTCATCTCAAGAGTGAACTGGGACAGGATCCGCTTCCAAGCTCCCTCATGGGGTTGTTGGCAGGATTTGGGCCCTTGGGGGCTATTGTGCCAAGGCCTTGGTTCCTTACTGTTGGCCTTTCCTGGGTCCTGGCTACGTGGGCTTCTCCATAGAGCATCTCACAACAGGACAGTGAGCAAAGCAAAAGGGCAAGAGAGAGTGCCAATAGCAAAGTGTGATCAGATGGAAGTCACAGCCACTTTTACACCGAGTGGCATCCCATCGCTTTTGCAACGTTGTATTTGTGAGAAGTCACTAGGTCCAGGCCACACTCAAGGGGAGGGGTCGCACAAGGGCGTGAGTAGAGGAGGATGACATCACTGAGGCCATCTTAAAAGTCTGGCTACCTGGGGCGAAGGCAGTGCTTTCTGCCTTCAGACTCTTTGCGTAAGTTGCTTTCTTTGCCTAAAATGCTCTCTCCACCCCTGTCCCTTTCATCTGTTGGGTCTTAGCTTAAAGGTCATTTCCTCAGAAAAGCATCCCTGCAACCCAAAATATCTGAGTCTATTATCTGCAAACATGCGCCTTCTCCGTAGCCCTTATTACAATGACAGATACTTGTGATAAAGCAGCTAATACTTCCACGCTCTAGATCCTGTGCCTGGTGCTCGGTGCTTTACATGTGCGAACTCACTTGATTCTTCTGACAGCTCCAGAAGACAGGGACTGTTACCACCCACAGTTTCCAGAGGGAGAAACAGGCTCAGAGAGGTTAAGTAACATTGCTGAGAGCCAGTGGCTGGGAAAGGGCCCAACCAGGCTGTCTATCTCCAGAGCCTGTGCACTTGGGCCCTCTACACACAGCCTCTCCCAGCAGCTAGTGCTGTGTGTGGTTTTTTTGTTTGATCTTTGACTCCCCACTAGGCTGTGGGCTGTCTGCTGTGCCCACTGTCCTAGCTCTGGCACTTGGTGCAGTGCCCAGCTCATGGTGGGTGCTTAATAATGCAGAGGAATGGGGAAAATTGAGTCCTGCCAGCAGCCAGGAAGGAGGCTCCTTGCAGGGTGAGGCCTGCCTTGTGGAGAGGCAGCTTTGAAAGCCTGCATTCAGGGAGGTGCTAAACACCTTCTGGTACCACTCCCTTCTGGCTAATCTGGCCTCAACTTCCCTTTTCTGTCCCCAAAGCACTTCTGCCCTAGGATCAGGGCATCCCACACCCTTCTCCAAACATACAGGACACTCCACGCTCCAGGTTTTTGCTCCCTCCTACAGTCCCCAAAAGCCCATTTTTAAAAAATGTTTATTTATTTTGAGAAAGAGAGAGCACAGAAGGGGAGGGGCAGAAAAAGAGAGAGAGAGAAAGAGAGAGAATATCAAGCAGGCTCTGTGCTGTCAGCACAGAGCCCAACGTGGGGTTTGATTCTGCAGACTGTGAGATCATGACCTGAGTCAAAATCAAGAGTAACTAACTGAGCCACCCAGGCGCCTCCAGGCACCCTCCAACTCGAAGAGCCCATTTCAAATGCCTCCTCCTCTAAGGAGTGTTTCCCTGATCTGCAACCTAGTGGAGTCACTCCCTTCTTAAACCCACCAGACCTTTTGTTTGTGTCTCCACACCCTCCCTGGGCTTCACCCTCCCAAACTCTAACATGAGGAGAACCCGGGTGCCACAGTCTGTAAGTTTCTTCCAGCTCGAGAGCATTCAGGATTCTACTCCAGAGTCTTGCGATGGCTTTACCCTCCTGAGTTCTTGAAGGGCTGAGACCATTTCTTTTCATCCATCCTCGGTGTCCACCACAGAGCATGGTGATTTTCAGGCATTCATAGATATTTTTGTGATGAAATGGTTTGGGGGGCCGGGTTGAGATGGCAGCTCAGGGGAGATGTATATCTCCTACGTTGGCTCAAAATTCCATGGAAAGATGGAAAAGATCACTCATTAAAAGCTGAATGATGGAAAACTGTAAAGAATACCACCAGACGGTAGCATACTCCCTGATTTGTTTTTTAATGTTTATTTATTTATTTACTTATTTAGAGAAAACAAGTGGGGGAGGGGCAGAGAGAGAGAGTCCGAAGTACATTCCACCCTTAGCATGGAGCCCAATGTGGGGCTCAATTTCACAACCGTGAGATCGTAACCTGAGCCAAAATCAAGAGTTGGATGCTTAACTGACCGAGCCCCCCAGTGCCCCTCCCTGATTTCAAACTATATTACAAAGCTATAGTAATCACAATAGTATGGTATTGGCAAAGAAACAGTCATATGGATGAAGGGAACAGGATAGAAAGCCCAGAAATAAACTCACACATATATGGCCAATTAATTTACAGCAAAGGGGCCAAGAATAAGCAATGGGGAAAGGAGAGTCTCTTCAATAAATGATGTTGCTAAAACTGGACAGTCACGTGCAAAAGAATGAAACCAGACCACTACGTTACACCATACACAAAAAATAACTTCAAATACATTAAAGATTTGAATGTAACAGCTTAAGCCATAAGACTCCTAGAAGAAAACACGAACGGAAAGCTCCTTGATGTCAGTCTCAGTGATGACTGTTTTTTTGGATTTGACACCGAAAGCAAAGGCAACAACAGCAAAAGTAAACAAATGGGGCCCATTAAACTAAAAAGCTTTTGGACAGCAAAGGAAACCATCAACAAAATGGAAAGGCAACCTACTAAATAGGAAAAAATGTCTGCAAATCATATATCTGATAAGGAGTTAATATTCAAAATATGTAAAGAACTCATATAACCCAATAGCCAAGAACCAAACAGTCTGATTAAAAAATGGCTAGGGGATCTGAATAGATATTTTTTCAGAGAGGACATACCGGTACATGAAAAAATGCTCAACCTCCCTAATCATCAAGGAAATGCACATCAAAACTGCAATGAAACATCACCTGACACCTGTCAGAACGGCTATTAACTAAAAGAAAAGAAATAGCGAGAGTTGGTAAGGATGTAAATTGGTACAGCCACAATGGAAAGCAGTATGGAGTTTCCTCAAAAAAAAATTAAAAATAAAACTACCATGGGGTGCCTAGATGGCTCAGTCGGTTAAGCGTCTGACTCATGGTATCGGCTCAGGTCATGATCTCACAGTTCATGGGTTTCAGCCCCGAGTTGGGCTCTGCGCTGACAGCACGGAGCCTGCCTGGGATTCTCTCTCATCCTCTCTCTCTCTGTCTCTCAAAATAAATACACTTAAAAACCTAATAAAAAAAATAAAACTACCATATAATCTAGTAATTCCGCTTCCGGGTTTTTATCAGAAGAAAATGAGAACACTACCTCGAAAAGATCTATGCACCCCATGTTCATTGCATTGTTTGTAAGAGCCAAAAAGTGGAAACAACCCAAACGTCCACTGATAGACGGAATGGATAAACAAAGTGTGGTATATACATACAACCGAAAATTTATTCAGCCTTAACAAGGAGTGAAAGTCTGCCAAATCTTACAACACGGATGGGCTTTCAAGGTATTATGCTAGATGAAATAAGTCACGAAAGGACAAATAAATACTGTTTGAATCCACTTATATGAGACGCCTAGAGTGGTCAAATTCATAGAGAAAGTAGAATGGCAATTTCCAGGAGCTGGAGAGAGGGAAGAATGGAGAGTTATTGTTTAATGGGGACAGAATTTAGTTTGGGAAGGATGGAAAAGCTCTGGAGATGGATGGTGGTGATAGAGGCACAACCATGGGAACAGATCGAATACTACGAAGCTATACACTTAAAAATTGTTAAAATGTTCCGTTGTTAAAATGGTAGGTTTTGCCACAATAAAACACCTTAAGATGGGCAAAATACTTGAGTAGACATGTCAGCAAAGGAGATATACGAATGGCTTTTAGGCACGTGAAAAGATGCTCAGCATCATTAGTATTTGGGAAATGCAAATTGAAACCACAATAAGGTACCAGTTTACACTTACCAGAATGGCTATAATAAAAAATACAGACATTTGGGGCACCTGGGTGGCTCAGTCGGTTGAGTGTCCCACTCTTGATTTCAGCTCAGGTCATGATCTCAAGGTTATTAGATAAAGTCCCCATCAGGCTCTACACTGGACGTGGAGCCTACTTAAGATTCTCTCTCCCTCTCTCTCTGCCCCTCCCCAGCTTGCTCTCTCTCTCTCAAAAAAAAAAAAAAAAAAAAAAAAATACAGGCATTTAAGAGTGCTGGTGGGGATGTGGAAAATGTGCTACTCCCACACATTTTAGTGGAAATGTAAAATGTAGCCACTTTGAAAAGCAATTTGGCAATTTCCTCAAAAAGTAAACGCAGAGTTCCCATAAGACCCAGCAATTCCACTCCCAAATATCTAACCGAGAGAAATAAAAATGTATGTTCACACAGAGACGCGTGCACAAATGTTCACAGCTGTTTATGAACACAGCTATTATTTGAAATAGCCAAAAAGTGGAAACAACTCAAACATCCATCAACTGGTGAATGGATAAATACAATGGGGGTAAATCCAGACAATGAAACACCATTCAGGAGTGCCTGGGTAGCTCAGTCAGTTAAGTGTGACCTGACTTTGGCTCAGGTCATGATCTCACCATTTCATGAGTTTGAGCGCCACATCATGCTCTGCACTGACAGTGCAGAGCCTGCTTCGGATCCTCTGTCTCCCTCTCTGTCCCTCTCCTACTCTCTCTCTCTCTCTCAAAAATAAATAAACAAACTTTTTTTTTAATAAAAGGAACACTATTCAGCAATAAAAGAATAAATTACTAAGACATGCAACTACATGGAATGACTCTCAAAGACATTATGCTATTCCATTTGTATGAAATGTCTGGAAAGGCAAACTCATACAGAGAGAAAGCAGGTCATTGGTTGCCTAGGGTTGGTGGTGGGAGCAGGGATTAACTGCAAATGGGCACGGTAGAACTTCTGGATGATTAAAATATTTTGAAACTATACTGTGGTGATTGTGGCACAACTCTAAAAACTTGCTAATATAATTGAATTGTACACTTACAATGAGTGAATTTTACAGCATGTAAACTATATCTCGAAAAGTGGGTTAAAAAAAACAAGAGAAAAGAATTTTACCAGAAGGCCAAAAACTTTGAGAACTTTCAGAAAAATAAAAAAGCAGATCAAAAACAAAGGATTAGTGGCCAAAATATATAAAGAGCTTCTACAAATCAACAAGAACACTACAAGCAAATGAATAGACAAATGGACAAAGGACATGAATCAGTAGTTCATAGAAAATGACAACCACTGGCCAATAAAGCATTGGAAAGGTGCTCAACCTTACTTAGATTTAAAATCTAAGATGTCATTTTTCACCCGTCAAATTGACAAAAAAAATTCAAGGTTAATACTCAGGGTCGATGAGGGAAGGGGGCATTGAAAACTCTCAGACACTGTTGGTGGAGTGCAAATAGGAACAATCCCACCAAGAACTTTTGACAAGATCTATTAAAAGGGATCTTTCTTGTGCTCCAGCAATTTGACACATCAGCTTACAGCTCAGAGAAACTCACTGACACATATGCAAGAAGGAGCCATGCTCTGCTTATTGGAAAAAGCCACCTAAATATCCATCCATTAGTCCATTAAGAAAATTTAAAAATAAACTATGATACAATCATATCCACGGTATACTCTATAGTAGTTATTAGCTGTCTATGTCTTAACGTGGATATATCTCCAAGGCAAAGTATTGAGTTAAAAAAAAAAACAAAAACAAAACCTGTGGTATTCACTAGCACACCTAAAAATTAGCCAAACAGAAGTGAATGCAGTCTCTTTGGAAAAGGTTAATATGAATAAAGCTAAAGATTCCCTTGATTGGGAAAATCCCATGCTCCACAGAATATATACAGAATATATATATATATATATATATATATATATATATATACACACACACACATATATATATAGTGCTTATATATATATATATATTGCTTATATATATATAGTGCTATATATATATAGTGCTTTATATATATATAGTACTATATATATATTTAATTGTATGGATATTTTGTATATATATATATATATATATATGTTTTACTTAATCACAAGTTGTGGTGGTTTTTCCAGAGCCTTCCAGAGCCTTAACATAATTCTTTTTTTTATGTTTATTTATTTATTTGAGACACAGAAAGAAAAAGAAAGCAGGGGGAGTGGCAGAGAGAGAGGAGACAGAAAATCCCAGCAGGCTTCATGCTGTCAGTGCAGAACCTGACATGGAACTTGATCTCATGAACTGAGTGAGCATGACCTGAACTGAAATCAAAAGTTTGACGCCCAACTGACTGAGCCAGCCAGGGGCCCCTTACATGATTCTTTTTATTAGGTGGTCATTATGACCATTTTTATGCTTCCCTACTAAAGGGTATTTAACTTGTTTTGAGGCTTCTGCTAATACAATGATGGTATGGTGAACGTCCTGGGTTGAAGATATACACATTTTATGTTTGAGTAGCTACTGTTAAAATGCCGTCCAAAGTGGCTGTACCAATTTACATTCCCTCCAGCAGGGGATGGGGGTTTATAACCATTCCCTCACTCTTAATACAAAATAGCAGTCTTTTACCCTTCTGCCAAACCGGTGGGCAAAATGTTATTTTAATTTGCATTTCCTTGATAGATATGAGATAGAATATTATTTCATTTGTTCTTTGGCCTTTCAAGTTTATTTTCCTATGAATTGCTAATTTATATCCTTGGAAATTTTAAAATCATGTCGTCCATTTCTTATTGATTTGTATTAACTCTTTATATATTATAGATACTGGTCTCCTCCCCTCCCCATCACACACTTACACACACACTGTATTTGTCAGCTCAGAATGCCATGACAAAATAGGCTGGGTGGATTTAACAACAGAAATTTATTGTCTTGCAGTTTTGGAGGCTGGAAGTCCCAGATCAGGATGCAGCTAGGGTTCATTTCCCATGAGAGCTCTCTCCCTGGTTTGTAGGCAGACACCATCTTGCAAGAGAGCTCTCTAGTGTCTCATCTGGGGACACTAATCCTAATCCCATCATATCAAGGCCCCTCGCTCTCGTGATCTCATTCAACCTTAATTACCTCCTCACAGGCCCTGTCTCCAAACAGTCATATCAGGGATTCAGACTTCAGTGTATGAATTTGAACGGATACAATATAGTCTATAGCACACATATATAGCAACTACTTTCTATTGCCGTGTAGCTTTGGTTATTTTTTTAGTTGTGGTAAAAGGCACAAAACATAAAATTTACCATCTTAACCACTTTTATTTTATTTTATTTTTTTAAAGTTTGTTTGTTTGTTTGTTTGTTTGTTTTTAATAACCTCTACACCTAACGTGGGGCTTCAGTTCATGAACCTGAGACCAAGAGTCACATGCTCTTCCAACTGAGCCAGCCAGGCACCCCTGTTAACCAGTTTTAAATGTACAGTTCAGTAACGTTAAGTACATTTAGATCATCGTGCAACCAATCTCCAGAACTCTTTTCATCTCGCAATACTGGAATCCGTACCCTCTAAACAACTTCCCATCCTCTTCTCCTCACCCCCTGGTAAACACCATTCTACTTTCTGTCTCAATGACTTTGACAACTCTAGGTACCTCATATAACTGGAATCATACGGTTTTTTCTTTTTTTTGTGACTGGCCTACAACTCCACGTTGTAGCATAAATCAGAATTTCTTTCCTTTTAATGGTTGAATAATATCCCACCGTAAGTAAACACTATGTTTTGTTTACCCATTCATCTGGCAGTGGATACCTACCTTGCTTTTACCTTTTGGCTATTGTGAATAATGCTGCTATGAACAAGGGTCTACAAATATCTCTTTGAGGCCTTGTTTTTAATTGTTTTGGGTATATACCCAAAGGTGGAATTGCTGGGTTATATGGTAATTCCATTTTTAATTTTTGGAAGAGCTGCCATACTGTTTCCACAGTGGCTGCACCATTTTACATTTCTGCCTGTAGCATACAAGGTTCCAGTTTCTCCACATCCTTGCCAACACTTATTTCGGTTTTGTAGTCATCTGCTATGGTCTGAATGTTTGTGTTTCTTGGGGTCTTTGGGAGGTGATTAATGACGTGGAGCTCTCATGAATGGGACTAGTGCCCTTATAAAAGAGACCCCACAGAGCTCCCTAGTCCCTTCTGCCATGTGAGGATACAATGAGAAGGCTTTGACCCAGAAGAGGGCCTTCATTGGACCATGCTGGCACTCTGATCTCAGACTTCTAGGCTCCAGAACTGTGAGAAATAAATTTCTGTTGTTAATTGCTACTCAGTAATATTTTGTTCTAGTAACTTCAACCGACAAAAACATCATCCTGAGTATGAGGTGATTCAGATTTGCTTTGATGCTCTTTGTAACACAAGGCAAGCCAGAAGCAAGAAAACAAGCATGGTTAGTTGCAAGGGACTGATTTTAGTCAGTCAGCCTGGGTTCAAATCCTGACTCTACCACCTTCTAGCTATATGATCTGTTAAAAACAAGACAACACGTCCAAAATGGGGTCACTTATGCTAAACCCCATGTCACCAAACAGAGACTTAATTATAGTTTTGGTTCTCCTAGAAATGGCATCTTACACCAGTTAATCAGGAACTGCCTGATCAGCACTAGTTAGGTAATATGCCTGATAGACTCCCATCTCCTAAAGGAAAGTAACTTTGCAATAATCAACCTGGGTTTATTTTCTTCCTTTTTTCTCTCCTTTCTCTTCTTTCTTCCTTCCTTCCTTCCTTCCTTCCTTCCTTCCTTCCTTCCTTCCTTCCTTCCTTTTCCGATTATAACTTGATTGTTCCTGCTCCCTTCTGCCTATAAAATCTTTCAATTTTGTGCAGCGCCTTGGAGTTCCTTTCTATCTGCCAGATTTGTATCAAATTTTTGCTTAAATAAACACATATACCTCAGTTTATTTTTTAACCAACCTCATGCAAATTACTCTCAGCCCTATTGCCTCCTCAGTAAAATGGGTATAATAATCACACCATTCTTCTAGAGTTTAAGGATCAAGTAAGATCATGTACTTAAAAGGGCTTAGCACAAAGTAATCTCAAATGTTCGATCTTTTAGGTCTTATTTAAAAGAATCATCTCCACCCCAGAGGAATAAACACTGTCCTATTTTCCCCTTCTAATTCTTTTATAGCTTTGTTTTTGCACTTAGGTATTTAAGTCAATTGAAAAAATTTTTTTCACATGATATGCAAAAGGGTTCACTGACTAGTTCAATTGTTCACTGACTAGTGTTGCCTTTGGCTACTGACCCAATCATCTCTTACTCGAAGCTACACGGGGTCCGTTTTTGGACTCTCCTCTCTGTCCAACGGATCTATTCCTGAGCTGACACCACTTCCTAGACCTTTAGAAAAGTAATGCTAGCAGGTGAGGGCAAACCCTGTCCGTTGTTCCTTTTCAAAACTGGCTTTTCTTGCACTCTGTTTTTCTAAACTCAGCCTATTAGGTCTTAAAAATAAACCCTGGTGGGCTTTTGAATGAACTATCCTGAAAAACTAACTTGGAGGAAAACTGATGTGTTTACAGGATTGTGTCCTCTCACTGGGAAACTTCTGTCTCCCAGAATTCTGTTTCTCCCTTCTTAGCCAACCCAGGTAAATTTGAGTGTTCTCTTTCACCAAGGACTGGATCATAACCACAATGGATAAAAGCTCTTATTACCCTACTTGCCTTTGGAGAAAAAAAAAAGGGGCTGGAGACAAACAGCCAGATGAAGTGATTTGAAAGGAGCTGAACAATCTGTTTTGGGGAGACAGGCTATTCAGGGTGGTGACCTTGGAAACACAGCTGACAGTCTGCCAAGACAGGCCCTTGGGCCTCCTGGACTCTCTCCTCTGATGGCTCCGACAATGGGCAGCTTTGCAGGAGCAACTAGAAAATTCCAGAAATCACAGGGCTTTGGGACTGGGGCCTGGTTTTAACTATCTCCCCCACCAACCCCATTATACAGATGAACAAAGGGAGGTTGAGAGGGGGAAGTAAGAGACAAACATATGGGTCTAGTCTCCCCTCCGTCCCCAGAACTGAGCTTGACTTAGCAGGAGGCTTGAGTGCCACCTGAAGGTGGGGGAGAATGTATTCCGCCCCCAGAGCTCCATCCCAGCCCCAAGAGAACAGTGTCCATGTCTCAGGATTTCAATTTTCAATCGGGCAGTTCCCTCCCATTAGGCTCCCCCTTCCCCACACCTCCTTCCCCTTTAAGAAGAGACCAGTCCTTGGCTTATGCCATTCATAGGGTTTATTGTCACTTGCCAGCAGCTGGCAGAGGAAGGGGACACACAGCCAAGCCTCACCACAGAAGAGATGGCCCTGGACCACCCAGCTCTCCCACTTGGTTCACACGGGGTGCGGGTCCTCACTGGCAGCAGCTACACTTCTCGGCCTCAGCCTCGGTGCCCTCTTCACCTTTGCACACACAGTCCTTGGCGCATTTCTCACACTCCGCCGGGCAGCAGGAGCAGCAGCCTGCAGATCAAATGGGGAATGCCCAGTCTGATGGCCTCTCCCTGCATCTGTCTCCACCAAAAGGGAAAGGGGAAGGGAGGGGTGCTAGGGGCCTAGGCGCTGCCCCCTTCCTAGACTCACACTGCAGTTTGACTCAGCACCTATGGCATGTCAGTTGCATGCTGGGCTACCACTGGGGAGGAGTACCCAGTAGATAGCCCACAGCCCCTTGTGTGGGTGCAGGGGAGTCCCACGGATGGGGTGGGGGTTAGTGCTGGACCTTTAGGGGAAAACATCACAGGGTAAACAATGGCCTTGAAAAGGGACTTGAAGGATGAACTTGGAGGAACAGAGATGGTAGGGGCTCCAGGAGAGGGTGGGAGGTTCTATGGCTAGTCTTACACACTCCCACCTCCTCCTCCCCAAGCATATTACACTGCTTCCAGGGAGACTTGGGGGAGGTCAAGCTGAGGAGATCCTCAAAAGCCTGAGAGGGGCCAAGGGACCCAAACTCCAGAGCTAGCCCCCAGCTTCACCACTCCCTTCTCCAGGTACTTGAGGTTTTGAGGTGAGGGTTTGGACCAGGGTAGAAGGTCTCCATCATAGCTGTCCATCAGAATCTGGGAATATAGAAAAACATCTTGCCACAGGCATGCTGAACCAGTCACTGGGGGCAGGGCCCGAGCAACCGTATGTTAAGGCCTCCCCAGGTGGTTCTGTCCCAGTAAGAGTCAAAAGCAATGTCACAGGGGATCTAGGGGTCTCTCCATCTTGCCTAGGGAGAGGCTGACTTCAGGGAGCAGGGGGCAGGGGCGGGGGGAGGGGTCCCCATACTCACTCTTCTTGCAGGAGGTGCATTTGCATCCCTCACACTTGCAGGAGCCGTTGCAGGTACAGGAACCACCTAGAAGGGCGGACGCCACAGGAAGGGTTAAGGTGCTAAAAGTGGGGTGCGGCCAGGCATAAAGGAGGAGGGGGGGTGCCAAATCTCAGTGCCCTGTGGGATATAGCCATGTCTACTCTTCAACGACGTTAAAAATGGCAAACATGGAGGGTCCCGTCCTTGAGCCCAGGCGTCGGGCATCCGTTTCCTTGCAAGTCAGGGGCGCGCTGAGCGCAGGATGGGGGCGGGGGCTCACCAGTAGGGCAAGGGCAGGTCTCGGGGTCCATGTCCAGAGGAGCTGCCGCTGGAGGAGGTGAACTGGCTTCTCCCGGCAACTGGACGCACTAGTGGCAGCAGGTGGCGAGGCTTTTATAGCCCCAGGCGGGGGCGCGCATGCACAGCCGGCTCGCACACGGCGCCCCCTCTCTCCATCTGGGCACACAGGCTTAGGCGGAGGCGCGCATTGCGGCAGCCGTCCCCCCTCCCCCGCCCTATGCCTGGCCGGGCGCTCCCCCCACCCCACCCCACCCCACCCAGCAGCCGCGTGCGTGCACTACCGGGTGCGCGCGGCGCTCCTGAACTCCCGGCCGGGGCCGCTTCCCGCCGCGTGCACGGAGGGGGGGGGGGGTGGGGGACACTTCCCGTTCGTCCATGTGAGTGCCGCCGTGTGCACCACTGGGGACGGGTCCGCCGCTGCAGCCGGCCAGGACAGAGAGTGCGCACTTCTCTCCTCAAACGGCGGCATGGCATGTTTCCCGGCCCTTCCCTGCCTCTCTTCTTATTCTAGGATTCTGGGGCGCCAGGTTAGTCAAAATGGGGTGCTGAGCACCCTGCTGCGCTGGGACCCCATTCCCTCATCTCTTATCAAATAGGAAAATAATCCTAACACCAGTGGAAGGGCCTTGCAAATTGGTTTTGGGAGGGGCTGGCTCTGGGAAGCCTAAAGGACAGCGCTGGGGTGACTGATGGGAGGGGTGGGGGGAAGAGGGGGTGGCACTAGGTGGCTGCATCCCAGCTTCACAGGGAAGCAGCTTTCCTTTTATCTCTTCCTTCTGCGGAGTCCCTTGTGCCGGTGGCAGGCTGAAAAAGTGGTCCCCAAAAGATATCCATGTCAAATCCCAGAACCTGTGACTGTTACCTTATTTGGAAAAAGGGTCTCTGTAGATGTCATTGAATTAAGGATCTTGAGATGTGATCATCCTGGATTGGGCCCTAAATCCAATGACAAGTGTTCTTATAAGACACACGGAGAATAGACAGATGAGGAGACAGTGTGACCAACCACAGGAGACAGAGATTGTAGTGATGTGGCCCACAGCCACCACAAGCCAGACCCAGAACAGTTCACATCCTTCCTATGAGCCTCGCCGTCCTTGCTCAGCGAATGAAGACACTCAATCCCCAGGACACAGAGGAGCAAAGGAAAGCACTAGACAACTGGTCAAAGGCTATAGAAGGAGAAGAAACGATGCTCATGGTGGCATTTCAGACAGTCAGTCACATGGTGACCCCCATGGGGAGGCCTCACTTTACCTGCTTGTGGTGCAAACACCTTTCACAAAGTTGCGTCAGGTTTCATAGGGACAAGGCTTATCTAGAGACAGAGTTTAAAAAAGAGAGAATAATAGAAAGGAAGGAAGGAAAGAAAGAAAAAAAGAAAAGGAGAGAAGAAGGAAGGAAGGAGGAAGGAACAAAAGTTATCCCAGGATCACTGCAGTTAAGTGTTTGAAAGGTGGAGGCTGGAGGGGAGCACCTGTGGCCTGCCCAAGAGTGGAGGTTCCTCTGCAAAGCCCTCCAAAGAGCTCTTTTCACTTCTCCCACCCTAGCTTCCACTTCTTTAAAAAATTTTTTTTTAATGTTTATTTATTTTTGAAAGACAGAGCATGAATGGGGGAGGAGCAGAAAGAGAGAGAGAGAGAGAGAGAGAGAGAGAGAGAGACTCCAAAGCAGACTCCAGGCTCCGAGCTGTCAGCACAGAGCCCAACGTGGGGCTCGAACCCACGAACCTTGAGATCATGACCTGAGCCGAAGCTGGATGCCCAACCTACTGAGCCCCTCTACTTCTTTTAAGGAGACACCCCCTTAGCACCTGCATCCCTCCCCCTTTAGAGGTGATCCCTTGGCTGCCCCCCAAGGAAGGCAAGTCTGGTAAGCCTTCAGACTGGTTTTGCTGAGTGGGGGAGACTGAGACTCAGAGACTGAGCACTGCTCCAAATGTCGCCCCGAGCAGAGTGAGCCTCTGTTCTAAATCAGAGCTGGACAAGCATTTTCAAATGTCAGTTGGAAACCCACCCTCCTCCAAGATATGAGCTGCCCCAGAGGCCTCCACATGGCCTCATCTGAGGAGTTGAGCTAGCTGGTTTCCCTGGCTTTGCAGGTCTCGCATGTGTTGGTCTGTGAGTGGAAGCTTCAGTAATGGTGGAACAGGAGAAAACCAGAAGAGGAGAACCAAGAGTCCCAGGAGACGCTATCATGTGAAACCTCAAGGTATTATGTGAAGTCCGGGTTGGTTCTCAACATGGGCTTCATGCAATTTCAGGTCACTGAGCCTCACCAACCCTAGCATTACGGTTTATTTCCTGCTTGTTTGTTTTCATGTTGCCTAAGGGTACTCTGGCCCCTGCGGCTGGAATTGCCTATAGTCCTCAAGGCTTCAATATCTAGGACTTTCAGTGCAAGCGAATTATCCGTGCCAACACATTCAGCCAGAGCTGCCCCCGCCCTTCCCCCTCAGGCCTCTCAGACTTCCTTGGGATTGAGGTTTCAGATGTGGGAGAGCAGTCTACCCGCCCCCCCCCCTCCCCCACCTCCCTGGGATGGTGATTTTGTGTGTGAACTCGGCTGGGCTAAGGGATGCCCGGAGAGCTGTAAAACATTATTTCTGAGTGTGTCTGTGAGAATGTTTCCCGAAGAGATTAGCATTTGAATTGGCAGACTGAATAAAGAAGATCGCCCTCACCAGAGTGGGTGGGCATCATTGGATCTGTTCCGGGCACCAATAGGACGAGAGGGCAAATTTGCTCTTTGCCTGAGCAGAGACATCCATCTTCTCCCGCCCTCAGACATTGGTGTTTCTGGGTCTCAGGCTTCCAGACTGAGGCCGAATTATACCACAACTTTCCTGGTTTTCCAGTTTTCAGAGGACAGATTGTGGGACTTCTCAGCTTCCATAATTGTGTGAGCCAATTCTTATAATAAATATGTGAACACAAGTGCTTATTATATACATAAAATATATATCATATTAAGATCCACCAGGCGCCTGGGTGGCCCAGTTGGTTAAGCCTCTGACTCTTGGTTTCCGCTCAGGTCATGATCTCATGGCGGGCTCCTCACTGTCATCTTGGGATTCTCTCTCTCCCTCTCTCTGTGGCCCTCCCCTGCTTGCCCGCTCTCTCAAAATAAACCAACTTAAAAAGATTTTTAAAAAAGGCAGATCCATGTATATGTGGTTGTGTTCTGTGTCTATACACATGTATGTGCATATGCACGTATGTACTGACTCGTGTACCCAGCACATCCAAGGGTTGCCAGGATATGGAAGGGTCTGAAAACCACAACATCCTTCTGAAACACATTACCTAGCCCCGATTCTTCACATGGCTGGCCCTCATCCCTCAGTTCTCAGCTTCTCTGAGCTCCAAAGAACATTTTGGATACGTGTGTCCCTGCAGCGAGTCCCCCTCATGCCCACCTTTATTCCCCTCTGTCCTCTCATTAATTCTCACAGCCTAAAATGATTTGTCTGTGCTCCTGCCTGTGCTGCGCCTCCCCCCAGGGTATCCACAGGGCTCCCTCTTTTCTTTCTTTGCTTCTAAGTCTTTGCTCAAATCTTACTGTCTCCAGGAAGCCCACCGTGATCACCCTACTTAAAATTGCAACACATACCCCAAACCGCCAGGACTCCTGATCCCTCATACCTTGCTCTATCTTTTCTTTTTTCACAGCATTTAACACCGTCTGACAAACAAAAATAATTGACTTGCTTGTGAAGTTTATGCACAGTCGGTCACCTCTGCTAGAATGTAAGCAACACAAGCCTATAAGGGATCATTGCTTTTGTTCACTGATAGGTCCGAAGTGCCTAGAACAGTGTCCTGTATATGGGAGACATTCAAGACACATTTACTGAATGAATAAATGAATGAATGGCTCTCAAGTCAAGCTGGCTGGGTTCACAGTCTGCCCCTGCCATCTACTAGCAATGTGGTAAGTTATTAACATGTTACTTAATGTTTCTGTGCCTTGGGTTGCGCAAGGGTTCCCATTTATGATTCCTAAATGCGGATAATAGTAATTCCTACCTCATAGGTTTGTCTGAGGCTTAAATTGGATGACACTTGGAAAACTTTCTGAGCAGGGCCCTAACCTTGCTGGCTCTTCCCATTTAAGAGTGAGTGTGAGCCTGGGAAGGTCGGGTGAGGATGCTGCAGGGAGCCTGGGATCCCTATGTCTCCTTCAGGACACCCAGCTCCATTGTCCGCCTCAGCTCTGTGCTCCCTGAGTTGCTGCTGCCTCCATCAGACACAGGATTCCAGGTGTCAGCCAGATCCAGCTAAATCACAGCCATTCGTCCTCTTGTTGGGCCCCCACACCCAACCCCAGGGCTTCCTGGGAGAAGGGAGTGCACGAAGACGGTTTTCTTTCCAATTAGATTGGGGCCAGGAGGCGAGAACAGGTAGGCTGAGGGGTGGAGATCAGGCAGGGTGAACCACTAATGGGCAGAAAATCCCCATTTGATCTCAGAAAAAGGCGAGGAGTCCAGCCACTCCCACCCCTGGCTGATATGGATCCTGGCAAGCATTAGACTCTTGCATTGCCCTCAAAGGGTCTCCTAATTGACTATCCTGGGACTGAAGAATTGACCAGGAGTTCGGGAGCCTGGGGAAACGGTGGTATACCAAGAGAGTTTGCAAATACGCTTATCTGCAAATAAAGTCGTTTCTTGGGGAGATCTGGCTTTATTAGTAGAAGGAATGTTAAGCGAGCAGTTTTATCCACAGGGGCAGCTGAAACAGAAGGGGCCCTGGTCACAGAGAGGGTAAGGAGTCAGGGGAGGGGTGGGGGAAGGAGCCTCAGCAGGCCATAGAACAACTTACCTAGAAATGTAATAACCCTCTGTCTCCATGGTTACCTTCTGTTTATGGCAAGTGATTCAGTCTCTCCTCCTTAGTAGTGATACAAGATGTCCTTTTAACATAAATTTAAGTGTAATAATAGACCAGGTGATAGGTGGTTATGGCCAAAATCGTGTAGGTGGCTCTCGAAGGACAGAAGTCAGGGAAATGTTGCCCTATACCAGGCTGGTCCCCTGAGTGCTCACGTCCAACTTGGCTGCTGGTTCTGTCTCCCCTGCCCTCCTGCGCCCTTCCTAGCCAGGCATTGGCCCCTTTTGTGTGGGTCCTAAAGGCCACGAGGAGATTCTATTCTCTCTGAT
This sequence comes from Leopardus geoffroyi, assembly GCF_018350155.1. Lineage (NCBI taxonomy): Eukaryota > Metazoa > Chordata > Mammalia > Carnivora > Felidae > Leopardus > Leopardus geoffroyi. The sequence continues at coordinate 33,827,209 of NC_059335.1, read as the reverse complement.
CACACGGGTAGGAGGGGAAGTGTTGGGAGGCGGAGGCAGGGAAAGGCAGCCTCCAAGCTTCCAGGTTTCAGAAGGTGGCCAGGTTGACCCCAGCAACTGTGCCAATACCCTGATTCCTGGGGTTTACTCCTACCTCTAAGAGTTTTCCCCAAGGGGCTCCTCAGTAGAATAGGAACAGAGGTGGTCTGCCGTCCCCTCTCAGTGAGGTCCCTAGGGCAGGAGGCATTAAACCCTGAGGGAGTCGGGGCTCAAGCTGAGCTGAGCTGGGCATTGGTGGGTTGGAGTTCAAGGGCCACCGATTGTGGAAGTTCTTGTGCGTGTTGGGGGCAGAAGCTCTGTGGCTCGGGGCGGAAGATGGGTTATGACGAGGGAAGGGTCCGTTATAGCTGGGGCAGGAGAAAGCCCTCCCAAACTGCAGGAGACACTCTGGGGGTCTGCTGGGCAACCACAGCAGGGCGACAGGGGTCCTGCACTGCTCACAAAACCCACACCACCCTGACATTACTGCCAGAATCTTCTTCCTACATGCAGTGAGTGAAGACTGAAGTCCTTCAGAGTGACTGGCTTTGGTGTCAGACAGACCTGATTCTGAATCTCCTGTTTCCCTCAGCGATTCATTGGGGTTAATCATGCTCCTTACCGCTTGGGTTATAGTGAGATTCTTCATGCATATTGCTTAGCATGTCATAGGCGCTCAACAAACAGTGCTCAATGAACACTTCTGTGTTCAGCAATCTTCTGGGATCTGGAACTAGTAAGTGATGGACTCCAGTTCCCCTTGGCCTACTTTTCCATGCAGAGTCTGGCCCTCACCTACACTGGCAACTAAATGTAATCCACGCTATTCCCAAAATATCCCCCTTAGCTTTCCTGCTTTCATGTTTCTGTGCATACTCTTACCCCTTCTTGAAATGCCCTGCCCACAATTTTTTCCTGCTTGAAATCCTACATATCCTTCGAGGCCCTGCTTCAATGCTGCCTCCTTCGGGAAGTCTTCAGTCCTGCCTGCAGCCAGACATAACCACCCTTCTTGGAACTCCTATGGGGTTTTGCCTAGATATTTTCTCCCCTGTAGGAGAGGAGAGTGGGTAGTCCTACAGTCTCCCTGACAGACTCAGAGGTCCCTAAAGGCAGAGGCTGACAGAGGAGTTTCATTCCTCTCCTCCCTTCTGTGCTTAGCAAGCTCCCTGCACACCTGAAATGTCTTTGAAGGCTGAGTGAATGAATCAGCGTGAGAACTGACCTTGGGGTCACCCCTTTTTATGAGACCCCTTGAAGGCCAGGTCATGAAGAGTCAGGTTAAATTCTATATATGTACTAATGAAGTTGCCCTGTGGCCCCCACCATCCTGCTTTGTGAAATGAGTGTTGTGATGGTGAATTCTCTCCTTCCATGTCACAAACATTTATTGAGCACTGCCTTAATCCAGACATTGTGCTAGGAATGGCAGGTACAAAGGAGAGCAGGACAATGACAACACCCGTCTTTTCTGAGAACCCACTGTCTGGGCAAGGAAGCATTTAATAAGAAATCTACACTTAGTAGGCTAAGTGCTGTCAGGAGAGAGCATAGCAAGTTGGGGCCCCTGCCTTTCTGCATAAACCAATCTCCCCTCCTCTCTCTCTCCCTTCCTTATTAGACCCCCTCCACCACCACCTGCTGCCACGTCTGGGAACAGGCAGCATCGCCTTTTTCCAGAAACAACCCCAGAGCAGCTTGATCCAGCGTTCAAGTTCTATGCCACACCTCACCTTCCTTCAGTATTTCTCTCCTGTTGGGCAGTTTTGCCCCCAGGAGACATTTGGCAATGTCTGAAAACATTTTAGTTGTCACATCGTGTCGGTGGTGGTGGCGGTGGGGTGGGTTGTGATGCTACTGGGGTCTAATGGGGTAGAGGCCAGGGATGCTCCTAAGCCTCCTGCAACGCACGGACAGGCTCCCCAAACAATCTCACATGTCGCTAGTGCTGAGGTGGAGACACCCTGCTGTTTATTCTATAACAACTCCAGGATGATCTGTAGGAACTCAGACATATAGGGAAGGGAGCCAGGGGAATCAGAACACCCGCTTTCCAACCCCGGCCTCATCACCAGCTGGCGTCTTTGGACCTCTGATTCATCCTCTGTCAAATGTGGAGAGCCATGCCTAGCCCTGCTTCCTTGACTAAGGTATCTGGGGACTGAAATACGAGAAAGTAAGTGAGAGCACTTGCCACGGGGAGGCTGAGGGTGAGGCTGGACGTGGAGAGGGAGGGAAGCCTCCATTTAGTGAATGCATATTGAACTGGAGTCGCATGGCCCAAATTTTCCACCACTGTTTCAAGTACTCTGCCTTTTCCTTGCTTCTAAAAATAAATTGTACAATTCAGGCCATCTGTACCTCAGATTAAAAAACATCTGGGTCTGGCTCCCCCCTCCCGCTTCTTCCTTCTTTGTTTAGTGTAGATATTTTGAAAAAATTAAAAAAAAATACATATACAGTCCTTTCAAATATAAAAATAGAAGCCTGCAATATACACTGATTTATAAATTACTTTTTTTCCTTGCTTCTCAGTAGATTACGAACATCTGTCCATGAAATTAGTTTCATTTCTACCATTTTATTTTAGTAGGTTTATTCCACAATTTCCTTAAGTGGTCCCCTCCTTTGACACACTTTTCTCATTTCCAGATCTTCACTATCATAACCCATGATGTGATAAACATCTTGGTAGCTTTTGTGTGTGTGGATTCATGACTTTTTTCCTGAGTATACAACATTGCTTAAACTAGAATTGCTGGCTCAAAGGATACATTTTTTCCCTTTTTCAAACAGTATTTGTTTATTTAAAAAAAAAGCTACTTCAGTAAATTTAGAAAAATTCAGAGAAATAGAAGGAAGGAAAAGGAAAAATTATCTTTTATCTGTATTTGAACACAACCACTGCTAACATTGTAGCATATTTCATTTCCATATTTTGTATATTGTGTGGCTTCTTTTTTATTTTATTTATTTATTATTTATTTTTTAATGTTTATTTATTTTGAGAGAGAGAGAGCACGAGCCAGTGAGGAGGTGGGGGAGTGGTGCAAAGAAAAAGGGAGGCAGAGAGAGAATCCCAAGCAGGCTCCGTGCTGCCAGCCCAGAGCCGGATGTGGGGCTGGATTTTACCAACTGTGAGATCATGACCTAAGCCAAAATCAAGAATTGAATGCCTTGGGGCGCCTGGGTGGCTCAGTCGGTTGAGCATCCGACTTCGGCTCAGGTCATGATCTCACGGTTCGTGAGTTCAAGCCCCACGTTGGGCTGTGTGCTGACAGCTCAGAGCCTGGAGCCTGCTTCCAATTCTGTGGCCCCCTTTCTCTCTGCCCCACCCCTGCTTGTGCTCTGTCTCTGTCTGTCAAAAGTGAATAAACATAAAAAAAATTAAAAAAAAAAAGAGAATTGAATGCCTAAACTGACTTAGCCACCCAGGTGCCCCTGTGTGGCTTCTTTTTAAAAGAAAAAAAATTACTGTGTAACTCATTTGGAGCCTAATATTTACTTAAGATTTTACCATAATTATTTCCTGTGTTTTTGCATTTTTATTGGCTGTTTCATATCCTGTTGTTATGTGTGAGGGCCATTGCTTACTTGAATGATTTCATAGACTTGAGGCCATTTCCAGTTTTTCACAATTGTGGATAGTACTACAATGAACCTTCTTGTGTGAGTGATGCTTTTTTAAAAAAAAAATTTATTTATTTTTGAGAGAGAGAAAGAGAGAGGCAGAGAGAGAGAGAGAGAGAGAGAGAGAGAGAGAGGCCCTGTGCTCACAGCAGCAAGCCTGATCTAGGGCTCAAACTCTTGAACTGTGAGATCATGACCTGAATTGAAATTGGAGGCTTAACCAACTGAGCCACCCAGGCGCCCCTGAATGATGCTTTTTTATTTTCCCTTGAATTTGTGGCAAATTCTTTAGACAGGTTTCCAGAAATGAAGTTACTGGGACAAATGAGGATTTCATGGTTCTTAGACGTACATTGTCCTGGGAATCTGGGTGGCTTACACATTGCCTTTTAATGGGCCCTTGGAAAGTTTTGCCTAATTTATCCTCTTTGCAGCCGTGTCTAGGGTTCTAGGCCCTTTCTGGGATCTCTTGGACCTCAAACCCAGCCAGACTGAGGCGGGAATTAGGACTTCAACTCTTGCACAGTGCCCAGGACTCAGGGCGCACTCCTCCGCACCTGCCTCTGGGCCTCGAGCGCCCCCTGCAGTCCACGGGAGGAACTTCCTTCCCCATCCTGTGACCTGCATTTCATTGCTTCCCCACCAAGCCTTCCTCTGGTTTCCATCGAAGTTGGAGAATGTCCTGAGCAGGTGCAGACTCTGTCACAGTCTCTCAGGGCTCTCTGTTGTCCCTTCGGTAGTACAAGCACACAATGTGTAATGTGCCAGCCTCCTGACACAGTACCTTCCTGCTCTCAGCAGCTCTTCCTTGACAAAACTCTTCTTTATCTTGATGTAAAATCTGTTTCCTTGGTGTTTCCTCACGCTGCTCAAGTTTTACTGCTCATGGCCACCTGTAACTACTCTGCTCACTTTTCACTTCGGCATATCTTCCTCCTCCCCCCCCCCCCCCCACAGCTTATCTTACTTACTCCGTGGTCTTCAAGCGTCTCTCTCAACTAGTCCTGTCTGAGTTTGGGAAGAGATCCTTAACTTCTTTGAGTCTCAGTTTTCTCACCTGTATAATGGAGATAAGAATTCCTATCCTGCAGGGTTGTTGTAAAGATAAAAAATTCATACCACTAAAAAGCCTAGCCTGGAATTTTGGCTCAAGATGGTAGACTGAGCACATGCATTTACCTGTTCTTCCTCCTGAGAATCTACTGAAAGAAACTCAAGAAAGACAAAGAAGGAAAAACTTAATAAAAGAAGTGAGAATTGGTGTGGGGGAGGATGGCTTGGACAGCACATCAATGGATGAGAGGTTACAACATTTTTCTGGAATACTGGAATGGGTCGAATCACACTGATGGATAAATGGGAAGAGAAGAAGCCACAGCTCAGATCAAAAAAGTAGAGACTTTGGGGGTTCTGTCTTATTTTGTTTTGGTTTGGTTGGGGGAGTCAGGATGAGAGAACAGAAGAGGAGGTGGTCACAGAAACCAGGATGGGGACTGATAGAAGACGTAACTGTAGAAGAACCTCATGATCGTCATATTGGCCTCCTTCACAACATCGCCAGATCCCCCCAGGCTGAGGCTGCGAGATGTCTCAGAAGAAATGGAGTAACCAGTCTTGGAAGGGCCAGGGCTCGCAGAAAAGGGTCAGAGGAGGGCCCTTTTGGTTTTGACACTGAGGGGTGGGCCACACCTGCCTGCTAGGTCCCCACCTGGGCATGCTAAAACCAAGCCTGCCAGTCAGCAAGCCTCACTGACACCCGCAGAGCCTGCTTGTAGCTCAAAGAAGCAGAAATAGTTCCAGAAAGAGGAGACTTGATGACAAAAATTAAAAAAGCATTTAGTGCATCAGAGAGATTCAGGAAATGACTTCATTAGAACAAACAAACAAGATATTGTGATAAGTGTTCAGAGAAGAAGTTCTTATATATTAAAATGTGATTGACCAAATTCTCAAAGATTAATAAAAGGATTGCAAAAAGGCTGAGAAATTTCTCAAAAGCTTCTGATGAAAAATAAAGGGTAGGCCATGTTAGTTTTCATAGCAGCAACACCAAATGTGAGAAGACAGTGGAACAATGCTTTCTAAAGTGCTAAAAAAAAAAAAATATCGAACTTCAGATTGGATATCCAGCCAGACTACCAGTCAGGCATGAGAGAAAAATAAAGGTGTTTCCTGATGTTTAGGGAGGAAACACCTCTTCTTAATTCATCCTTTTGGTAAAAAATTGCTTGAGGATATACTCCAGCAAAATAGAAAGGAGCCCAAGAGGATGATGGGGGATCCAAGAAACAATAGATCTAACCTAGGAGAACAATGAAAAGATATCCCAGAATGATAGTAGTGCAGAATATCAAGAAAGAAGGCAATGTATATTAGATTGGTCAATGAGTAGCAAGAGGGAAAAGGCAATTAGAAATGCAAGAAAAAAACCCCAAAAGCCTGATGGTCTCTGATGACCACCGTGACATAGGCTGGTGGAGTTGATGGCTGCTTCCAGCCTGTAATGGGCCCTGGTTTCAGGCCCTTTGCGGCATGAATGAACACCCCGCCCCCCTCAGGGCTTGAGTCCCCCCACACCCCGCCCCACTCTGCTGAGGGTGCTGGTGTGGATGAAGAGTGGACTGAGCCTCCCCTTCCCCGGTGCCAGCCTCCAGTGACTTCAGCCTTCAACACTGTCCATCTACAAAGTTGTTTGTCTACCTCCACTTGCTCTCAGTTGCATGGCTTTGGAGTCTGGATATCTGGATTCAAATCTCCATTCTATAAACTAGCTGTATAGCCTTGGGCAAGTCACTTAACCTCGTGAGCCTTTGTTTCCTCATCTGGGGAAAATGGAGTTGATAACAGTATTGACCTCACGAGGTCATGTTGTGACAATTAAATGGAAACAATGCAGGGGAGATGTTGGGCCCAGTGCCCGGCAAGAAGTAAGAGCTCAGTATTTTAATCTGTTATTAGACCACTTTATTCTTTTAAGTAATAGATACCGTGCACGTGCCTTGGATTCTTAACCAAGATCTCCTCAGGGGTCCAGAGATGACTCAGGGGGCCTGTGAATTCTCTAAGCTCATATGTAAAATTGAGTGAGGGTTTTAGCGTGTGCATTTTTAGGGAGAGGAAGGCTCATTGTTACCAGTGTTTCCTATAGCTGTTTATGGCCCCTGCTCTGCGCAGTCTCTGGCAGGTGCTAGGCTCAGGGACAGCTCTGCCATGAAAGAGACATATGTGGAGTTCCCTCTTTGTCTCCCATTGTGCTTCAGCCATTGATTCTTGTTTTGTCACCATGTTTTTTTTTGTTTTTTTTTTTTGTGGTTTAATCTTATTTTTCCTTCTACTTACTGTTCTCTCTTAAGTGGAAAAAAGGACTTGGCAGAGAATTTACTATATAAGGGGAAACACCATGTTTCCCCAGCTATGTAGTACACTGCCGTGTGTGTGTGTGTGTGTGTGTGTGTGTGTGTGTGTGTGATGCAGTGTGTCACACGTGCTTGTACAGGCAGGGAATATCCCTGGAATACAAGTAAGTAGTTACAGTCACTGTCTTGAGGAGGAGGGACTGGGAGGCAAAGGTGGAAGGAGACTTATACCCTTTGTATCTTTTGTATTTTGTACCTTGTGTATGTCGATTTATTTAAAAATAAGTAATTTTTTTTTAAATCCAGGATTCCTCCATACAACCCACCCTCTTGCAGGGCTATTGAAGGGATTAAATGAGAACGTGTGTGTAAAATGCTCAGCACGGTGGCTGATGCATTATAAGTGCTGCATAATGACATAATGGCAGCACTTAGAATCATTAAGCTTAGTTGGACTTGGGCCAGGGCAGCGAAAGCTCTGATGTCTGTGTCAGCAATCTGGGGGGGAATAGCAAAGACCTCAGATTCTCTTCACATTGACTTCCGTGAAATACAAGAACTTCAGGGAACAGCATCAGTTTCTCCTGGCCTATGTCTACCCTGTCACCCACTCCCAAAGTGAGCCCAAATAACCAAACCAGGGAGCTAACTCCCTCAGTACCTTGGCCTTGGGGGTTTTCTTTAGATCTGCACAGACATCCTACCCTAGGAGTTCATGGACGATTCAGTGCTAAAGTTCCTTAAATATCACTATTCATACAGTGAGGCATTCTGGGCCAACATTATGCCGGAGAGCCTGCCTAAGATTGAGTTAGTTCCAAAGCAGAAGTTTTGTCGCACAAGTTTTGTTGGGTGGGGGATCCCAGGAAGCACTGGTAGGAGAATGGAGAAGTGAGGCGGGGAAGGAAGGAAGGCAATATGGCGTATGTTAAGGAGCAGGTCACCACCGTGGGCTACTGGAGCGCTCTGCTGCTGGGGACTTCTGGAGCATGGTCTAGAACCTGTCACAGATTTGTCCCACTGGAAGGATAAAGATGCTGTGGGTATTCGTCCACCAACTCCTCTTCGTCATTAGCTAAGGGCTGTCCCCAGGGGCGATGATTTCCCAGTACTCCTGGCCTGCTCTGTGCAGGCATCTAGCAAGCTCGTGCAGCAGGAGAGAGCCCCCTGAGGCAGAGTTGCAGGTTTGGGTAATTAGCTGCCATCTGCAGAAGGGATGCGGGCCGGCGCCTACCATGTCTGCAACAGAGTCAGTCCTTCTCCGTCCTGCTGGGTTAGGGTAAAACAGTGCTCTGAGCCATCAGACAACCATGAGCGGAAACTTTATTACTGCAAGCACTTTACATGAATGTCACCAACACCACATCTGAGCAAATATATAAAAAGCATAACCTATGGTACAAGAATTCTAACTTCTCGACTAATGCTCTGTACAGATGCTTCCCAGGCCTTGCCTCCAGCACAACGGATGCATTTCAGGGGCAGCAGCTGCACTTGTCTGAGCCCCCTTTGCAGATGCAGCCCCGGGCACACTTGGCACAGCCCGGGGGGCAGCAAGGACAGCAGCCTGAAAAGGTCACAGGACAGACAGGTGAGTTTGGGGGCCACGCCCCCATCTTTCCACTTCCTCTCCCACCACTTAGAGAAAGCAGAGCATGCCACAGGCTTCTATCCACGTTAGCAGAAGACCACATTAGCAGAAGATCTTCCTACCTGGGGCAGGAAGCTGTGGGATGTTAGAGCCAGAGGGGTCCTCAGGAGTCATCAAGAATATGCCACATGCCCAGAGAGGGGAAGGGGTTTGCTCAAGGTCATTGGTCAGTGGCAGATCAAGACTAAAACTCAGAGCTCATGACTCCAGGCCAGTGCTCCACCCCGTTCACCACTGGCCACAACAGGACCTCCCTGCAGCCCTCTTCCTACGCAACCCCATGGAGGCCCCCATCCCCAGGTGGGCTGTAAGCTTTAGGAGCTTTGCCCCAGGTCTCTGCTCAGCTTTCATTTCAGATCACTCCCGCATGGGTCAAAGGCCTCCAGAACCTGCTTAATACCACCATGGCTGGCTGGAGGGTTGAGAAAGGAGGGAACAGACTTTCCTAGCTTCTGGCCAGCGGTGCCCCCGGTCAGCATAACTCACTTTTTCGACACGTTTTACAGTTGCAAGTCGTGCATTTGCAATTGTCTCCACAGATGCAAATTCCTCCTAGAAGAGAAGACAGAGCCACAAGCGTAAGGACTGAGATCGAACGAGGACACAAGGTGTGCTGCAGATCGTCCCGGTGGCAAGGTTAGTGGTCTGTCCTTGGGGAGGGGCTGGGCAAGAGGATAGAGGATGCTGTTGAGCATCACACAAGTGGCCAGGGCCCCTTAGTGGTTCCCAGTCACAGACCATGGATGGAAACTGGGGTGGCTGTGTCCAGCCCTTCAGCCGGGATACTTGCTAAATTGCAGATTCATGGGTCCGACCCTTGAGATATTCTGATTCGTGAGTCTGGGTGGAGAAAAGGGAATCGTATTTTTTTTTTTTTTTTAATTTTTTTTTTCAACGTTTATTTATTTTTGGGACAGAGAGAGACAGAGCATGAACCGGGGAGGGGCAGAGAGAGAGGGAGACACAGAATCAGAAACAGGCTCCAGGCTCTGAGCCATCAGCCCAGAGCCCGACGCGGGGCTCGAACTCATGGACCACGAGATCGTGACCTGGCTGAAGTCGGACGCTTAACCGACTGCGCCACCCAGGCGCCCCAAGAATCGTATTTTTTTTAATGTTTATTTATTTTTGAGAGGGGGAGGGGCAGAGAGAGAGGGGGACAGAGGATCTGAGGCGGGCCCTGGGCTGTCAGCAGAGAACCTGGATGCGGGGCTTGAACTAACAAACCGTGAGATCGTGACCTGACCCAAAGTTGGGCACTTAGCTGATTGAGCCACACAGGGGCCCCGGGAATCATATTTTAAAAAAGCAACCCAGTCTGATGTACAGTCAGGGTTGAGAACCACTAGACTAGGCCAAGTCCACCAAGCCCCAGGTCCCCCAGGGGCTGTCGGAGCCTTGTATACCCTCCTCACCTTTGCAAGGCATCAGGCAAGATGGCAACCCTGAATGGCCAGGAGAAAGAACCAGGGACATAAATAACCTCAAAAGAGAGTTGCAGCCATAGCTTGTTTTCATACAAAAACCATCTACACTTAAAAAAAAAATCATCCCCCCTATCATTTGAGTGTCAAAATGCTGGAAGCTTCTGTCTCTTTGGCAAGTTTTGGGTATAGACCTAGTCCTGTATAGGACCAGAGAGGCTTGTGAGGATTCTTGATAAAAGACCAGGATGTCTCCAAACTCTGACCTCTCTCCTCCTGTGCTACGTGCTTACGTGAAATTAAGGAGTTTCAGAGACTCGGGAGCCCACGTATGCTTCTAATAACTCCCTTGACGTCTGCAAATGCCTTATGATTTTAACACTTTCATCGCAACAGTGGGAGGTGGGCAGCTGGGGATGAGTGACCCTGGTTTTTGGATGAGGAAACTGAGTGTTGGAAATACTAAGTGTCAGGAATGAATGGCAGCAGTGGACCAAAACCAGATTGCCAGATTCTGAGCCACAGCACTTCCTCAACTCTGGTGGCTGCCCCTGGGGGCCTGACACTAAGTGCCCCCTGATCCAGGGTCTCAATTCTAGCAAATCAGACTGGTAAGCCACAGAGTGGGAGCTGTCCCAGAGGTCACCAGTCCGAGACAAACCCCACTGGCGGCTCCTAATTGGAGGGAGAGAAATATTCATCAGAGCCCTGTGGGTGCCCTGCCGGAAGCTGGTGCAAGGTCCCAGGACCCCAGAGTGGGCATGCTTACTCACCTGACATGCAGGTGCATTCGCCGGGGTCCATGGTCCAGGTGTTCCAGAGGCTCCAGTGCTATCACAGCTGGGGAAGAGAAGCTGAGCCAGCAGCCGCTGGAGGCTCCCTATTTATAGCTGTGTAGGTGTGCACTTGGGCGCACCCCACCTGTCCCTGGGGCCAGACGCCCTGCACACGGCCCGGCCAGACGCTGCGGGCTGGGGGTTGGAGGGAGCGGGCAGAAGGAGGGCAGAGGAGAGGGAGGGCAGTACAGTCACACAGGTGGCTTCTCAGAAGGGATGCAGGTGGCTCATCCACCCATCTGCGTATGTGCCAAGGTGTCAAGGAGCCGGGCTCAGGCTCCAGTGGTGCTCGTAGTGCTCAGATTGGCAGCTGTACCCTCTGCTTTCCAAGTCCTATGCAGTCTGCCATTTCTGCTCCCTTCTTCACAGGGCCTGGCTCGGGGCCTCATTCCATCTCCCTTGGTCCTAAAAGCCCTTACCATGGGCAGAGGGGGCTTCTAGCCAGGGTCTTGGGCTTTAGAAAGCCCCACTGGGGCCTTTTTTGGCATATCCTCCAGACTCCCTGGGTGAGAAGGCCAAAGGTCAGGGGCACGTCCCCAACCGAAGTACGCAACCTCTTCTAGACCATACACATAACACTCTGGATTCTGGAATCTTGTCTCATCCCAAGCTGGCTTGCTTCTGAGGGTTTGCTCAGACCTCTGCCCCAGGCTCCCAAGGGCAGATGGGCAGCTGGTGTGTGTCACTCTAGGCCTGAAGGGTGGCTGGAGGTAGCTGTTTGCTGGGGGTGCAAACAGAGTTTGGATGTGTGGGCTGGGAGCCCGCTGGTGTGCGTGAGGCCTCTTGGAGTGAGGGAAGAGGCTAGGGTTGGGAAAAGAAGGGAGGTGGGCCTTGGGGCCATGGGCAGCTCTCTAGTTGCCTTCCAGTGCGAGGATTTGAGAACTAAACATTTGAAGCTGGTCCTTCAGGTGGCTATGAAGCTCTCTGTAAGGTAGGGGGATGGAATGTATTTTATTTGTCAATTTGATTTATAACTTTTAGATATTTTAGCCAGCGGCGTGTGAACCTCCATTTGTGCTCTTGCTCTGCCCCCCTAAACATTAGGAAGGGCCTGGAACCAGCCTCCTGTGGGCTTGCTTGCTTCTCTTCATTCTCCACACTGCTTCGGAGATAGAACCCCCAAAATAGCACTGGCCCTGTTATTCTCTTGCTATTCTCTTGTTATTCTCAAAACCTTCAGCGGTTCCCACCATCTGCTGAAGGAAGCCCGAACATCTTAGTCTTGCATTCCAAGGTCAACTTACCTTTCTCAGGTCATTGCCCACTCCTCCCTTCTACCTGCCTCACCAAAACCTAAGGACTCCAGGCTCCCCATACTTGCCCCGAACTTTTCCACATCCGGCCTTTGCTCTTGTCAGGTGTTCATCTTTCCCTACTGCCTCGAGTCCAAATAAATCCTCCTCATTTACCGAAGCATGAGCTCAAATGCCATTTTTTGAGTAGTAGAAGCAAGAGGGGCTCTGTGGGAGAACGAGCCCCCCATCTTCACCATAACCTCATTCTCTGATATAGGCAGCAGATTGCTCTTCAGTCTTGTGTAAAGTGCTCCCCTGATGATGCAGCTTCAGGCTGCCCCCCAAAAGCTGCCACCTTCACCCCCTCTCCACGTAGAAATTCTGGAGCTGCCACTGATGACACACGCTCCAGGAAGCTGCCTCTGATCTCCCCCTTTCTCAACTGGAAGAAGTCTTTACTTCTGTGACCCCTCAGTGATGCGTTTGTATGTTTCTCATGACGTTTACTACTTTGTACTATGCTGTGTGAGCATGTCCATGGCTCTTGTGCCCCGTGCCCCAATCTCAGAGCTCTCAAAGGCAAGATTTGTGTCTGATGCCTCTCTCTTCCTCAGCGTTCTGCACAACGTTTAGGAGATGAATGAATACAGGAAGGAGATGAGTGGTCAGAGGACTGAGGACATGAATGAGAGAGTGAGTGGACACATAAGTGGACAAATGAACCAGTGAGTGAATGACAAGTGGACGTATAAATGCATGAGGATCCTGCCTGTGGATACTGAGGACCTCTGCTGAAAAATACCGTTACCAGTCAGAAAGGCAAAAAAAGATGGGGCCTGGCCATAACCAGTGGAGGCAGATCCTCCTTTTTGTAAGTTGCCGGGGTCTCCGTTACTTATCCATAAGGACCAGCGAGGCCTCAGTCTGACCCGTGGAACCATGGGTTTGAGCTGAGAAGTTCTAGTGAGGAGAAAGGGATTCAGCCCCGTGGTCATCAGCAGGACACGGGGAGGGTAGGCAGGGGTGATATTGTAGTGATCAGAAATGGCCTTTGCTTGGAAGGAGTTCACAGCCTTCTAGGGGATCCAGGCATGTTCATCCATTCACTTCCTTCTAAAGGCTGACACTGTGCGGGGCACTGGGGAGCCAAGGGTGAGTAAAACCAGAGCTTACAGTTGTGAAGTTTAGGAGGACATCTCAGCCCGGGAAACCCCTGACTGGGCAGGGCTGCTGTCAGAGTTTGGAGGCTGGCTTCGTCTTCCTTCCAAGTCCATCTCTTGGCAGGGTCAGCTCCCCCGCCTCACCTCTTATGTGTGTGCCCTGCAGCAGATACTAATGCCTTAGAAGGTCTAGCCCAACCCGTGAGCCCAGAGCGAGGAAGGGATTGTCCTTTACCCTCATCTAAGCCATCTCTCCTCCCTCTTTCCTGTCTGAGCCAGGAATGGCTTCTTCCTCGGATGATTGACACTGTGATTTGCTGAAGGCCCCGTCTGAATGATAATCTCAAAATTCTATCCCATAGCATGAAGATATTTCCCAGGTGCTGGGCTGTGCAGATTGAAACAACCATGTGTGGCATGGGGCAGTCGAGTCCATGCTGAGCTGTGCCCCAGGCGGTCCCGTTCATGTTCCGCCGTCCTTCTTCCAAGTGCCTGGAGAAGCACATCCACAGGCCCCTTTTGCCCTTTTGCCTGTCTTCTGGGTCTCAGCTCCAGATCTTTGCATGGAGCACGAAGACAAGAATACACACACCACCCCCAAGAACATGCAATGGCTCTAGGCACAGCTTAAATCCACCCTTAGAAAATTAATATTTGAAAAATGTGTTAATTCATCTTCAAAGAAGTGATCCTTAGCTTTCTGGCGGGACTCAAGGAGCCGTGTGAAAATCTGATGAAAGTTCTGGATCCTCTACGCAGAAAAAAAATGCACAAAACACCACATTTCCTCCCCCCCACACACAAGTTCAGAGGTTTTGTGGGGCTCTTAAATCCCATTGGTTAATGAACTCCCCTACCCCACTCCCACTGCCCCCTCAAACGAGGGGTCTTGATGTAAGAACTTCTCTGCAGAAAAGCAGTCCTGACGATGGCAGCTCTTCTCTCGTCACATAGCAGTTGTAGGTCCTTCGAGCCTGAGTCCTAAATATCTCCATCTCCAGCTATGGCCTCTCCTCCGTGCATATGTCCAGTGGCTTTCTCAGAACAATGAAACAGCTTGTTCCAAAGGAGCAGCCAATACCCCTCTCTTACTAAATGACAGGGTTCTCTATCTTCTCCCTTCTCATGAAGGAAAAAGCTAAACACATGTTCCTGAGCCCAGTGTTTTTTTGCCAGAAATAAGTTTCTGGGACTCATGGTTTAGGAATGGAGGTTCAGCCATTTGATGATGTCAGAGAAGAGTCCTGCGCCATGACTCCACACCCTGGCCCATGTTTTGCTTTTGGGAATCACCATCCTTTCTCCTACAGGGACCCTCTAGATGTATGAGCCCCACCCCCTGGAGCAGCCTGGAGCCATCGGTTCTATTATGCTGGTTTATATACTGACCTCTCTCTCTAGACTGCATGCTTCTCAAAAACGAAGTCAGTCCGTATTAATCTCAGCATCCCCGTGGCCAGGCACACTGAGTGCTGGCACACAGTGAGTACTCAATAAATATTTATGGGCTGACGATGAATAAATGGCTCAATTAACAGAGTTATGCCGAGGCTGTCTTCTCCGGCTCTCGTTGAGGAGATTGAGAGGAACGAGTTGCTCACCAAGAGCAGTCAACAGCTTGAGATCTGGGGTCATGCTGCTTTGCTCCTAATCCACGTTCTGCCCCTTCTTTGCTGCATGATGTGGGGCAAGTTGCTTGACTGCTATGAGCCTCAATATTCTCATTAGCAAAGCCTGGCTAATGAAAATGATAACCCTACGGCACTGTCCTCATGATCGTTAAGTGAGAGAATGCATTTTAAGCACTTATTATTGTAGTAGTGTCATTATCATTACCTGGGCCTATTACAACTTGGCAGATTGGTTTAGCCACCCACCTATTTGTATGTTTCAGGATCATAGACTATTCTTTTTTTTTTTTTTAATTTTTTTTTTTTAACGTTTATTTATTTTTGAGACAGAGAGAGACAGAGCATGAATGGGGGAGGGTCAGAGAGAGGGAGACACAGAATCTGAAACAGGCTCCAGGCTCTGAGCTGTCAGCACAGAGCCTGACGCGAGACTTGAACTCATGGACCGTGAGATCATGACCTGAGCTGAAGTCGGCCGCTTAACCGACTGAGCCACCCAGGCGCCCCTCTTTTTTATTTATTTTTTTAATTTTTTTAATAGACTTCAGCCTGTCTTGGGGTCCTGAACTGGATGCATTCAACCTTCTCAAATACTGTGGCTAAAAGTCTCTGGGTTTTAGTTCCTTGCTTAGAAAACTTTTTTTTTTTTTTTAACATCTATTTATTTTTGAGAGACAGAGAGAGACAGAGTAGGAGTGGAGGAGGGGCAGAGAGAGAGGCAGACACAGAATCCGAAGCAGGCTCCAGGCTCCGAGCTGGAGCACAGAGCCCATCACGGGGCTCGAACTCACAGACTGCAAGATCATGACCTGAACCAAAGTCGGCCACTTAACTGACTGAGCCACCCAGGTGCCCTTTTAGTTCCCTGCTTTTAAACTCAGCCTAATTCCTTTTGGGTCCCAGGGCCTGGGGATGGTGGAGCCCATTCTTTCTGACTCCCCTCGATGTAGTTCTCATCTGTTTGGAGGCAGAGCTGAACTTCCATCTACAGAGCCCTCTTATGGAGTATTTCTGGCCTTATCTGGAAGACTAGGCATGAGAGGTTGGTGGATACCATCTGGGCTGGCAGCGACCCTATGAGGCACCAGCTTGAATCCTGGATGGTCAGCCCTGCAAGAACCCTCAGAAATTGTGGGTCAGCTTCTTGTTGTTCGGATGGGGAAACAGGGTCAACCCCCAGTCACTGAACTTAGGTTGATGGCAGGGGAGGACTTAAACTTGACTCTTCACTTGGTTACCAGTACCTATGTTTTAGGTTTGAGGCATTCCTGACTGAACTCGTCAGCAGTTTGGAGCCTTGTCACCTTATAAACTATTTACTAATTAACTTTATTATTAAAAAGTTCAAACCTACCAAAAAGTACAAAGAAGAGTATTACAACCACCATCGTATCGACCACCCAGAATTAACAGATGTCAACACGATCATATTTGCTTCAGCTCTTTTATTTATAAGAAATAAAAAAGTTAACAGGCTTATGGCTTTAAACACCATCTATGTGCTTATGACTCCCAGTTTACATCTCCAGCCCCGGCCTCTCTTTTGAACTTCAGCCCCATATTTCCGGCTGCTACTCAGCATCTCCATATGGATGTCAAACAGCATCTCAGACTCCATCCCCAACCGCCTCTCCCCACCTCACCTCCAACCAGATTCCCCTATGGTCTCGGTCTCAGTCTCGCCTGCCTTGACCGCCGCCGCCGGGTTTGGGCCACCATCACCTCCCGGGAAGATTCGGCTCCTTTCCTAACTGGGCCCCCTTGCACCTGCTCTGCAGGTGCAAAAATCCTGCAAGGAACATCCCCCTTCATGTCATGTACATAAATATACAAAACTCACTCATCCCTAGAAGGAGGGTGGCTAGGTGGTAGGGGGGACAATCGCTCTCCCAAGATCTTATACTAATCTGCACTCCCTTGAGCAATTTCTGAGAGTTCTTATTTCCCCACTTCCTCCTCCAATACTTCTTCTATTCAGACTTTGAAATGTTTCCCCTTCTGATAAGTGTGAAGAAGTATAATGGTACCTCATTGGGGTATAATTTGCATGCCCCTGCCTCCCAGTGTCACTGTCCGTTCACAACTACAGCCTAGTTGTCCTCGCACCAATTGTGGGTTTCTTGGTAGCCTTTCACACTCTAGCAAGAGAGAGCATAATGAATATTATGGGCAGCGGTCCTTCACACGTTTCCCATTCTGACTCTTCCATCCGCTTTCTATGGAAGCTCCCTTATGTCTGTGAACCTCAACTATAAAATGGGGGTCCCTGGGTCTACTCATAGAGTTATGGTGAGGATTAAGAGAAAATGAAGATCAAGCATTTAACATGCAAGTGCTCGAGCAATGGTAGATATTATTAAGATTTTATGTTTGTGGTGGCGTGCTATGTTTATAGACGGCTTGATGCGGAGTCAGATATACCTGGAGTTTGGCCTCGATGCTTTAGCAAGGCATGTCACCTCTCCAAACATCAGCTTGTCATTTTTAGAAGGGAGATGATAAGTGGAAGGAGCAGGACAGGACAGGAGCAGGACAGGAGATGCTAGGATAGAAAACTCGCCTTCGTAGGAAGCCGTGAAGAACATGAAGGGTGAACATCATTGTCACAAATCTGTCCACAGCCCGGCCTGGAAAAGCATGGTGCAGAGGGGTGACAGAGCCCCAAACCCTGGCGAGTTGGGCTTTGGAGTGGGAGGCTGGTTGAGAGGAGCAGGGCCAGCACCCCCTTCCTCATGCGCTATGACTCCTCCCCTGCTGGGCTAACGAGATGCTTCCCTCTCTGTGATCCAAGTTCTGAAGATCTTATCATCAGGAAGAGCTTCTGTAGATTTTGATAAACTGTAAGGTTCTTCACG
Source organism: Leopardus geoffroyi (assembly GCF_018350155.1). Classification (NCBI taxonomy): domain Eukaryota; kingdom Metazoa; phylum Chordata; class Mammalia; order Carnivora; family Felidae; genus Leopardus; species Leopardus geoffroyi. The sequence continues at coordinate 33,809,413 of NC_059335.1, read as the reverse complement.
TTTCCTTTAAATATATGTCTCTAGACATTTGTTCCATCAGCTAAGCTAAGGTAACAATGCATGTGTGTGTGTGTGTGTGTGTGTGTGTGTGTGTGTGAGAGAGAGAGAGAGAGAGAGAGAGAGAGAGAGAGAGAGAGGAGAGAGAGAGAGAGAGAGACTGAGAAAGCTATACATGCCAGGGAGTCTGGGGCTGTTCTGTCTCAGGATAGCTCCAAGAAAGCCTCTTCACTCCAACCAACATGTATACACACAGAATTTTGTTTTCCAGGCCCCCCCTTCCATTCACGGAGCCCAGGTAAAGAACCCACAACCAGTGCATAACCAGCCTCCCAGGAGGTGGGTCTCAGCTCTGTGGATTGTAAAAATCAGGCCAAGGCTAATTAGGAGCCACCTTGCTCGATGCCCAATCATCTGTGTGCTCGGCAGACTTCACAGACTCTCCAGGGCTTGTGGCTGCTAGTTAATTACACAGGACTCCAGCTCCAGGGCTGTAATTCAGTACCCACTGGGCAAGTGAAACCCTCTGCTTTGCACACGGCCCTAGAGGAAGGATGAGTAAGGTCAAAGCCAACAATTACCCACACTCATTGCCCCCAGGAGCAAAGTGGCTGGCCCAGGTTGGCTGGCAGCCCAGATTAGGGCTTTGGGGATGGGACGAGAGGCTCACATCTGCCCATTTGTCCTTCCTAAGTCCTTTTTCTTCCTACTTTCCTTTCCTTCCTTTCTCCCCCCTTCCCTCCTTCCCTCCTCCCTCCCTCCGTCTCTCCCTTCCTCCCTTTCTTCCTCCCTCCCTCCCTTCCTCCCTTCCTTCCATCAATCCTTCAGCAAACATTCAGGCCCTGCTGTGTACTAGGCTTCAGGTTAACACTCTGGATGAGGTAAGCGAGCCAGACACAGGGACTGGTCATCAGGAGCTTGCTTTCCAGCAGGGGCAATACATAGTTCAATAGCCGTCAGAAAAAGGGAAAGCAAGCAGGATTTCTCTAAAGGCACGCAAGTGCAGGGTGGTGCTTGAATGACCCTGAGAGTGAGTAGCTCCTTAAATTTTGTGCCCTAGCTGCCTGGTCTTGGCCCTTCATTTCTCCCAGTCTAAGTAGAGTCTGGGTTCCTCACGGAGTGTTGGGGTTTTCACGCCGCGCAGGCTCACAGCCCCGGGGATTCAGGGAGGTGTATTGCAGGGGCTGCTGCAGAGGGGATGTCAGGCCTCACCCCTCCTCTCTTCTATTTAAATGGGGCAGCCACTCTTTTTACAATCTGTTTTGTCTTGTGCATCCCGCCCACCTCCTCTCACGTAATGATTTTATCTGGGGTGGGGGTGGTATCACAGCTGGAACCCGTAGGAAAGCCATTGAACACCAGCTTCACCTTCAAGGTTAGTGGCCTTGCCCAAGGGAACAGCGGCACTTGGCAGATTTCTCAGTTGGAACTCTGGGCCAATGCTCTTCCTTGTTTTTTGCTCTCTCTCTTTTTTGAGTTATTATTTTTATTCTGAACGATTTCAAAAACAGAGAATAGAAAATTAAATGTGGACACTTCCAGCATGACCAAATATTAACATTAAGTCCTATTATTCATTTCAATGACCTAAAGGAGCAAAGCAGAGTGGAAACCCTTCACATAAACGTCCCTTATCTCCTGCCTACCCCACCACCAAACCCGGGAACTGATTTTCTCAAAGTGTGGACCATGCCCATGCATGTTTTTCTACTTTTACTACATATATATGTGTCTATAAAAAATTATATGGTCTTGTTTTACAAGTTTGTAAACCTCATATAAAATGGCATCATTCTCCATGTAGCCTTTTACAACTTTTTTTTTTTTTTTTTTTTTTTGCTTTTTTGGCTTAGCATTTTGAAATTTATGATTTTAACTGCCATATAGCATTCTGTTTATTATAAGATGATCTCACAGTTCTATCCTTTTTCTTATTGGCGAGCATTTAGATGTTTCCCCTTTATCGTTATTGTGAACGCTGCTGTAATGGATTGCCACATATACATGGTTCCTTGTGTGACATGTCCCAGAGTTTCTCTGGGAACAGACTTGCTGAGCGGAAGGTCACAGGCTTACTCTACTTTACTAGATAGTCCCAAATTGCTTACCAAAAGTTCATACTCCCGTGTGATCAGTGTCCTCAAGGGACCATTTGCCCACGTCCTTGTTAACACTTGATATTGTCAGACATAAGTTTCATCAGTCTGGCAGATACAAAATGGCATTTTCTTGGTTACTGGTTTACATTCCCCTCATTAGTACTGAGGCTGAGTGTACCATTGTTAAGATTTTTGGCTGCTTGGGTCTACTCTGTGGTCCAGTGTTCTTGCTAACGCGCTGCGTTCTATGATTGCTCAGTGGGCATTGCACTAACCAATCCGACTTTGGGACCAGTTTGTATCACTTTCATAGTCACACGGCCTGTCTCTTTCTTTCCACATTACTGGTTTTTTTTTTTTTTTAATTTTTTTTTTTACATTTATTTATTTTTGAGAGAGCAACAGAGCACAAGTGGGGAGGGGTAGAGAGAAAGGGAGATGCAGAATCCGAAGCAGGCTCCAGGCTCTGAGCTGTCAGCACAGAGCCCGACACGGGGCTCAAACTCACGGACTGTGAGATCATGACCTGAGCCGAAGTTGGACGCTCAACCAACTAAGCCACCCAGGAGCCCCGCACCTTACTGGTTTTTAATAATTTCCCCGTTCAGAGGACTCAAAGTGATCTTGGGGGATGAGGAAGATGAACACCCTGGTACGTCCCCAGGAAGGCCACTCAGGGTCAGTGGGGAGTGGAGGGGCAGCCTGGAGCTGTGTCCACAGCCTTCATGTTCTCTGCCAGCAGTTGCTCAGGCCACGGGGGATTGGTCAAGTTGGCAAAACTCATCCTAGGCTTCTGTGCTTTATACCCTTTGTTTAAAAACTCTTCCTTCCAGTTGAAATTTATTTATAGTAAGGAGTTCTGGATTTGCCCTCTAACACCTCTCAGGAATACCCGAAGAAGGACAGAAGCAGAACTCCTGGAATGAACGTAATTCTAGAATGCCAGGGCTATAAGGGCAATAATGTGGTCTAAACCCTCTCTCAATCCCAAACCCATTTACAGATAGGGAGCCTGAGGCTCCGAGAGGGGAAGGGCCTTGCCTATCATCCCACCCATGGTGCGGATCAGCTGGGTGAGGTGACGCATCGAGGAATAAAACCTCCTGGCCTTTGTAACTCCCATGTGACTATCAAGTGTGGCCATTCGCAGAACCACCCGCTCAGATGAAGCAACTGCTTAGGGCCCCACACGGTGCCACATGCCTCACCTAGGGGTACAAAGAAGGTTTTATGGTGTAATTGGGGAGCTGAGATTCCCAGAGAGATCATTGGCGGGCATCACAGAACCATGTGCTTGGGTGGTGAAATAAACAAGGGTGTCTATCCCCCCCTCCCTCTCTTCTCTTGCTCTCCATTCCTTCCCTTTCGTGTCCTTCCTCCTCCACCTCTTCCTCTTCCTCCTCCTTCTCCTCCTCCTCCTCCTCCTCCTCTCTCCTCCTCTTGTCTCATTCCCCTCTGTGCACACATCTTACTTTTTCTCTTGTATCTTCTCTCTCCAGGGCAACCGAGTCTTCTTAATTCACTCACTGGTGTCACTCACTCACTAATTCACTTCTCTGCCAGGGCCTCAGTTCCCCCCGAAACACTGAGGAGGTGTCCATAGCTAGATAACTGCTCAGGCCCCTCCCAGTTCTGTTCTGGGTGCTGGTAAAGAGAGAGCTGTTGGGAAGGTGCTTGACTCTGTGATTTCTAGAGGGGCAGTCCCCTCAGCTGAAGTCCCAGAAAGGCAGTTTGTATTTAAAAGCATTGGGATTAGGATGCCTGAGTGGCCCAGTCAGTAAAGCATCCTACTTCGGCTCAGGTCACGATCTCATGGTTTGTGGGTTCGAGCCCCGCATTGGGCTCTGTACTGACAGCTCAGAGCCTGGAGCCTGCTTCCGTTTCTGTGTCTTCCTCTCTCTCTGCCCCTCCCCTGGTCACACTCTATCTCTCAAAAATAAATAAACGTTAAAAGTTTTTAAAAAATAAATAAAAGCGTTGGGATCAAAGTCACTTTTTTGAGAAAATTGTTCATTGTCTGCAGGCACTTTTTGGCCAGGCTTTTCCTCCAAAGATGTGGGAGGGAATATAGCAGCTCAGGACCTGTAGCCCCTGCGACGAGCTCTGCCAACAGTGGGCTTGCCAGACCTCCAACGCCAAAATCTCAGCGGGGGTGGTGTCCGTGGACTTCTGTTTGAACAGGTCCCTCAGCTAGATGGACCAGTCCTCTGACCCTACAGCCCCTTCCCACCTGCCAGGGTTCCACTAATAGCTTGGAACTATGGTGCCCTAGTTATTTAACTTGTGGATTACTTCAGGATAAATGCATGGTCCTCTGAAAATAATCAGATCATCCCCAATTAATGTTACAGAGAAAAAAAAACAAAGACAAGAGTTGAAGGGTTGTATGGAAGGAGGATCATTAGTCTCCACAGTCATTTCCTGCGTGGTAGAGGGCTGATGACAGAACTTGTTACCCCCTCAGTCAGTGCCTGTGGGGTTACCGACCTACTGTCTTCACACAGCTCAGGTCTGGGAAGCCGAGCATGAGAACCAGGAGGGGTGGTCACGACAACCCAGCCGGGTATGAAAGCCTGGGTGTGCTAGAATTCCTGGACCAGACACAGGTCTATGTGAGTCTCAGATGAACATTGATTTATGCTTTGATTCCATCCATCTCACTCTCTCTTTCTCTCTGGCTGGGGCAGGCCATTTGACCTCTGTTTCCCTGCCAGTAAAATGGGGATAATAACATACCCTTCTAAGGCTGCCTCTTACAAATAATTGGCCAGTTTTTGCAGGGCACTTTGAAGAAAATTGCTGTGAAGATGTTCTGCTGGCCCTGGAATTTTCCTTGGTGCAAATATCAAACAGACAAGGATGGCCAGTGTTCTGATTCTGGCACTCTCAGCCGAACCATTTTCCCCAATTCAGTTGGAAGAGAAGCAGATGGGGGAGGGGCTGTGATCACAGCCTGGGCCTGCCTGGAATATTAAAGACACAACCCTGCCTTTGATGCTTGCTTGCAACGCTTGTTAATTTTAATAGGAAGCGAGCAGAGGCGGGAAGTTTCTGCCTGGCAGAAGAAAACAGGCCGAGGCCAAAGAGGATTAGTGTCAACTCAATTTGGATCTAGTGTGGCTTTGAAGTCCTTGGCCTGGTGCTGGACAGAGTTGAAGGACAACTCCTAGATGTCAGCTGGGTGGGAGGCAGAGGGCTGGGGAAAGTGGAGACCTGTGGCCCCTCAGTTCCCAGCTCAGCCAGGAGCAGACAGTCTTCTTCTCAATTTGGGAAATACGTTGGAGTCAACAATCTCTTAGGCTGGTGAATTTCTGGGGAAGCTCCAAATAGGGGTCTCAAACTTAAGTGCCTGCAGGGGCTAGGCAGTTAACTCCTAAGAGCAAAGTAAGCTGATTGTATGCCATAGGGAGTGGTGGGGACTGTGGCAAACACAATAAGTTTCAATCAAATATTGAGATTTGCAAATTATGGTCAAATTTTGTTAGCTCTCTTATAGGAGATTTATAGGAGAAATTTATTGCATTTTATAGAAGTTGAAAATTTGAATTGTGTGCAAACCATTCCAATTTTTTAATTTTTGTAAATATTTATTTTGGCGGGGGGGGGAGCGAGTGAGGGGTGGGGGAGGGGCCGAGAGAGAGGGAGACAGAGAATCCCAAGCAAACTTTGTACAATTAGTGCAGAGCCCGACTTGGGGCTCGAACTCACAAGCTGTGATGATCATGACCTGAGTCAAAATCAAGAGTTGTGCACTTAACTGACTGAGCCATCCACGCACCCAGAACTATTCCAATTTTTAAACGTTGGCCAAAGTTGTTTATTATTTTAAAACACCCCCATAGGCCAGAGAAGCCCACGGGGCCCTGTTTTGTGACCTTTGTGTTGGAATGCTAAAACTTTCGGGGTGAAAAATCACTTAAAATTCACGGAGGCCTTTGGTTACTATTTTTTAGAGACTTCAGACCAGTCCTTGGTTGAGGGCATCAGAATCATCCAGTAAGAGCTCTTCAAAAACACAAATTTTGGGGGATTCTGGTTCAGTAAGCTCGGAGTGGGAGCTGGGGAGGGTCTCAAATTTTTGGAAAATTTTTTTAATGTTTATTTATTTTTGAGAGAGAAAGAGAGTGAGTGGGAGCGGGGCAGAGAGAGAGGGAGACACAGAATCCAAATCAGCTCCAAGCTCTGCACCGTCAGCACAGACCCCAACGTGGGGCTCAAACCCACACACCGTGAGATCATGACCTGAGCCGAAGTCGGAGGCTTAACCGACTGAGCCACCCAGGCACCCCATGTTTTTTTTAACTCCTCAGATGATTCTGATGTGCAGAATCAGAAATGGTTGGGGAAATGGTGACCTCATCAGTTCCTCTGAATAATTTTTAATCTTTTTTGAGTCATAAACCCTTTTGAGAAACTAAAGAAACTCATCAACACTTTCCATAAGAAAAACAAAAGATACAGAAAAAATGTCGCCTACAATATCAGGGGGTCTGAGAACTCTCCCACCCACAGCCACCAAAATAAGAACATTAGCAGTACTTGATGCTGGCTGGAATGCCATCTACAAGAGTCATGAAAATGGCTTCCAGGGTCTCACCTGTACTCTTCCAGTGACAGGAAGCTCATTACCTTAGGCAGTAGTCTGTTCCCTTTTGGGGAGCATTATTAGTAAAGTTTTATGGGGTTTTTTTTCTTTAGGGTTTTTTTGTTTGTTTGTTTTTGTGATGAGCAAAAATCTCCTGCCTTTTTCCTCTTCTCCAGCCCCCAGCCACCCTCAAGTGCCACGTTTGTCCTCTGGCCAATCTCTCTTGTTTTCCTGGGATATGGAGGGGAGAGATGTTGCAGGAGGCCGGGAGAAGCTGGGGGATGGCCAACGATGAGGAGCTGTTCCCTCTTGGGATCTGAGATGCTGGGAGCGGATTCTTGACCAGAAGCTGGCGATACCTGTTCACGCCACCTCATCCCTTTACCCCCCCCCCCCACTTCTGGAGACCCCCTCCATTCATCCAATATGAGATGCCAAACCTGAATGCTTACATCTATTCAGCCTCACCATCCTCACCCTGTAACTTTCCCTGTGGCCGACCCCCTTTCAGTGGCTGACTCCCCAGCCTGGAAGGTTAACGTTTTTAACACGAGTTAGGTACAGCTTGGAGATACCAGATACACCAAATGAATGACCGTTTGAATCTGTTTTGCCCAGCACTCTTGCTTTGGCCAGGATCTGCTGGGCACCTGGGGGAGAGGCATGCAATATGGCATCTTATAATATTGGATATCTACAATATTCATGCTGTCATTTATTCATTCGACATCACCAAAGACTGACCACATGGTTGTAAATGGGCCTCCAACCCAGCCTCTGACCTGTCCCCTAGCAATCGGATGCTTCCTTAAACCTGTTTTTATTCTTGACTCATCCTGTGTCTTGGGTAGAAGACATCATAAGGTCCTTTGCATAAAGTAGGATGAGGGAGGTGGCTTGTCTTTGCCTTAAACTCTTAAACTTCAAGGGAGGCTCTCCTTTTCGTGATTGTTGAGATTGGTGTCCATCATCCCCCCTCTCTGCATCCACTTTGGGACTTGCTGATTTAATTGAAGCCAAGCCTCCTTTTCTGCATCTGGAAGAAACCTCACTTTGTACTGTCATCTTGGCGTCTTCTTTGGTTGCTTTAGTCATCTGTCCTTGCCTGACACATGTATCCAGGTATAAATACTTTTAAAACCCCCCTGAAGTGTTCTCGCTCACTTTTTATTCCAGGGCTTCTGGAAAAGGGAGCACATGTGCCTGAGTGAACGCCACAAGAAAACTGGGAAAATAGCATCTACTTACCAACCCCTGGCAGGATGACTGTCTGCTTATTGGATGGACATCCACTGGGCTTGCCAGGGTCCCATTCATGCATTCATTCACACGTTCACGCCAGAAACATTTACCAAGTTCCCAAGGTTTGTCTGGTTCTGGGCTGCATGCTGCAGAGGCAGCAGTCAATAACACTGAGTTTTTGTTGCCCTCCAGGAGTTTGTATTTTAATAGGGGAGACAGAAGACAAGCAAGTAAGCACACTCATGAATAAATACAAGTTGTGATGCGGCCTGGGAGATAGCTATAGATACATTAAGGGGAACCCAATTCAGATAGAGGAAGCCACCCTTCAACTGAGGGTTGTGGGGGAAGAGTGTTCCAGGCAGACAGAACAGCATATATAAGGGTCCTGTGGCTGGAAAGAGTTTGGCTTTTGCAAGAAACCCAGAGAAGGCCAGTGCAGCCAGAGGTAGTAACTAAGGTGGAAGAGGCAGTACAAGAGTTTTGATTCAATTGCCAAGAGGGCTCAGTGGGTTTCACGAATGAGTGAAGGAAGCCGGGTCAGAGACAAGAGGGGGCACTGGGGTCTGTGGCAAATTGGCGAACACGTGCCCTGTGCAAAGGAGGTAGCTGCTGCCCAGCTCCAGCTAGCCTTACACCTAGTGGAGATGGTATCTGTGGGTCCAGTGTTTCCAGACCTTTTGATGTTTCAAGAGAATCCTCAAATTTCAATTTTGCTATAAAAATCTTCTGTTAAAAAAAAAAACAAAACCCTAAGACAATCACAACACATGTTTGAGGGCCGCATGTGGCCTGCCTGGGCTGCCTCATTATAACTCCTGAGCTGGGTAAATGCACAGTAGAGAATTAAAGAATTGTAGAGCAGTGAGGGTCCCCTCATCCATATAGGTAAACTGAGGCCCAAAGTACCCTCAGCTTCCAGCTCTTCCTCTATTGGGTAGTTTCCTGAGAACGGGAACAACCTTTCAGGCTGATTTCCTCTTCGGGCCCCGGGCAAGGACTTAACTTTGGGGCTCAGTTTCCTAACTTGCAAACAGGAACATCGAGGCCCAGTGTGGCGGCTGCCTGGGGCCATAGTGTGTGGGGTAATTAGGGTTTGAAAACCACTTTGAAGCTTCTAAGAGGAAGTACCCAGCAAAGTTCAGAAGGGGGTTGCAAAGGGCTTGTTCCTTCAAGTGCCATAGATGTGTGTGTCCCAACCTCTCCTCATCTCCAGGGGGCTTTACCCAGGCAGGAAGCGAGTAGGTGGCTGCCCTTTGCCGTGGGACTCCAGAAAGCCCGTCGGTACATCCACGTCTCCCTTCCAACCTATCTTTTCCTTCCCCAATATGTTCCCCTCTTCTTCCTTGCCAAAATATTCCACAAGCCCCTGCCAGGTGCCAGTCACAGTGAGTTACAGTGCCAGCTCTAGGAATGCATCCTGGTGGCTCTAGCAGCCAGCAAGGAAAACAGGGTGTCCAAAACTACAGGTGTAGCACATGTTATAAGACAGAACCTGCAGAGAGAGGGTCGTAGGAGCAAATAACCCATTCAGGGGTTCGGGCCCCTGCACATCCCAAATAAGTGAATGTTTCAGCTGAAACCTGAATGTTGAGCAAGAGTCAGCCAGAGTGGAGAGGAGAGGGTGGGAGAGAGTCTAGGTCGAAAGGGCTTCCACCATCAGGGGCCGGGGGAGGGATAAGGGAACCCTGAGCATTCACACACTGAGAGATGCTCACTGGCACGGTCTTGGAGCTGTCGGGGAGTAAGAACTCCTGTCCCCTCAAGGGTCCTTGTAGCTGGACTAAGAATCAAATTGACTTGGGACAGATGAATAGGAGGAAATTAAATTTAATGATGTACAGATGGGGAATCCACACACACATGGGAATTCCCAAAACGGTCAGGCAAAATGAGGTACGTTTGTCATCCTGAACTGAAGAGATGTGCGTAGGGGCCTGGGACTTCAGGGCAAAGGAGTGCGCTTCAAAGGCCGATAAGAAGAAAAGCAGATGTTCAGTAATTAGATGTTGCCCCTGCCATACAGATGGGTGACTCAGATAAAATTTATCTCTGGTAATAACCCTTGTTCTGGAAAACACCCCCAATTTAGATTTTTCTGGGTAGTTAAAGGAGGGGCAAAAGTCTCCATTGAGCCCATAGGGTCTTGATTGCCTTCAGCTCGAAGTAATCTTCATGCCAACGTGGCCCATCTCGGGATGGCCTGCCCTCGTGCCCCTGCCCCCGCCGACACCCCACAGTCCAAGGTTGAGTGGTAGATTGGAGACAAGGAGGTGGACAGAGGCCTGCTCACATGGGGCCTTAGCAGCGAGGGCGAGGATTTACTTTTTTATTTCTTTTACTTTTTAATTGTTTACCTTGAAGGTAATAGCATAATAAGAAGTTTCTGAATTTCAACTCAAAAGGAAGTATTAAGATTTGATTGCATTTTTTTTTTTTTTTTTTTTTTTTTTTAGAACTCAGTGGTTATTTCCTTGGGTTGATCTCCTCCAAGAAAAAGCCTGGCAAACGAATCCCTTCTCATTCTGTCCTTCTGTGATCTCCAAATCCCCTTTCTGCACATTTTCTGTGTCCCAAGACACCAGCACCTTCCTTGAACAATAGGTACTATTGTAAATCCATAATTGTAGGGAGAACACTAGCCCCGAGAGGTCATCTGCTAAGGTCATCCAGCCAGAAAGGGGTAGAGTGGGGAATCTGAACATCAGTCCATTTGCTTCCAAAGCTGGGGCTCTGTCTACAAGAAGGGCGTGATCAAGATAATGACTGACAACCTGGCCATGTCCCCCCTCAGCCAGGTCCTGAGGTAGAAAAAGCCCCTATCTGTGGATATCTTGCAAGTGATGGAGGGAAAAAAAAAAAAATCCCACCTCTAACATCAATCTCTGCATGGAGGAGGTTCAAGGGAAAGCTTGGAGGGGCAGAAGCTGTGTTCTGCCTGTGTTTGAATACTAATAAGGCAGGGACGCCAGTGGCTAATTAACGAGGGCCTGACCTCCAGGGTTCCTAGGATGCCAGCTTTTGTTCAAGTCTTTTTTCCTTTAGAGAACACTGAGCTGGTTCCTGGACCGGATGCACCACAAAAGGGCCTTTCAGGACTTCCTTTGAATGAAGTGTTCTGTTCCCACCACAGCTTTTCAAAGACTGGGGGAGAAAACAGAAACTCAGAGGGACTAAGAAGTTCTGTTCTTTGAGGATGGGCAGGGGGCACGCTGCAAACTCTGAGATCAGGCCTTCATGGGCCAGGCACCAGGGGCTGGCTGGTCAGAGAGCCCGGGGCTGCCCAACCCTGAGCTGAGTCACGTTCCCAGCTCCCATGGTAAATTATCGCCCTTGGTTTACAGCTAGTAAACACAAAAGGAGACTGGAGTCCCTGGGATGGCTGTGGTCTAGATGCACCAGGAGATACAGATCCTCTTCTTTTCAGTCCCCAGAGGGGTCCAAAGAGGGCTCAGCCTGGGATTAATGCCACGGGTATCTCTGTGGGAGGGTTAGGTCTGTGGTAGAAAATTTAAATCATTCATATACTTGCAGGGAGGGATGACAGAATAATACAAATGGCATTTAGAGAAAATGATAAGATACCATCTATGCTTGTCATAATAGAAATGCAGATTGGAACTACAACCAGATATCATTAAAAAAAAAAAATCTATCTGATTGGCAGAGATCCAAAAATGTGAAGCGTGCGGTGTGCGGAGGCAGTGGAGAACCAGATGTGCGCATCCTGCGGGCCAACCGCGACAGCATCCAAAATGCAGGGGCGCCTGGGTGGCTCAGTCGGTTGGGCGGCCAACTTCGGCTCAGGTCATGATCTCGCAGTCCGTAAGTTCGAGCCCCACATCAGGCTCTGTGCTGACAGCTCGGAGCCCGGAGCCTGTTTCAGATTCTGTGTCTCCTTCTCTCTGACCCTCACCCATTCATGCTCTGTCTCTCTCTGTCTCAAAAATAAATAAAAACGTTAAAAAAAAAATTTCAAAATGTGAAAGCATATGTGCTTCCAGGAAGCACCTCCACTTGTAGGAGATTATCCTCTCTATGTATTTATTTACACATTGTGCACAAAGAAGTGGGTGCAATTCATTGTAATTTTGCTTATAAAAGATTGGAAAAGGACTAAACTGTCCATGACAATGGGGATTGGTTCAAAGAATCATGACACAGCAGTGCAATGAAATTCTAGGCAGCCCTTAAAAATATGTCTTCATATAGAGGGATCATGAAGATACATAGTGTTATCTGAGGAAAGGCAAGGTACAGAATGGTGTGCACATCAAGACACGAGATGCCACCATTTGTGGGGAGAAAGCAAGGAGAGGCTACCTAGACAGTCCACGTTCGCGTACGGACAGAATACATCTGCAAGGAGACGCAAGAAACATGTAATGGTGGTGGTTACCTCTGCGAGGGGTGCTGGGGAGCTGAGGAGGCAGACTTATGCTGGAATAGGCATTTATAGCATGTCAATTGCTTTTACCAAAGGGGAGTCTGGCTGGCTCTGTTGGTAGAACATACATGGCCTCTTGATCCCAGGGTTGTAAGTTTGAGCCCCACGTTAGGTGTAGAGATTACTTAAACAACAATGAAAAGAACTAGGCTGAATTACTTTTATCATATTACTTTTTCAAAAGGAAAGGAAGGAAGGAGGGAAGGAGGGAAGGAGGGAGGGAGGGAGGGAAGGAAGGAAGAAAGGGAGCAGGGGGACAGAGGGAAGGGCAGAGGGACGGAGGGAGAGAAGAGGGAGAGGGAGGGAGGAAGGAAAGAAAAAAACGAGGGAAGTATAGATGGGCAAAGAGAAAAAAATACTCAGTGGCAATCCTGCCACACTAATAAGCACTGATAAGATTTTGGCTTATATCTTTCTATTGTTTTTGAATTAATTTCACAGTTAAGGAAAACTTACAAGATTAGTATAAAGAACTCTCATATATCTTTTACCCAGATGTGCATTTTGCCACATTTATCATTCTCTCTCTCTCTTTCTCTCTATGTACATACATATATATACATATTAATGTATATACATATATATACATATTAATGTATATGTATATATAATACATATATACGCATTAATATATATATGTGTATTAACCATTTGAGAGTAAGTTGAGCCTTTGCTGCTAAATACTTCATTATGTATTTCTGGAAAACAAAGATATTAATTTATACAGCTATATTATAATCAACAAAATCTGGAAATTTAATGTTGACACAGTACCATTATCTAGTCTGCACGCTTTAACTTAAATTTTGCCAATTGTCTCACCAACGTCATTGACTGCAATTTTTTTCTTCTGCTCCAGGATCCGATCCAGGACCACCCAGTTACATTTAGTCGCCATGGGTTTCTATTCTCCTTCCGTCTAAAATAGGTCCTCTGCCTCTTTTTCTTTCATGACCTTGACATTTTGGAGGGGTACAGGCCGGGCCACTCAAGGTTTGCCTGACACGTCCTTAGGAGTAGATTCAGGTTTGGCAGTTTGGGCAGCAACACCACGGAAGTGATCCCGGGTCCTCAGTGCATCCTGTTAGGAGGTCTGTGATGTCAGTGTGTTCCCTTATTGGTGTCACACGTAGGGTTTTAGAACATAGAAATTAAATTACATCCAACAAGCTACTCTGTAACCTTTCTCCTTCCCCAGCGATATGCTCTGATCATCTTTATTTAAAAATTTCAGCTTTATTTATTTCTTTTTGAAGAGATAATACAGTTGGATGGCTCAAAATTCAAAGGAAGCGCAAGGGTGTGCGGTGAAAAGTCTGTCTCCCTCCCCTGAGCCAGCCCTGCAGTTCTCTCTGAGGCAACAACTGTTCCCTGGTTTTTGTGTCTCCTTTTGCTGATACTTTATATAAGCATCTGGCGAGAGGCCAGTGTGTGGTGACCATCGATTAAGCAGCATGCGGGACGCCCCCATTCACATCATTGTTTTAGGAGGGTGGCCAGAGGCCTGCAGCTTCCCAGGACCTCTTAAGAGACTCCTTTTGATCCTTCTAGAAACAGTGAGGTTTCTCCTGGAGCCCAGCCTGGATGATGAGCTCAACCTCCTCCCTCTTGGCTCCTCTGCCCCAGGAATTCCTGCTTTGCTGAGACATTGTCCCCCCATAATCCTCACCCCAAACCGCCCTGTCCTGCCTCACTGACTGCCATCTGTGGGAACGGGCTCTTTACATGCACTGTGTCATCTTCAAAGTGCTTTTGGCTTGTTAATTGGCCACAATTCACATTAGGCTGACTAAAGATCCCACACGTTCCCAACACAGGAGGGCTGATGTCACTGGCCTTGGGAACACCTTGTTGGCACCTCACCGCAGAGAGGCTGCTGGCTCTGAGTTATAGCTGATCCTGGGAGAGGATTCCTGGCTTCACCACTTTAATGCATCTCTGGGACCCTCAGTTTTTTGGGTCTGTGAAATGGGGTCGGTGATAGGGTCATCAGGAGGACTCAACATATGAAGTCGCCGGTGTGGGATGGCTGGTCCATTACTGTTGGTTCCCTTTACTCTCAGATGTCCCGTCCTCTACAAGACATTTCTCGTCATCTTTCCTCCACCATCCAGAGCATTCGATTTGTTCCTCTTTTAACACTGATCAGTTCTTGGCCTTGTATTAGGGTAATTCCGCCCCTGCTGCAGCCATGAACTCATTGAGCATGGGGCTTATGTCTAAGGCATCATTATACCTCCCTCAGTAGGAAGCCCGAGGCTGGCATGAAATTCTGTAAATGTTTGCATGCCCGAGAGGCAGCATCAGGACTGCACAAGAGCAAGGGCCCTAGAGCCCCACTCTGGGTGCAGCCCCGGTTCCATCACTAATTAGCTATGGGATCTCAGGCGAGTTACTTACCTCTTCATGCCCGGCAGTACTGACCTGTAAAACGGGACTAATTAATAATAGCACCTACATCATAAGGTTGTTCTGAGGATTAAGTAAGTTAATGTGCAAAGAACAGTAGCCACCACATGGTAAGAGCTTTATAGCTGTCGGCTATTATTATACCAGCATCTAGCAAGGGACCTTTCTCCTGGTGTGGCCTCCATAAACGTTTGTGAAGCCGGACTGACGAGATCGTATCCCCACCCTGTCCTCACGAATACACACACTTGGCGCGTTTCTGAAATTCTACCATTCTTTTTAATTTTTTAATTTTTTTAACGTTTATTTATTTTTGAGAGACAGAGAGACAGAGCATGGGCAGGGAAGGGGCAGAGAGAGAGGGAGACACAGAATCCGAAGCAGGCTCCAGGCTCTGAGCTGTCAGCACAGAGCCCGACGCGGGGCTCGAACTCACAGACCGCGAGATCACGACCTGAGCCGAAGCCGGACGCTTAACTGACTGAGCCATCCAGGCACCCCTTATTTTTTAATTTTTAAAAAATTTAAAAAATACTTATTTTTGAGAGAGAGAGGGCGAGACAGCGTGCGAGGGGGGGAGGGGCAGAGAGAGAGGGAGACACAGAAGAACAAGGATGCTCCCCAAAGCAGATTGTTAAGTGCAAAAAGCAAAATATAAAGCCATGTGTCTAGTATGCCACCCTTTATGGAGTGAACAGAAGCTAGGGAGAAGGGTTCAGGAGGAGAGCACCTACCTGTGTAACTCCAGTCTTCAGAAGGAGAGTCAGAACCTGGTCTTAGGAGGGTCTCCAAGGAGGGGGTTGTATGGCAAGGACTGCGGCGGGAGGGGGACTTCCTTTTCATTGCGTCCTCTTTAAAAATACACTCTTTTGTACTGTGACAAAATACACATAACTTAAATGTTACCTTTTTAACCATTTTAAAATATCCAATTCGGTGGCATTGGGCACATTCACGGGGTCAACTGTCACCACCGTCTGTGTCCAGGACTTTTTCCTCATCCTGTTAAACAATAACTCCCCACTCCGCCTCCTCCGCCCCCTCCCCCTGGAACCTCTGTCTCGATATAGTTGCCTATTTGTGTATCCCATGTGAGTGGAATCATACAATAGTTGTCCTTTTGTGTCTGCCTCATTTCACTTGGCTTAATACCTTCAAGCCTCCTCCACGTGGAAGCACGGATGCAGTACTTTTTATGGCTGAATACTATTCCACGGTAGGAATTTTGCCGATTTATCCGTTCGTGTACTGGTAGCTACTGGGACTGTTTGGCTGTTGTGAATGATGCCGTCTGAACACTGGCGTACAGGTAGCTGTTTGAGTGCCTGTTTTCAGCTCCTTTGGGTATAATCCCCAGAAGTGGAATTTCTGGAGCATATTGTGGTTCTCCTTTTAATTTTTTGAGGAATCATCATACGGCTTTCCACAGCGGCTGCACCCCGTTTTGCAGTCCCACCGACAGGGCACGAAGGTTCCGATTTCTCCACATCTTCGTGTTTATGCTTTTGTATCTTTTAATTGGATACGATATCAAAGTATTACCTATTCAATAATAAAATCTCTCAAGAAGCCATTGTTCTAAAGAGGTTGGGGTGCACGAGTGGAAGCACAAGACAGCAATGATGTCACAGGCAGCAGCCTTGTATTCAGCAGGCACGTGCGCACTAAGAATCCACATCATCCAATTGGACTGTCGATTCTGCATTATAATGGCTGCATTGTCACACTCCCTCCTGGGGAAGGAGGAGGTCAGATGAAAGTGTTGGATCAGGCTCTCCTGACTTCCCTTCCTGCTGTATCTGCGGAGGGGATACCCAGATAGGTGTAAGAGGTGTGGACAGTGAGCCCCTCCAGGCACTTTCTCCCACCTCCCTTGCCTGCGGGCTTCCACTGGCTTAGGCCACGCAGGGGGCTGGAGGGTAGGAGGAGAGAGTGGTGAGGCTCTTCATTGCTCAGCTTCCTCCTGGCTCTGCCACGTCTGTGAATGCAGCTCCAGCCAGGTGCTCCTGGGACGCAGCTCTCTTCTCTGGGGAAGGTTAGGGGTGGTGTGTTAGTTTCCCAGCGTCGCCATAGCAATGCACCATAGACTGGTGGCTTAAATAGCAAATTTATTCTCTTACAGTTTTGGAGGCTAGAAGTCTGACACCAAGGTCTCTGTAGGATTGGTTCCTTCTGAGGGCCATGAGAGGGGTTCCCCTGGCTTCTTGGGAGTGTGTTGGCCATCTTCGGTACTCCTTGGCTTATAGAAGCATCACCCTGATCTCTGCCTTCATCTCTTTACATGGCTTTCTCTGTGTGTGTGTGTCTGTATCCAAATTTCCCCCTTTTATAAGGACACCAGTCATACAGATTATGATACTATAACCACCTCTCTTAACTTGATTATCTCTGCAAAGACCCTCTCCAAATAAGGTCACATTATGAGGTCCTGAGGGTTAGGTCTCCAACATACCTTTTTTTTTTTTTTTTTTTTTTGGTGGTGGTCGGGGGACACAATTCAGCCCATGACAGGTAGTCGTGGCTGCCTCCTTATCCCGTGTTGGTTTCCTAAGTCCTGCCCACACCTCCACACCTCTGTTAATAGTCTCTTGGTTAAGTTTCTCACAATCCTGGCTGAGCATGACTCTGTGTCCCGTCAAGCCTTTGTACCTTGGCCAGTTTGCTTTTGTCTATTTTTCAAGACAATAGCCCTGATCTTTGTTTCCTGGTGTCCCTGCTGGACAATTCCACAAGTGAGGGAAAGGACTTCTGTGTGTGTGTGTGGTGGGGGGTGGGGAGCGGGTAGGGCTCAAAATATATTACGTCTGCAGTCTCCTCAAGCAAGGAGTCATGGTAAAGTGTGCCCTGGTGGGTATGGGAACTAGGAATTCCATGCCCATCCCCAATACACACACCCCAAGGAACCCTTGAAGGGTCCACCTGGGGGTTCTTGGCATAAAGAAGCCACGGAGGGAAGATGATACATCTTCAAATACCCCAAAGGTCATGTAGTCAATCTGTCTGTTTCTACAGAGAGACTGATACGTAGGTCAGTCTAATATAATGAGTAAGAGACTATTTATGTAAGTTTATATAAAAGATATATATGTATAACATATAAAAATATTTATGCACATAATGTCAGTGAGAGATTTCTGAGAATCGTGTTTAAAAGTAATGGCCTCCATGTGAGCTGTGAGCATCTCAATCATGGGAAGTATTCAAATAGGGGCTGAATGGTCAGAAGCTGGGGCTGGTGATCTCTCTGCCCTTTCCGACTGGGAAATGCCATGACTGTAGAATTGGGACTTGGAATTTCTTTAGCCGGCTCTGCCACCTGAAGATATGGTGCTCAGATTTGCAAGGCTGCACTGTGCTGTCAGCTCTAGGGATTCATACCAACATAGAAAAACTCCAGCTTCTAGAGCAGGTGCCCCAGCCGTTGGCTTCCCACCAAAATAGGTAATTACAGAAGCTGAGTCAAGCTTCAGCCAGCGTCTGATGCTGCCCACACCCAGGTATGGCTCCAGGGGGCTATAAAGAGCACACTCCTTGGAAACTGGAACAGACCCCGGCTATCAGCTTTGATCTGTGCCCAGGCGGGGCGGGCTGGGCCAGGAGCTGTTCCTCTGCTCCTTGGGTGCTGGGCTTACCGACTGCATTTGAATCCTGCTAGACCAAATCTCTTCTTTATTTCCCTAAAGAGTCTCTAAATGCAACTTATTGAATCGGTCTTTAAATAACTAAGGATGTGAGGCAGAGCATTGCTTTATTGTGTTATGAAGTCCTCATATGTCCTGGTCCTCATGTGTGGAAATGGGAATCATTTCCTCATGGCTTCCCTTCTCTTCGGGAGTCTCAGGCCCACCCAGAATCATATTCAGAATCATGCATCCCCAACATCTCAGTCATGGTCTTTGTGAGTGTCATGGTGTAAAAACGAGAAAAAGAAGGAGGCACCGCTTCTCAGTGCTTCTTGGTGCAAAACCATACAATCTATTTTGAATTTTTTCAGTGGGAAGAAGTTATGTAGGCCAATGCTATAGGGATGGGGATGACAAAGCAGGGTAATGAGAGAGAGAGAGAGAGAGAGAGAGAGAGAGAGAGAGAGCCCCAGGAGCTCCGGGTAGGCCTCTCTGAGGAGGGGTCCATTGAGCTGAGATTTTATTGACACCTGGAAGCCAGGCTTGACAAGATCTGGGGGCAGAGCACTCCAGGTGGAGGGGGCTGTAAGTGCAAATGTCCTGAGGTGAGGCCACACTTGGTGTGGTGGGGTGGTTCACAGACACCAGAGCTCTGTAGGCCAAGTTAGGATTTGGGGTTTTACGTGTCATGGGAAGCCATTGAAGGCTTTAATGTATGGCAGTGACTTAAAAATGGATTTGAATTTTTTTAAATTTAAAATTAAAATTTAGATTTTAAAAATTAAAAAAACCCTACTTCCTCGAGGTATAATTTACATGCAATAAAATTATTTTAAATGTACAGTTTGATGAGTTTTGACAGATGTGTATGTCTATGTAACCACCACCACAATCAAAATATATAACATTCCTATCACTCTAAAAAATTCCCTTGTGCCCTTTAGAGTCAATCCTCCTTTCCAGGACCATCCCAATCTCCAGCACTATGCCAGACTTCCTGCAGACTCTTCATCCAGTCTCCCTAATGTTACCATCTTATATAACCACAGTACAACTGTCAAAAACACAAAATTAACATGGGTGTAATGTTACTAACCAAACTATAAATTCTAGTCAGACTTCTCCAGTTTTCTCACTAATGTCCTTTTTCTCCTCCAAGATCCAAGCCAGGATTGCATTTCCTAACCATCTGCCCTGAACCTGGTCCACTCTGTGACAGTTTTTTAGTTTGTCCTTGCTTTTCATGATCTTGGCAGTTTTGAGGAGTACTGGTCAGGTATTTTGTAGACTGTCTCTCATTTTGGGCTTATCTGTTGTTTTCTCCTGATTAGACAGGGCTTACGGGTTTGAGGGGAAAATACCACAGAGGTGAAGCCCCGTGCAGGATAACGTGACTTACCATATTACTCATCGTGATCATTCAGTTGAGATGGCATCTGCCGGGTTTTCTACCAGTTCGATGACATGCATGGGCGGTGGGGGGCGGGGTAGCAGCAAACTGGAGTTGAAATTAGTTTCTGCATCTGAAAAATGGGGATAATATTACCTATCTCACAGCACTGCTGGAGGATTAAGTGAGATCGTAATATGAGTAATTTAGCAGTCTGCTACGTAGTGAGTGCTCAACAGATGTTAGCTTCTATTATTAGTAGTAGTGGGGGTACCTTTTCTCCTGTCTACTGACCAGAAGGAGCAATTTCTGTTGTTGTTGTTTTTTTTAATATGTGACATGCTGCTAAGTAAATGGCTTGGAATCTGATTCTTCATTTCCTCACTTCTCGCATGTGTGACATGGGCTAACCAGAGACCCAGATGGACAGCCTCACCCCCATGGCCCGCAGCAGACCCACTGCAGTCAGGTGATGGGAATCAGGTGATGAAGGGTTGAAGGAGGGGACACCTGGGAGGGCTGCTCATAAAGCGTTCTCACAGAGCCTGGCCCTGTGCTGCCCTGCTCTCCTCCTGCCCCTCTGTGCTCTGAGGAAAGATCCTAATGGCCACTGCCCTTAAGTTTGGGGAAATTTCAGACTGGGGTCCTTTATAGGCAGGTTCTGGGGCAATAAGGGTGGGGAGGGGCTGTGGATCTGGATCTCTGAAATTCACAGACATCCTCCACTCGCACACTATATTATCCTTTTTTTTTTTTTTTTTTTTTAGAGAGAGAGAGAGAGAGAGTCAGAGTGAGCAGGGAAGGTAAAGAGAGAGAGAGGGAGACACAGAATCTGAAGCAGGCCCAGGCTCTGAGCTGTCAGCACAGAGCCCGACGCAGGGCTCGAACTCATGAACCGTTAAGATCATGACCTGAGCTGAAGTCGGATGCTTAACCGACTGAGCCACCCAGGTGCCCCTCGCACACTATTTTAAAGTGTGTGTGTTTATTACAAAAGTACAAACTTGCTGTGAAAACAGCAGACATCACAGTGCACAAAAGAAAAGTCCAAAGTCCTCTTCCAGGGGTGCCTGGGTGGCTCAGCTGGTTAAGTGTCTGGCTCTTGATTTCCACTCAGGTCATGATCTCACAGTCGTGAGATCGAGTCCCGAGTCGGGGTCTGTGCTGGGCATGGAGCCTGCTTAAGATTCTCTCTCTCACTCTCTCTCTGCAAACCCCTCTCAAAAAAAAAAAAAAAAAAAAAAAAGTCCACCTCCAGCTGGCCCCCTGCCCCAGTCCACTGTCCAGAAGTCAATCCTGTGACTGACAATGGGAGGCCTTCTGTCCCAAGGGTCCCTCTCAGCTGGCCTCTCTCCAGGCCTGTAATCCAGAGTCCTAAGGCTCACAAACCTCTGTTCTTTACACCTGCACACCCTCTAGTGGGAATGCTTCACATAGCGAGGTGAGGACGTGGGTGGGGGGCAGGCAGGTGGCAGGTGTGGCCCAAGGCCCCTGGGAAGTGGGCATCCCAAGATGGATCTCACCTAGTTTCCACCATACCCTTCTGTCTAGCTAGGTGGGTTTTTCCCACCCCAGGGATAAAAAGGAACCAGGAACAATGCTACTTGCTAAAAAAAAAAAAAGAAAGAAAGAAAGAAAAAAAAAAGACACCAAATTTATTACAGTAGCGATGCTAACAAGCCAAAGGCAGCTTTCTCACCGAGAGGTAATAAGCCCGTAATGCAATAAGAACCATTTATGGGAGCCCTTATTAAGTGCCAGTCATTGTTTTACTTCTATTAATTTGTATAATTATCACAACACTCCCCAGAAGTAGTACTGTGGATATTTCTCTTTTCTAGAAGAGGATGCCGGAGCTCAGGGAGTTCACTGCGGGAACAGTACGTGCAGTGGTTAGTAGTTCAAGCCCTGGAGCCAGACCACCTGCGTTTGCCATCCTTGTTCTGCCACTTACCAGCTGTGTGACCTTGGGCTTGGGTTATAAACCCCCTGTGACTCAGTTTCCATTCTTGTAAAATGGGGATGACAACAGAATCTGCCTCCGAGGCTGGCTGTGGGCATGAAGTGAATAAGTGTGTATGTCAAATGCTTGGCACAGAGAAGGCACTCAATAAGTGTGTACGTTAGGATTCATTGATGGGCCCGAGTCTCAGTGCGTGACTGGTGGAGGAGGAATTTGAACCCAGCTCTTCATACTTCGAGACTTGTGGGCTCATGCACTATGTAGGGCTGCCAACCTAGAGCCCACCAGCAGAGCCCCAGGTCTCACTGATGTGAAGATAACAGGAGTCTTCCCTGAAAAGCCAGTGATTCCTGGGGTGGGGAATCACTGGAGGTAGGGAACACTCTGGGACTACTGGTAGGGGGAGAGGCCTCTCTGGGCCAGCCTCTCCTAGCTGTTGTTCCTTCCTCCTTGGAAAAGAGCCTCCAAGTCCTCTGCTCTGTCCAGTGGCAAAGAGGCAAAAAGGATGGGGATTATCTACCCTTCTGGGGATCCTTGCTGAGTCTAGTTAGGATTGTGATCCAAAGACTCAGATATTCCCAATATGGCAAATACTCCCAATAAATACTCCCTAATTAGGATTGTGATCCAAAGACTCAAATGCTCCCAGATACTCCCCATATGGCAAATGATGTGATTTCCCGGGCCCCTCCTAAATGTAGGAGATATGACTGTCTGGAGTTGTGATGTCCAGCCTGTCCCCAAAGATGGGAGGGGGTTATGAAATGAGGGAAAGGACAGTCCAGGCAGAGGGTAAATGTGAGAAAAGGTAGGGAAGCTAGAGACAGCAGCAGAGACGGGATCGAGTTCGAGGCAAGAGGTGGCAAAAGAGGAGGCTTGCAGAGGCCAAAGGTGGTCAGAATTTGATTTCCATAAGCTGTCAAAGAGCTTGAGCTCTCTTTGGTAGAAAATGGGGAGCCACTGAAGAGTCATGAAGGGAGGAGGAGACAAAGGAAAAGTTTTGTCATCTGTAAAATAGGGTAAAATAGTACCTGCCTCTTAAGGTTATTATAGGATTGAGTGGGATGATCCACATGAAGTCTTAGAAATGATGGCATGTAGAAAATGCTCAATAAATGTCAGTGATGCTGCTGCTGCTGATTGCAATGTCCTGTTAGGAAGAGAAACCATAAAGGTCCAGGCCACCAAGGCAGTACATAAAGTGAGTGAGGCTTCGCTGGGTAAGTGGAAGGCCAGCCTCACAGGGCAATCCAGTTAGACATGGACTTGTCCACCTGCTAAGCTCCTTGGTATGGCTCACAGCCCTAGGTGATGTGACCTCTTTCTCACTCACTAGGTTCCAGCCACGTTGTCTTCTTCCTGATCTTCGAACATGCCCAACCTGGGCCTTTCCCCCTACTGTTGCCTCTGTGTGGGAAGCCCTTCCCCCACACTTTCTAATGGCTGCTGCTTTCTTGTCATAAAGATCCTAGTTCAGGTTTCTCCTGAGAGGCTTTCCCTGAGGCCTACCCAGCACCTCACCCTTATGACCAGACAAAATGATCTTACTTGCTTTCATGGGTAATGTTTGTTGCTCCCTACGTCCTCTAGTTTGTAAACTCCACAGGGGCACAATTACATCTTTCTTGTTCACTGCTGTTTTCATAGGTCCTCTGACACTGCCGGGCATATGGAGACCCTCGATAAATGTCTGTCCGAAACTGATGGCCTGAAGTGATCTCTAGTAGAGATTCATGCCTTTCAAGCTGTTCGTGGGAAAGGTGGCCTATCAAGCTGAGATCAGCTATTAGCAGAGTGGAGTGGATTCAGTCTGATGACAACTTCATGGAAGTAGGGTCTGGGGGTTGAGGGGAAGGATACTTCACAAAACAAAGTAAATTCTGATGGATGAGGGCAGGGGGACAAGCCCAGGGCAATTCCCACTACGGGGAACTCCTAGGAACTGTGATGTCTCCCTAAGTGACAGGGGAAGTGGTAGGGCAGAAAGGGGCTGGGAGAACTCAGAGGCAAGGCCTATCAGAGGAGGTGCAGAGGTCCATTGTCTGAGGTCTGACATTCCGTCAAGGATCTCAAATTTAGTCCTTTGTCATGATCTCCAAAAGAGGTTGTACCTAGTCACAGACACACCGGTAGGCTTTAAGAAAGATGTTCATTTGTACAGCTGTAATTACAAAACCCAAGTAACAAGAACATTTTAGAACTCATCTTTTAAGACCTACTTACAGCATCTGACACTGTTATTTTCCTTCTCCCTCTCTTCACTTGGCTTACGGAACACTATACTCCTGGTCCTACTTCCTCAATGGCTGCTCCTTCTCAGTCTCCTCTTTTGGTTTTTATTAATCTCATCTCTCACTTTTAAATGTCTATCTCCAGAAGGCAGCCAGAGGGAGCTCTCAGGGCCTTTGTACCTGCTGAAACACTCTTCCAGGCTGAATGCCTCACTTCAAGTCCTCGCCTAAATGTCAATTGTCAGTGAGGTCTCTTCCCTCCACTTCCTCCAACCCTCTACCCCTCTTTCCTGCTTTAACTTTATAGTTCTTATTACCAAATGACCTACTACATGTATTTCTTGTTTAGTGGTGGTCTCTGGTGACAAATATGTTAGTGCCAGGAGAGCACCAGTGGAGTAGTAAACGCTATGTTTACTGCTGTACCTCTTTTGTCTAGAACAGTGCCTGACACACTGTGTACTTGAATGAACGATGAGAAGTTCTGTGACGTTTCAATTATGCACGTTTTCAGTTAAAAATATATAGGGAATTTTACAAGCGGGGCCCTAGACTATTTAAACAGGAGAGTCTAAAGCGTGATTAAAAAGATTATCCGGAAAGGATCGTATA
This sequence comes from Leopardus geoffroyi, assembly GCF_018350155.1. Classification (NCBI taxonomy): domain Eukaryota; kingdom Metazoa; phylum Chordata; class Mammalia; order Carnivora; family Felidae; genus Leopardus; species Leopardus geoffroyi. The sequence continues at coordinate 33,784,815 of NC_059335.1, read as the reverse complement.
GTTGGTGTAGGTAACCACGGTGGTTTGCCTCGACTAACAGTTAAGTCAAAAGGCAGAGCAGGCATCCAAGACACCTTTTCTTGAATTAATGACCCTTTGGGAGTGCGGTACTAGTGTGTGGAATCTGCAGGGGTGCAGCTTGGTTGTGGTGCTAGGAGAAGCCCCGGGGGTGCAACGGCTCAGACCCATTCGTACAGTGGGATGGAACTGGGTCAAGTTAACAGCAACAAAACACGCAACTCCACCAAAGAAAGCGAACCAACCTCAGGATCAGGCTCTCGGACCACGCAGGCGCAGAAGGACCCGGGCGGAGCCTGCGCAGCCGCAGAAGAGGCTCGGCGGGTCTGAGCAGCCACAGAAAAGAGCGGGCGGTTTGGGGGCCTCCTAGATCCCGCACTGTTTCGCGCCAGGTTTGAAGCAGCTGAAGACGGGCTGCTCTGGTCCCCGAGCCCCGCACCGCGGCGGGTGAGGCCGGCTCCGCTACGCATGCCTCGGGCGGCGAGCCCTCTTCTGAGCCGCCGCCATCATGCTGCTGCCTGTGTTCACCCTGAAACTGCGCCACAAAATCAGCCCCCGCATGGTGGCCATAGGGCGCTACGACGGGATTCACCCGTGCCTGGCAGCCGCCACCCAAGCGGGCAAGGTAACCGCTCCTACCACACCGAGCCCGGGTCCCTAGAGTCCCCAGGATCTCCGCAGGCCGCTCCGATGCGACCCGCCCCTCACCCTGCGACCCCGCCCCCAGCCACGGTTGCCCGGCGACCGGGCCGTAGCGTCGGTAGCAGTCCTTCCCGCGCAGAATAAGGAAGAATAATGGGGTCTCGCATGAAGGGCTTTTTTAAGCACTTAACTTTACTTGTCTTCAGGCATTTAGACTTGGACAGTGTTGGAGTTCCTGTGCAGATAGGGAGCTTGGGGAAGAAAAGTCCCCAGAAGGGAAGGGGCTTGGTCAGGGTTAGGAGTGGTAGCCCACCCCAGAGTTGAGTCCAGGGCCTCTGCCTGTCACTCTGGAGCTCCTTCCACTATTTTATATTGCCTCTCGAGCCAAACAACTTTACAGAAAAAAAGGGAAAAAAATACAAAGACCCCTAAGTTAAATAATTAATTTTCACCTGATCTTTATCCATGTACATTTATGTCTTTTCCTACAATTTATTCGCCTAAGTACCCGTTAGACGCTTACTATGTGCCAGATGCTGTGCAAGGTGTGGGAGTCACAGAGGTGAAAAAGACATGGTCATTTAACATTCAGGAAACTTAACACCTCCCTTGTGCTAGATGTTGGGGATTCAGAGATAAAGCTGGAATCCCTGCTTTCACAAAGTTTATAATCCTGCAGGGCTGCAGACAAGGCAAATCAAGGCACTGATGGAGGCATAACCAAATACATGGAATACAGTGACACCAAGCGCAATAACTTTTAATAGGTACAAGGCTTCATTACATTAATTATCTCCTCATCCTTGCTACAATGCCAAGAGTAGCAGCATAGCACAGGTCTTGGCTCTAGTACCTACTAATTTCATGACCTTGGGCAAAGTTCGTAATAATAGTATCTGCCACATAGGGTTGTTATAAGGACTAAATAAGTTAATACATGTAAAGCGCTTGACATATGAGAAATGTAGGCATATAAGCCACTAATTGTTAATTGCTATTTTCTTTTTGTTACTCCTACTTTACTGATTAGAATAGCGGTTCAGAGAAGTTCAAAGTAATGCTTGAGGTCATGCAACTAGAAAGTGGTGGCAATGAAGTTAAAGTACCTGTTCTTGACCCAGTGTGGAGTTTTAAAAAGTGTTTATTTATTTATTTTTGACAGAGAGAGACAGAGACAGAGAATCCTAAGCAGGCCCCGTGCTGTCAGCACAGAGGCTGACATGAGATCTCACATGAGATCATAACCTGAGCGAAATCAAGTGTCAGAAGCTTAACGGACTGAGCCACCCAGGTGCCCCAACCCAGTGTGGATTTAAAATGTGGATTTAATAAGCTAATATTTATATAATGGTTTAAAGTTTTCTTTCTTTTTTTTTTTTTTAAACTTTACGTATTTCGAGAGAGAGCAAGAACGTGCTAGCATGCACAAGTGGGGAGAGGGGCAGAGAGGAAGAGAGAATCCCAAGCAGATTCTGTGCCATCAGTGCGGAGCCCAATGTAGGGCTTGATCCCACCCACCTCAAGATCATGACCTGAGCCAAAATCAAGCGTCGGAGGCTTAACCAACTGAGCCACCCAGGCTCCCAGTTTATAGTTTTCGAGACACTTCTACCTACGTTGTATGTTACGTAATATGCCTTGAGATACATAAGTAGAAAGTCATTACAATTCATTTTCATTAGGTAGTATAATGTAGTAGAGCCCCTAGCACAGAACCTGGCATGTGATAATGTTAGTTACTGTTAAGAGGTACTGACAAATGCCAAAAAGAAATTCGTATAATTCTGTGGGTGCATGGCAGCTAAATAAATGGGCTGAAAAGGTCCCATCAATATTGGCCCCACCCCTAATTTGTTGAGGGCTTACTACTGCCGCACACTGTTCTTAGCTTTGCAGTTGCAAGGTTGAAAGTGACAAACCTCACCCATTTGGAGCTTACATTTGAGAGGGGGAGCCAGACACCAGGGGGAGATAAAATAAAATACGTATATTTGTATTATATTTGTATATTTTTATTTTTTATATTTTATTTATATGTTAACATATATTTATATGTATATACATATAAATAACATCAGATAATGTCTCCATGGGGGGCGGGGAAACAGTAAGGGGATAGAGATGATGGGAGATTGCTATTTTAGACAGAGTGATCCCTAGGCCTCTAATAAGATCATTGTAGATCAGAGATTTGAAGAAAAGGAGGAAACAAGCCCCACATATTTGTGGAGTAAGTGCCTTCCAGGCAGAGAGATCAGCAAGTGCAAAGGCCTTGAGGTGGAAGTAGCTTGGTGTGTTCCAGGGAAGTGAGGGCTCTAACAGAATGAGGGAAGCAGTGAGGTAGCCAGGGGCGGGATCATATAGGGCCTGTAGGCCATGTAAACATCATTGTTTTGGGTGATGGGGTTTGATTAATGTTTTAAAGGATAACTGGCTGGTACTGCAACAGAGATGCAGGGAGCTAAGCCTAGCGGTGGAAGCAGGAAGATCAGGCAGAGGTTTTTATGGAAACCCTTTCATTAGAATGTGATCTAGAGTGAAAGGCAGGGACACTGGAGTCTAGGTCTGTTTCCGGAGTTGGAAAAAAAGAGACAGAGGACGAGAAAGTCCTGTGGCCTGTGTAATTGGATCTTTTCTTTAGAACTTTAAACAAATCTGGATTTATGACCTGATATTTTATATTAAGATTTAAAACGGTAGTATTTTATGATCCAAGTAATACCAGAATATATTCTTTTTTAAAAACAATTAAACATTCCCGGTAAGGCTGAAGCCCTCCTTGACCATTGGAGCTCACGTCTCCAGAAACAGGATTTTGACATTATAAGTAGGATTCTGTTGAGAATGTGAATCTGACTTACTGGAATCTGGCCTCTGAGCCTGAGCAAGGATTTTATTTGTTTTGTTTTGAGCAAGGATATTTTAAAAAGGGGTTTCTTGCAAGATGAACATTAGTGTTTTCCTCTGGGGACATTTTTTTCTCTCGCCTATGGGGCTGAGGGGACCAGTTGGATTTCTACTTTCATTAGTATCCCCTCAGTTAGAATAAATGTTGTGTGAACTTCAGCCAGTCACAGAGAGTGATCCATTTGTTGTGTGACTGAGCTTGGCTTTTTCCATGCCCGAGGGACAAGTAGGTCTCCCGGAACCCGAGAACGGCAGGAGGGAAGCTAGGGACAAGTCGGCTCTTGGGAATCTCAAACTCTTTCTGTTCCAATAGCAATGCACAGCAAGTCCAAAAGTGATTTCTCCTCCTGTTCTCCAGCCTGTCTAATTACTGGGAGACTCTGAAAGAATTCTTTTGTTCCGAACTGTTATAAAAGGAAGTAAGACATCATGGCCAGAGTGTAGGGTCTAGAACCAGATGCCAGGCTTCAGGTCTTTGCCCTGTCACTTAACAGTCGCCAGACCTTGGGAAAGGGCATTAACCTTTTTGACCTCATCTGTAAACCTGAGTTTGCTGTGAGGATCAAATGCAGTAACACTTATTAAAGCACATTACAAAGTATTACACGAATGAGGACATGAACATGATATTCCATAGCTACATACCTTTTCTGTGTATTTCCAGTCAATTCCTTTGAAAATTATTTGTTGTTGAACAGGCCGTCTTGTTTAGGTAATAACTTAAAATTAGTCCTATTTGGATTTCTACCAAAGGGATGAAATACTGATTTAAAATCAGTGGATTTTAAAACTGGAAGAGGCTTAAGGGGTCCCTAGTGCAGTATTTCCCACCCTTTTTTTCTTCGTAGAGACCGTGAAGATTTCCCTAATGAAATTTTAATACCACAGATATACTACATGTCTGTTTTTGTTCTGTGCCCTTTTGGGGCCACAGCCATGTTAGTATCCAATATACCTCTGCCCCACATCCAGTTACCCCTTTTGGGATAACACAGACACACACACATATGTGAGTGTGTGTATGTATATGGTAGTTGAAACTGCTCAGTTTGGATTAATTATTTAATTCCGTCTTACTAGTATGGTCCATGAAACCTTGAAGAAGCTTGATCGTGTGACTCAGTTTACATTTGTAAAACAGATCTACTAACTGCCAGACTTTGAAACTACCAGTTTTAACCCTTAAAACAACCAGTTTTTTTTTAAGTTTTATTTTTTAAGTCATCTTTACACCCAACATGGAGCTCCAACTTACAACCCTGAGATCAAGAGTCACACATTCTTCCAGATGAGCCAGCCAGACACCCCTAAAACAGCCAGTTTTAAGGGCTAGGAAGTGAGTTTATGAGGTGCTGGGATGAAAGATGCTAAAGGAAGTGTTTATTACTGTATGCTGTGTGATATTCTTAGTGTGTAGCAACCACACTGTAGCTGGTAACGCTTCTGGAAGGTTGATCAGGAAGAGGCTAGTTCTTAAGAGTACTTGACATCCTGCTGGTGGGTAGCCTGTAAGCTGCCCCTGGAAGCAACAACTGCATCTTGTCCATTACCTTGTTCTTCGCAAGGCTAAGAACCACTGAATTTCCATAATTCATAGTGGTTGAAAGCTAGCAATACACATAACTGTGTATGAGTGTTTTGTTTTGTAGGTGGTTAAAGTGACCTCTTGTTAGTGTTGATATCTGTTAATACCATGGGTCTCTTAATAAATGTATGTTAATTTTACAGTTTTGGTATTTTAAGGGGATGTAATTAACTGTTTTTAATTTAGGTTTTTATTCACAATCCTCATACCCGGAGTCAGCATGTCAGTGCATCCAGGGTCTTCCAGAGCCCCCTGGAGTCTGATGTTTCACTTCTCAACATCAACCAGGCAGTCAGCTGCCTGACTGCAGGAGTATTGAACCCAGAACTTGGCTATGATGCTCTTTTGGTGGGGACACAGACTAATCTTCTGGCTTATGATGTCTACAATAATTCAGATTTGTTCTACAGAGAGGCAAGTATACCCTTTCATAACCATGATATTCCTGTTACTCATTAATGTCCATTGGCTTTTTATGATTGAAAGAGATCAGACATTTATTTTGGTTTGCTTATTGTATGGCTCTTGTGACGTAAACAACACAGAGATTTTTCCATTTACATCTGCATTATCTGTTTGACACTTACTTGTTTTATCATGGTTGGTAACTACTTGGTGACACTCCGGCTTGTCTCCCATGAGGTATATCTGTGATACCACCATCTGTCAAGATCTATTGAGAACTCAGCCAAGAGCCAGGAAGTCAGTAAACAGACCTCCTGGTGGCTTTGCATTAAAATTTAGTATAGTAGTTTGTAGGAGAAGCGCTTACTGTGGCCTGCCATCTATAGGCTACTGCAGCTTTATTTATTTATTTATTAAAAAAATTTTTTTTAATGTTTATTTATTTTTGAGACAGAGTGTGAGCAGGGGAGGAGCACAGAGAGAGGGAGACACAGAATCCAAAGCAGGCTCCAGGCTCTGAGCTGTCAGCAACAGAGCCTGACATGGGGCTTGAACTCACAGACCGCGAGATCATGACCTGAGCCGAAGTCGGATGTGTAACCGACTGAGCAACCCAGGCGCCCCTAGGCTACTGCAGCTTTAATACTCAAGTTATTCGTATTTATTATAGAAAAGATATGGAAGCAAAAAAAAAATACTCATAATTTCTCCACCTAGAGGTAACACGTAACTCTTAAACTGATTTTTACTAAGTGAAATTATTTATTTATTTATGCATTTTTTTATTTTAGAGAGAAAGCACATGCGAGCCAGGGAGAGAGGCAGAGGGGGAGAGAGAGAAAACCCCAAGCAGGCTCCATGCTCAGCACAAAGCCCAACACTGGCTCGATCCCGTGACCCTGGGATCGTGGCCTGAGCCAAAATCAAGAGTCAGATGCTCAACCAACTGAGTCTCTCAGGCACCCCACTAGGTGAAATTTTTTACGAAATGTGATCATTTTTTTACCCTCTAACTTATATTATTATAATAAGATATTTTAAAATATACTTCACATACCATACAATTCACCTATTTAATGTACAATCCAATAGTTTTAGTTTATTGAGGGACTTACTCAGCTATCACCACTATCAAGTTTAGGACATCTTCATTATCCCTAAAAGAAACCCCATACCCATTAGTAGTCAATCTTCATTGTTCCCCAACCTGTCTTAGGCAACCACTAATCTACTTCCTATCTCTGTAGATTTGCCTGTTCTCGACTTTTCATATAAACAGAATCATATAATATATGGTCTTTTGTGACGAGTTTCCTTTCCTTAAGATAATATTTTCAAGGTTGATCCATGTTGTAGCATGTACCAGTATTTCATTCTTTTTATGGCTGAAGAATATTCCATTTTATGGACATGCCATATTTTCTTTATCCAGTCATCATTAATGGACATTTGTGTTGTCTCTACTCCCTGGCTACTGCACACAGCCTTTTTATTCAATGCTATATTGTGAGCATCTTTATATGAAGTCACTGTATATCCCTGCATCATTCTTACTAGGCTGTATGTTTTTTTTTCATTTTGTTAATATGTTATAATTTGCTTAATCTGTTCTATATTGTTTCATATTTATGTTATGTTCATAGTTTCTGTATTACAGTTGATACTTTGATAAGCATATGTCTTTGCCAATTTCTCTGATTATTTTCTAAGGATAAGTTCCTAGAAATGCAATTACCCTTTTTTTTTTTTTTTGTATTTTAAAATTGAGATAAAATTGTACATACAGTGAAATACACAAACTTTACACGTACTATTCAGTGAGTTTTGATCCCTGTAACCAACATGCCCAATAAAAATACAGAACATTTCCATCACTTCAGGAAATATTGTTGTGCCCCATTCCAGTCATTTCTTCTATCTTACAGACTTTCACCGTTCTGACTTCTGTCAGCTTAGCTTAGCTTTCCCTGTTCTTGAACTTCACACAAATGGGATCATACACAATGACTCTTTGGTATCTGGCTTCTTGCATTTGGCAGGTCTGTGAGAGGCATCCATGTTTCTGCAGAGAGCAGTAGTTCTTTTTGTTGCTGAGTGGTATTCCATTGTGTGAATATTACACAGTTTGTGTATCCCTTCTTCTGATCATAGACATGTAGGATGGACATACTGAGTCATTTCTACTTTTGGTCAGTTATTAATAAAATTGTTAGAAATATTTCGGTACTTGTCTTTTTGTGGGTATATGTTTTAATTTATCTTGGGTGATACCTAGGAATGGTTGTACCATTTCACACCTCCCATCAGCGATGTACGTGAGTTCCAGTTGCTCCATACTCTGTCAACATTTGGTTATGCCAGTCTTTTTAATTGTAGCCATTTTAAGGTATGAAGTGGTGTCGTATTTGGCTTCATTTTGCATTTCCCTCATGACCAGTGATATATAACACCTTTTCTTGTGTTTATTTTCTAGTCGTGTTGTCTTCTTTTGTGAAATGTCTAGGTCTTTTGCCTTTTTTATTGGTAGTTTGTATACACTATTGATTTATAGATTTTCTTTATACAAATATACATATACAAATATACAAAATGCCTTTTTTATTGGTAGTTTGTATATACTATTGATTTATAGATTTTCTATATACAAATTCTTTTATATATAAAACAATGTTTACAATATATATAACAAATAACAATACATGTAACAAACATATTCTCCCAGTATGTGGCTCATTCCAATAAGTACGTGTCTTTTGATGAGCAAAAGTTTTTGATTTTGTTGAAGTGTAGCTGTTCAGTTTTTTTTCTTTAATAGTTGGTGCTTTTTCTGTCCTGAGAAGTCTTTGCCTATTTCAGGATCACAAAGATATTCTTCCTATGTTTTTGTATAAGACTGAAATTGAGTGTAGGATGTGTATGTGTGTATATATACTTCTAGGGAGAGAGAGAGAGAGAGATTGGAGGCTTTATTTTAAGAAATTGGCTCATGCAGTTGTGGAGGCTGGCAAGTCCAAAATATGCAGGTTAGGCAAATTCTCTGGAGATCCAGGGAAGAGTTGATGTTGAAACTTAAGTCTGAATACAGTCTGGTGGCAGAATCCTTTCTCCAGGGGTTCAGTCTTTTTTCTATTAAGGCCTTCAACTGATTGGGTGAGGCCCACCCACCCACGTTATAGAGGGTAGCCTGCTTTACTCAAAGTCTGATTTAAGTGTTAATCTCATTTTTAAAAAATACCTTCACAGAAATGCCTATAATGATGTTTTTGATTAAATATCTGGGTACCATGGCCTAGCCAAGTTGACACATAAAATTAATGGTGTCAAGAATTGAGCTTTGGAATTACTGAGTTAAAAATCTTTCTTAAATGATGAATATTGCTAAATTGTTCTATATAAAGACTACTGTTTTCCACCTTCCCCTCAGAATATGAGAGTGTCTGTTTTATCACACCCCAACCAACAATGGATAATCTTGTTATTTTTCATCTTTCTAATCTTAAAAATGAAAAATGATATATTGGGAGAATGAGGATTTTCATGTTTGGTGGTGATTAGTATTTCTTGTGAATTGCCTTTTTGATTATTTTTTGTTTTTTTCGTTTTCTTTTTGGTTTGTTTGGTTTGTTTTTTGGCTTGGGGTGTTTACCCTTTTCTTATTTATTTGCTTTTTATTAGCTCATTTAAAAAACAATTAGTCCTTTGGCTCATATATTGTAGGTATTTTTTTCCCAGTTTATTGTTTATCTTTTAACTTTGTCTTTTGAGTTATTGGCCATTTAGCAGTTTTGGTTTCTAATAAGTTTTCTTTCTTTTATAGCCAATTTTTAAATAGTTTTCCTACATAAAGATTATATAAATAAGGACTGTTTTCCTAATAATAAACAGTTAGTATTTCCAAAGATTTCCTTGAATTTTCTAAAAATAAGTTAAATTATGCTTGTATACTTTATTCAAGAAGTCTGGGACATTTATTAATTCTGGATGGTTTATTACTCTTTGTACAGAATTCTTAGTAACTTTACAAGTAAAAGGACCAGTAGCAAGAGAACTGGGTAATAAGCAATAAAAAGATTTCCATGCAAAGTGGTTAAAATAGATTACAAAAGTTTGGGTGTTTTAAAGGCGTAAGTTTGATTCTGTCAAGAATTGGTCCCCTAGAACTAGTAGTTCTAGAGAGCCTTGGATTTTGTAGCAGTTTATCGCAGCAGATTAGTGTGAGAGGCCAGTGGCCTGAGTTGATCCTGAATCTGTGCTCATCCTGGTAGAAGCACAGTCAACACTGTGACTGTCCTCAATGGACAGTCCTGGGCTGCCTCTTACGAGACCACGTGGCTTTCCACAAATGACGACAGAGGGATTTGAGTGTCCAAATAAAAATGAGGATCTATTTTATGTCCACTGTGCCTGTGCATCAGTGTATCTGAGATTTTATGTCTTTTTTTTCCTTCTTAGGTTGCAGATGGGGCCAATGCAATTGTGCTGGGAACACTGGGGGACATTTCCTCTCCTCTTGCGATTATTGGTGGAAATTGTGCTCTGCAGGGTTTTGATCACGAAGGAAATGATCTCTTTTGGACGGTATACAGAACAAAACATTCTCTTAATCCTCCCAAACATTTTCACTTAATGTTCTTTATGCGTTGTTTGTTTTACCCTTGGCTGTAATGAATAAGAAAAACAAAATGGAAACATATTTTCTAATTCTGTACATAAAAAAAGAACATTTGTAATTTGAATAACACCCATTGGTGGTTTGTATAATCCTCTTTCATGTAACTAATGCATTTGGATTAAGCGAAAAAAGATGGCATATTAATGAGTTTTGGTTTTATTTTCAGGTTACTGGAGATAACGTTCATTCCTTGGCCTTATGTGACTTTGACGGTGATGGTAAGAAAGAGGTGTGTGGAGGAGGAGATACTTATCTTGTGTGCTCAGCTGAATAATTTCCCCATGACAGTGACATTAGTGGTTAAGAGAAGTTAACACTTCTCTGGTTGATTTTGGTGCTCTGTTGCCTAAATGACAAGCCAACTGGCCTCATTTGCCTTTCTCTTTTGAACAATGAATCAGTTGCATTTGTCTGATGTAAAGATCAAGGCCATAATCAAGGCCATAATGTTGCAAAGACACAGGACGGGGGCGGGGGGGGGGGGTGGGCGTGCACAGAGCATTTGATGGGACCACAGCCATATTCACAATCTTACAGCTGCCTTCGGATGCTTTGAAACCATAATTGTAAGTAGTTTTCAACTGTGACTTTTTCAGGAATCTGAAAGTTTTAGAGATTGGCTCTTAGCCTTTGAAAGTATTCTAATGGTTACTCTATAAGTTAGCTTCTTGAGTAGCCAGCCAAGTGCTGTACTGGGCACCGGCTTACCTGTCTCTTGTCCGTGGATACTGGTCTCTGGCATTTGAAACCGGGCTTCCATCTGTGGGCAGAGAATGGGGAGCATTTTCAGGTGCTTGGTGGAAGAACATATTCTGGAAGGATGTGCAGCCCATATGGAAGGATAGTCTGTAGTGGCCACCTTTTCTTCACTAACCGAAGGTGTTGACTTTCGCAGTAGAAGGAACCTTCCTGACTACCAGATTATAGGGAGCAGATCTTGGGTAGCAGGAGCAGTGTTTTAAGTACTGTGCACATTTTTTGTTTCATTTATGGAAATTTTGCTGTGTTTGCTTGTTGAACTAAATACACACGATTCTTTTTCTTTTCAGCTCCTTGTCGGATCAGAGGATTTTGATATCCGAGTTTTTAAAGAAGATGAGATTATAGCAGAAATGACAGAAACAGAGGTAAGAAGTGCCACCTCAGAATCATGGTAACTGTGGGCAAGATAGATCAGCACAGTGAAATGTCACATCTGACAAGGGTGCTGGGATATCTTCTCACAACCCAGACAGTTTTGAAGTAAAAATTGTGGAGATTGAACAGAACTGCATGTTACAGAGAAAGACGCACTTAAAAATCCTGTATCAAGATAAATTTTCAGAGTTGGGGGGAGGCAGGGGTGGCCGCTGGGGAAGAGAAAAGATACGTTTTGAACAGACTGATTAGAGAAAAATTATTGAGTACCTAAAGGCCTTTCTTTTAATGAGTTAATACATATTAATAAGAACACTAATAATGGTGACCATTTATTGCGCACCTAATATATGCCAGATACTGTTCTAAGTGCTTTATGTAAACTAACCCATTTAATCCTACAACAGCCCTAGTAGGAAGATATTATTATTTCTATTTTCCTGATGAGGAAACTGGTGTTAAGTTCCTTTGTTCAATTACTCAAACACAGTCATGGCTGCGAAGTGGTGTGGTCAGGATTTGAAGATTGTCCGCCTCCTCCTCATCGTGTGTATTAAATGGGCTTGAATGAAGTACACAAACGAGGGTTTTAAAACGTTCCCTCTCCATTCAGATTAAGTACTTCTTAGGCACATTTTTTTAAGGTAAACTTAAAATCAGATGTTGGAGAACTGGAAACCCGTGGGTTTCTCCGTGATTAGGATTGCTCATGGAATAGAACCTGGGATGTTTCTGAAAAGTTTAAACTTCATTTGTCTACAGATCGCCCTTATCCGTTGTAGTTTTGGCATTCTTAGGATATTTATATGCTGCTGGTTCCCCAGGATTGGGCAAGATGGAAACAGAAAAACGAATTAAGATATTCTGAAAAAGGAAGGAGAAGAGGATAAACGAGCAGTGGCTTGTGAATGTTCTAGAGAGGCAGAAAAAAACAACAGAAGGGAGTCTTAGTGGTCAGATTTTGCTGGGATCCTGCAAAATTTATTCAGGTCGTGTTTGGGTCTAGATCAGAAAGCTTGAGGCACCGGCCTCAGGGCCCATCTTGACCACTTGTCTTTGCTTCTTGCCACTTACAAAAGCTGTCTAGGAAAGTCGGGCTTCTGTTCCACTACAAAAAAAGACCAAAAAGCAAAACTTGCATATTGATATACAAAGTGTTATCCTTGGTTTAGCTAATATACCTGTATCTTATAGTGCGGATCATAGATTTTTACTTAGTTCTACTATACTTTGTATATATTCACAGTTATTGGGGCGCCTGGGTGGCTCAGTCGGTTTAGCGTCCGACTTCAGCTCAGGTCATGATCTTACACTCCGTGAGTTCAAGCCCCGTGTCGGGCTCTGTGCTGACAGCTCAGTGCCTGGAGCCTGCTTCGAATTCTGTGTCTTCCTCTCTCTCTGACCCTTCCCCATTCATGCTCTGTCTCTGTCTGTCTCAAAAATAAATAAAAACATTAAAAAAAACTTAAAAAAAAGTAATTTATATATTCACAGTTATTATAATTATAAACTGCTAGTTATAGGTAGAGAAATGACCCTATTGAAAGTTAGGAGGTTCTGTTTAAGTGTATGTGCTTAATGTGTGATTTTTTTGAAGAGAGAATCCTTAGCTTTCGTTAGGTTCTTAACGGGGTTTGCCACTTCCTACCGCCCCCCACCCCCCCAAAAAAAGCCAACTTGAGAGTCACCTGTCAGTAGATGCTGTGTCTTACATTATCGTTTTTCTTTCATTCAAATTTGTAGTAAATCTTTTCCTATTGGGTGGGAATCATTCAGATTTTGTTGGATTTCTGTTTATTGTCAATGCTACATGTGAGGAAGGTGCATTCTTTGGAAATACCTTTTTCCTAAATCCTAGAAAAGGACAGGAGAACATGAAATAGAGCTAGGGATTTGAGGTGACTGTTGGTCCCCTGGTCCATGAAAGAGAGAAACTAGTGAACTAATAAAGGACTAAAGGTCCCACGGAGTCTGGGGCTAAGGTTATGAAAATGTGAACTTTATAAAATTGTTCATTTCAGGGCCATTTTCCTGCCCTTTCGGTTGGATTTTGCTCTTAGCTCAAACGCTGTTTAGCAGATCAGCAAAATTATAATTCATTTGGCAGTTGGATAGTACTGAGTATTGCCAAAAGAATGCCTTGAGCGAAATAATTCTGGAGTCCTACACAGCACTTTGTACTCAGAGTTAAGTGAAGTGGGTGGTTTTGTAGAAAAGCTGTAGGTGTGGAGGAAATTATATAACTATTCTCTGCTTTATACAATTTATTTCTTAATATCTCTGGTATTAGTGTCAGAATTAGAAAGTGGGTCTGCAGGAGCAGAGATATCGTTAAGTTTTGGTTTTAACTTTAAATAAAGGATAATTTTATTCAGTCTCTAAAATTTTATCCTTTTAAGCATATTAAATCCCCAAACAGTCCTGTAAATATTTCTGTATGATGCACACATTTTGTACAGCACAACAGTCACAAATCCAGGTGCTTGGGTTTGTACTTTTCAAAAGATAATGTTTTCTTCTAAAAAACATCTTTCACCTGTAGCAAATAGGAAATTATGTCATAGAAAAGCATGTACATGAAAGATATTCAACTGTGGGTTTTACGAGTCTTTTTATTTTATTTTATTTTTAAGTTAATTTATTTATTTTTGAGAGGGAGAGAGAGAGCACAAGCCGGGAGGAACAGAGAGACAATCCCATACAGGCTCTGCACCGTCAGTGCAGAGCCCGGATGCGGGGCTCAAACTCATGAACTGTGAGATCGTGACCCGAGCCAAACACAAGAGTCGGACGCTTAACTGACTGAGCCACCCAGGCGCCCCGACAAGTCTGTTTATTTTTTATTTTTATTTTTTATTATTTACATGATCTCTCTGCCCACTGTGGGGCACAAACTCATGACCCTGAGATAAGCAAGAGTCACATGCTCCCATGGAGCCAGCCAGGTGTGCTGGCAAGTCTTTAAAATTTAAACTGTAGGATATGGTAAGTTAAGGAAACTGGAACAATCATTAAAACGTTTTGAGTTAGTGTGTATAACAATGTCTGTTGTATATTTTCTATATCCTGTATACTCTATTTCATCCTCAATTGCTCAATTTTATTGGTGTTTTTTTAAACAATTTGCCAAAACTTGCCACATAAGTTTGATTTAAAATAACAAACTTTATGAGTTAATTTAATTCTCATAACCCAACTCTGAAATAGATGACATGGATCATAGAGAAGAGAAATACATTCCCCTCTAACAGATTTAAATCTAATTTTAACATACTCAGTAGCAAGGCATGCGATTTTATAAAGCCATACTCCACATGGAATTGAACTTTAATGAAAAGATGTTGTGTTTTTGTGTGTTATCTCTTGCAGATAATCACCTCTCTTTGCTCCATGTATGGTAGTCGATTTGGTTATGCCCTTTCCAATGGCACAGTTGGAGTTTACGACAAAACAGCCCGATACTGGAGAATTAAAGTTAGTATAATTCAGCCTCCAATATTCAGGGCTTTTAGACATATTGAGAGACTTCTGCACTAATTATTGAAATTCCTTTTCAGTCCAAAAATCATGCCATGAGCATTCATGCTTTCGACCTTAATTCTGATGGAGTGTGTGAACTGATAACTGGCTGGTCCAATGGGAAGGTAAGTCTAAGCACAGAGTTCAGGTATAATTCAGAGGACTGGTTGTCTGAGATCTATTTGCTGCAGGACTCAGCGTCAGTAACATGAAAATACGGACTTGCCCCCCTTTGCTGTACTTTTCAGATTTAACTTCATAATGTTTGTACATTTTTTCTTCCTGGTGTAGTGTCAATACTGCAGAGTGAGTGAGTGTGGACTTTTAGTCTTTAAGGCCCTGTTTGGGAGAAAATTTTCAGGAAGATATTTTTAAATCTCTTCCTTGAAGGAATGAGAAGCAATTTAATCAGGTTGATCTAGGTGTAGGCTACTAAAAAAAAAAAAAAAAAAAGGACTCGTAGGGCTCTTCTGTAATAAAACTTTAAGACTGAAAACTTGGACTTAGTGGGAAGAATCATGATATCATATTGTCTTTCCAGATATGAAATTCAAAATCTTTTTGCTTTCTTTCCTTTTTTAAGTTCAAATCAGTATTTTCTACAGACTTCTGGCAAGTCAGGATTGTCTTGTTAGAAGCTGCCTAAGTAGCTGCCAGATCTCCATGGGTACCATTTGCCCTAGCTTTCTTGTCTGATAGTGCTGGATCGCCTGAAGGAGATCAGCTAATTCCTGCCTTCTCTTCTCTGATTTGTCTTTGCTTTTGGCCAGTACCTTATAACCTTCCTTTGGTGTTGCATGAAGAATAGTTCTATGAGACCCTTATGTTGGTTTCTGCTTCTTTAATTGGTTTTCCTTTGGTATGGTCATATAAAAATTATAAGGGAAGACTGTGGTGTTCCTTAGTAAGAAATGTGACATCTTGGGGTGCCTGAGTGGCTCAGTCGGTCGAGCATCCGACTTTGGCTCAGGTCATGATATCATGGTTCGTGAGTTCGAGCCCCACATCGGGCTCTATGCTGACAGTTCAGAGCCTGGAGCCTGCTTCGGATTCTGTGTCTCCCTCTCTGTCTGCCCCTCCTCCACTCGTGCTTGCTCGCTGTCTCTCTCTCTCTCTCTCTCTTTCAAATAAACATTAAAATAAAAAGAAATGTGAACATCTTATTTGTATTGGATCATATTCTGCGGGAATATAAATTATTATGATTAATTCAAGAATTAGTAACTACTAGACTTGAGAAGTTTTCAGAAGTTGCCTTTTAAAAAAAAGTTTCCTTCAAATATGATTCTGGACCTAGATGTTTTTAGAGTTAAATGTTTTCAAAATTTTAAGGGATTTCTATGATATAATCTCTTCCAGACCATAAAAAAAGATAAGAAAATGAACGCAGTTCATTATATAAGTAGAAAAACTAATATCTACACTGCCAAAAGGAACATATACAGACCCAGCATGTGAATTCAGGTGCAGAAATACTAGATGACTGCAGCCAGTCAATTAACTTTAACCTTTTGTAGGTCATTCGTAGGCTTGGAGGGCCATTCTCTCCCCCAGGGCAAAACCTCCCTGTTGGATAAAGCAAAAGAGCAGAACATCCAGAGAAATATTAATTTGTAGCCTTGCTTCTTAGTTAGTCAATGAACCCTCTTATTTGTAAAACATTGCAGAAATGCAGAAGCAAATTCAGTTCAATCTGAGAGGGTTATTTATTTATTTTTTAAAGTAATCTCTACACCCAGCATGGGGCTTGGACTCATGACTCAGAGATCTAGAGTTGCATGCTCCACTGACTAAGCTGGCCAGGGGATTCTAGGGTTAGGTTAATGTGCTAAGGGCTTTGGTAAATTGCTTCACAGGTTTTAGCATTGATAGTTTT
Source organism: Leopardus geoffroyi (assembly GCF_018350155.1). Lineage (NCBI taxonomy): Eukaryota > Metazoa > Chordata > Mammalia > Carnivora > Felidae > Leopardus > Leopardus geoffroyi. The sequence goes on along the minus strand of NC_059335.1, from coordinate 33,768,054 downwards.
CAGGCTTACATGTTGGTGTTATTAAGAGCATGGATATTTGATTGTGACATTCCATAGGCAAGGGATAGGAGCTAGTAGTAAGCTGTGACCTAAATGACCTTATTTTGTTGTTGTTGTTGTTGCAAAGTTTTGCCCAGAAGAATGTTTGCGAAAAGACAAAAATGGTGAATGGCATTGGCTATTTGAAATGATCGCTCTACCAGATTTTCTGTAGCCACCCTTTTATTTTGTGTTCTTGCTTGAAACAAAAGTCAACATTTTAAGCAGTTATCCTTCATTGTTTTTTAGGTGCATTGCTTTCTGATCATTTATTTATTTGCCTTTCTTGGGAAGAGGAGACTCAGGATAGGAGGGCTGTCTAGGGCATCCCAATAGTTTTTATGTGGAAGAGTAGCTTTTTAAAAAAGTGTTTATTTATATTACAGTGTGAGTGGGGGAGGGGCAGAGATAGAGACAGGGAGACACAGAATCTGAAGCAGGTTCCAGGCTCTGAGCTGTCAGCATAGAGCCTGATGCGGGGCTAGAGCTCATGAGCCGTGAGATCGTGACCTGAGCCGAAGTTGGATGCTTAACCAACTGAGCCACCCAGGTGCCCTGGAAGAGTGACTCTTAAAATCGGTTATTATAAAAGGTTATATGATGGAAGGTTAAGTTAGCTTGGTGTTTTTCAAACTTTAGATGTAGATATATTTTATACACATACACATACACGATAAAGACAAAGCTTTTACGTAGAACTAATGTTTCCTGTATATGTCTATGTGCAGACCCTGTTCTAAGTGCTTTATGTGTGTTAACGTCTTTAGGCCTCATTCCAGCCCTGTGGGGTGTAGGTACAGTTATTTCCCTCAGGTTCTGCTTGTTCTTGACCTCCAGATGAGGAGACCAAGCACAGAATGGTTAAGGGGCATTCCCAAGTTCCCACAGATAGTAAGTGGATATGTACTGCCAACCCATTCCTCCAAATGAAATATCATATAAAGGCCAATATGTAAAACAGCTTTCATTTAAAAAGAAGAAAGTACAGCTGGTTGTGTCCCCTTATTGTCCCCTTGGCCCCAGTGGTCATAAGGTGCCTCCTGAGAGGCCACAGGGCTCCATGGAGCACTCTTGAAAAACTGCTAGACGAGCTGACCTTTAAAGCTGACTTTAACTTTAAAATTGTGTGTGTGTGTGTGTGTGTGTGTGTGTGTGTGTGTGTTTTAAGCTACAGCATAAGCTATTTTTCAAGTTCTTGCTTTATTTTTAGGTCGATGCTAGAAGTGACCGAACTGGGGAGGTCATCTTTAAAGACAACTTTTCTTCTGCAGTTGCCGGTGTGCTGGAGGGAGATTACCGGATGGACGGTCACACACAGCTAATCTGCTGCTCCGTGGATGGGGAAAGTAAATTGGGACGGGAAAAAGCCTCAGAAAGCCAGGTTTTCAATTTGATTGGGTCAGAATGCCAGGAAATTCGTGTATACAGTGTTTGTATTGATACCCTCTCCTCCTAATAAATTCACCAAGTTGAGGAGATGAGAACTTAGGTTTTTGGTTTTTAAGATCAGACAACTGATGATTTGAAAGTAGGCCTGGCTATGCTGGGGTATTCCTCAATCTGGTGAGGGTTTTTTTTTCTTTTGTTCAGTCCGGGGCTACCTGCCAGGCACAGCCGAGATGAGAGGCAACCTCATGGACACCAGCACAGAGCAGGACCTAGTCCGAGAGCTGAGTCAGAAAAAACAGAATCTGTTGCTGGAACTCCGTAACTATGAGGAAAATGCCAAGGTAGGCCCCCATGCTGAAGGGGACATGTCATGTGAAAAGTTGGGGATGGCAAATGTGGAAGAAGACGGAGTATAGCATGTGCCCAGCGGGACTGCCTCCTGCCCACTGGCAGAAGCACGGACGGCCTCAGCCTTTGTGCTGGGGTCACAGTTGAGAGGGTGCGTATCCTTGAATCTGGAAGTCCCACCGCCGTGCACCTAAACTATAGAAATACTTGCACAAGCCCTCAAAGACCTTTACTGCAGCACTGTCTGTGGTAGTGAATGGTTGGAAGCAACAGAAATGTTGACCAGTCGTGGGGCGTGTGCTCGGGGCTGTTCAGCAGCCTGGAAGAATCAAGTATATGTACTCGGACTGATATGGAAGGGTATCTGTGGCATTACTGACTGAAAGAGTGCAAGAACAGTATGTACAGAATATCTGTCATCTTTTTCAAAAGTAAATAACAAAAAGGTGACAAGTGCCAAACCTCTGTGAGTGCGCTTCCACGTGTGTGTTTGTGTGCGTGCGTGTGTGCGTACCAAGTTGGCTGGAAGATAAGCTAGGAAGCCAGACTTTAATTTGTCCTGTCATGTGTGACTGTATTTGAATTTATTACACTAAGTGAATTTGTTTTGCTACTTTAAAAGAACAACACCAAAAAAACTTGTGAAAGGCACGGTGGGGAACAGCGGGCCCTACCCACAGGAAAGGACGGGGTATTTTTCCTTGGGAAGAGGCCGGGTAGAGTGAGGGAGTGCCAAGGAGGTGAGTCCTCTGAATTCTAAAGAATGGGATTAATATCAGATGATTGGGAGTTGGTCTTTTTTTTAAAGTTTTTATTTATTTGTTTTGAGAGAGCATGCAAGTGGGGGAGGAGCACAGAGAGAGAGAGAGAGAGAGAGAGAGAGAGAGAGAATCTCAAGTAGGCTCTGCACTATCAGCTTAGAGCCCCATAGGGGCCTTGATCCCATGAAGTGTGAGATCATGACCTAAGCCCAGATCAAGAGTTGGGCACTTAACCAATTGAGCCACCCTGGCACCCCAGGGAGTTGGTTTTTGAAGCCAAATAACCATATGATTTAAAATTGACATTAGTTCACTGTTTCGGTGACTGAGTCGGAAGTCGGATGTTTCGTAGGCTGAATTGAGTCCACTGAACGAGGCTGATGGGCCTCGGGGCGTCATCCCAGCCAACACCAAGCTGCACACCGCCCTCTCAGTCAGTCTGGGGCATGAGACCCAGCCTGCTCACGTGGAACTGTGCATTTCCACCTCTAACGGTAAGGAGTTACTTGGAGCTGGCACCTGTGGACGCCTGTGCCTCCTGGGAGTGGTTCTGGAACTGCCGTTTTCTCTCTTCCCGGCAGACACCATCATCCGAGCAGTGTTGATTTTTGCCGAGGGAATCTTCCTGGGTGAAAGCCACGTGGTACACCCCAGCATTCACAGCCTTTCCAGCTCCATCCGCATCCCAGTGACACCTCCCAAAGATGTCCCTGTGGATCTGCACTTGAAAACCTTCGTGGGTTACAGAAGCAGGTGACCCTTTGTGTCCAGCCAGCACTTAGAGGGAGGCAAGATGGGTGGATTTCCTACCATGCCGTGGATTTTGGGGGCGCCATTTTGATGATTCTACCCACCTAACCAAGATTTCCCATGACCTTTTCTTCCCTAATTTGAAATCTTTCAAAGATAAAAAATGAAGGCTATGTAACTTTAAGATGGTTGTTTCCTGGTTTTAGTCTGGTGATCTTATAATGACAAAAGTTACAAAAATATGTTTAACTGATGAATTTTCAACTTCTGGTTTTGGCCACTAAGACTACAGAGTTAGGATGCGCTTTCATATTAGGGTTATGTATAACCTCAGCTAGTGAAGGAATATCGCTACATTTGTGGAAGATAAAAGTCATTTCACATTTCTTTTAGGGTGTTTTAAACCCTTGGTGCGTGTATGTATATATGTATAAGACTCATGTTGTCTCTGATCCCAAACCCCATCACCGTAGTACTTGATCGTCAAGTTTTTTGTTTTGTTTTTTTTTTCCCTTCAGTAAAACCCATGAATAACAACTCAATGACCCAGTTAGTGATTTTATAGTTGTTATCTGGGCCTTGCATTTTGAAGTAATATTCCATGCAGCATATTTCTCATCTCGTGTTGCTTTGGTTGACCACAGCACCCAGTTTCATGTGTTTGAATTGACAAGACAGCTCCCCCGCTTCTCCATGTATGCGCTGACTGCCCCCCACTCTGCCACCGAGCCACTCAGCTACGTCAACTTTATCCTTGCGGAACGGGCACAGAGGGTGAGTGTCTGACTTTTTTCTTTCAATATTGTTGCCCCTTCAGCATCCTTTGGATGTTACTTAGAAGGGGAAATTGCATGAATGAGTTATTTGGTAGCAGTAATTACGACATGAAAGAGGCAGGGGAGTTTGGTGTTGGCTTATAACCTGTGACCAAAACACTGTGAAAATCTCTTCTCTCACTTTGAAAAAATACACCACCTTATTTACGTGAGCAGTCTTTAGTTGCAGATAAATTCTTACCAGCTTTTAATTGGTGTCTTTTTGCTGTCATGGCCTTGGTGTACTTGTCCTGACCCAGTGTTTCAGGAGGAACCTGCTTCGAATTGGAAAGAGGGTGGGAGTTTGAGCTGAGAACATTCTGGATTCAGATGCTACCTTAACTAGTTAAATTTTGGTGATTTTCTTAGTGCTGTCAGCCCTCACCCGTCTGAGCCTCAGTTCCCTTATCTGTAAGTGAGGCTAGTCCCGCCTCACAGGGGGCCCCTGCAGATCACATATTTGGTGTGACACTACCTTGTAAAGTGTAAGGGACTAATGCCAGTGGCCTTTAACCTCGGCTGGACTCCGGAAATCTTAGGGAGGCTTTTTAGTCATGTAGATTCTTAGGTTCTTATGTGGTCAAGGTTCCCATGACCTTTACTTCCCTAATTTGAAATCTTCCAAAAATAATAAATGAAGGCTATGTAAGTTTAAGATGGTTATTTCCTGGTTTTAGTCTGATGATCTTATTATGACAAAAAATTACATAAATGTGTTTAACGGATAAATTGTCAACTTCTGGTTTTGGCCACTAAGACTACAGAGCTAGGATGCACTTTTATATTAGGGTTATGCATAACCTCAGCTGGTGAAGGAATACCGCTGCATTTTACATGCTGCTGCTCACCATTATTGTTACGAATATTAAAACTTATTTTTTACTTACGTGGCTGTATCTCTGTGTCTGTGCTGTGTGTGTGCATGCATACTTCATTTACCTTTTTTTTTAAAGGATAGAGTGGAATAGTTTTAAGCAGACTACATCATCAAGAGTATAGCCACAGAAGAGCTACAGTGTAAACAGGCTTAGCACCATACCCAGTTGTTTCTACAATCCATATAAGATTATGTCTACACTGAAAATGCTATAAAGTCATGCATGCTGTGGGGCCAAACATAATTATGAATGTTACTTAAGATCATGTATGAGGTGGGAAAAAGGAATGTGATTAGTGTTTTCTTGGTGGGAGGGGGTGTGAAGTATAATTGTTTTTAAACAAGCAGTAAATCTAGAAAGAAAGGTAATTCTTAAGAATGACTGGACTTTAAAAATGGCAGTTCATTTCATCCTATTCATTTTTAAGGTTGTTATATGGCTCAACCAGAACTTTCTGTTACCAGAAGACACTAACATTCAAAATGCTCCATTTCAAGTGTGTTTCACGTCCTTACGGAATGGTGGCCAGCTGTATATAAAAATCAAGCTTAGTGGAGAGGTAACGTTTACTGTCACAGGCATAGATTTCCTGTGTAATGTTTACCATTCAGTGCAAAGTGAGGTGGGTGGCGATATCAAGGTTGTAAAACTGCATGTTTCAACGTAGTCTGTTAGTGTTAAAAGTGTCAATCGTTTTAGACACTGGGGTATAATCTAGAAGGTGGTTTTCTGTCTTCCTCCATCCTTCCCTTCAGCACTTCCTTGTCTAATTTGGGAAGGATTGGGGATACGGAGGTGAACAAAAAACATTTTCAACGTTTGAATGATTTTGTTGTTTAGTCTAGAAGGCCAGAGGATTGATCTTTTAGCCTGCTGCTAAAATTTATAATTTCCTTCAGGGCTAACACCTATCTGATTCATCACCACATATAAATTTAGGTTCAATAAATGTGTTGAATATGGGGAAATTCAGGTAGTGTTTTAGCTAAGTTTCTCTTTAATATCTGAAGATGCTAAGCTTGTCTCTTATTTTCCCCTGGATAGATCACCGTAAATACTGATGATATCGACTTGGCTGGTGACATCATCCAGTCGATGGCATCATTTTTTGCTCTTGAAGACCTTCAGGTAGAAGCAGATTTCCCAGTTTACTTTGAGGAGTTACGAAAGGTGCTAATTAAGGTGAGGGCACCCGGCGGCTGCATTTGTGAGAACGTGGTAGTCTCATGACATTTGAAATGTGTCTCGGAAGATGAGAGATACCACAAATGTGTGTATGTTACAGGATAGCCATGTTCTTTTTTTTTTTTTTAAACTTTTATTTATTTTTGAGATAGACAGAGCATGAACGGGGGAGGGCCAGAGAGAGAGGGAGACATAGAATCTGAAACAGGCTCCAGGCTCTGAGCTGTCAGCACAGAGCCCGACGCGGGGCTCGAACTCCCGGACCGCGAGATCATGACCTGAGCCGAAGTCGGAAGCTTAACCGACTGAGCCACCCAGGCGCCCCTGGATAGCCATGTTCTAAAGAATTTTTGAAAATTGTTACAGTTGAATTAGTTTGAGAGGGCCCACTAGTTAAAGGGTTTCTTTTATAAAGGTGAGGGGTTTAGCTCCTGACCACCCTGCTTTCTTTGTTTGGTTTACAGTTAAACAAACGTCATATTAACCTCTTCCTTTGCTAGCCACTCATCTTATCTCTTGTATTCACCTTGCTCTTTGGTTTCCAACAACCCAAATCCAAAAGAAAAAAAAGAAAAAAGGATAGTGACTGGTCCTCAGTTATAACCACATTCTCACCCCAGATCTCTCAAATGTTAATATGCATGTTGCTAGGGCTCCCGGTGGAGAGGTCCAGATGGAGTGTCATCTTGAGTGCGGGAGGTGGTATAGACTGATAATTCATTGGTGAGGTGAAACCGTGGGGGAGAGTCGAGATGGTGTAGGTGAACAGGGTAGAGAGAAGGGCCTCTGTGTGTGGCAGGTAGTGTCTTCTCAATCTGACTAATTTTCAAGGAGTCTGTGAGGTCTTTTTCATTCCTGAGTGTTCGTGGTCTCCAGGTGGATGAATATCATTCAGTGCATCAGAAGCTCAGTGCGGAGATGGCCGATAATTCTAACCTGATTCGAAGTTTGCTGGTCCGAGCTGAGGATGCGCGTCTGATGAGGGACATGTGAGTATTTACCTGACAGGTGCGAGTTTAAAAATGTCAGCAATACGGAGTAACAGCTCTCAAATGCTGCTGGTAGGAGTGCACATTGGTACAGTGACTTTGAAAAATAACTTGGCATCATCAGTGAAGTTGAATATTTGTATTCCCTGTGACCCGGGAATTCTACTCCCGGTTTATAACCTAGAAACACTTCTGCACATATACACCAGGATGTTTGTACGAGAATGTTCCAGAGGCATTGCTCATAAGAATCCCAAAGTGGAAACAGTCCACAAAGTACCATCAACAATGTGATGGCTAAATTATAATATAGTCGTACCATGAAATATGGCATCTGTCTCCATGACATATGACAACATGGACAAATCTTACAGGCGTAAGGGAAATTGAAAGAAGTAAGATTCAAAAGAACGTGTACAAAATGCTTCCTTTTATGTACTTTGGAAACAGATGACACTAAAAAGTGTATCATGTGGGAAGCATACATAGGTGAAGAAGATGTAAGGAAACGTAGCGAAGACATTACCACATAAGACAGTATTTTCTGTCAGGGGAGGAGGGACTGTGTTCAGAAAGAGCCCATCGGGAAGCTTCCGGGTTGCGGCAATGTTCTGTTTCTGGACCTGGTTAACAAACATTTGTTGTGTGAACTATTCCGAATGTGTTTTACATTTTACAATAAAACAGTTAAAAAAAAACCCACAAAGATGTGCAGGTCTAGCTTCTTGCAGAATTTGTCTCGGCACTAAAGTACTGAGGTGGATAGAGTAAGACACCAGGGATGGATGAAGTTTGTGTACATTAGAGGCAAGGGTTCACCCAGGGTGCCGCTTAGGCTTTTTCCTGAAAGGCCTGAATTATCGGCATACGTTAAAATGGTGTTGCTCAGAAGTAGGTGATTTTTAAAAGAATTAACATTGTTGAAAGTTTCAGACACATACAAAAGTAGATGAGGTAATACAGTGATTTCCTTTACCCCCGCCACCTGGCTTCAGTCCTGGTCACCCCCTGGCCCATCCTGCTTTATCGCCGCGCTCACCTTCTTCTTCTCCCACGCACTGGACTATCTTGAAGCCAATTCCAGACATCATATCCTTTCGGCCATAAATATTTCAGACAGTGAGCCTTTGAAAAACACTAACCACAATACCATTATCACATTTAGAAAAATGTAAAATAATTTCTTTTTTCTTGTTTTATTTTGTTTTAATGTTTTATTTATTTCTGAGAGAGAGCCAGATGCGGGGCTCCAACTCACAGGCCATGAGATCATGACCTGAGCCGAAGTTGGATGCTTAACTGACTGAGCCACCCAAGCACCCTGTAAGATAATTTCTTAATATCACAAAGTAACCTAGTCAGTGTTTAATTTCCCCAGTTGTCGCACGTGAGCGCGCGTGCACACGTGTGTATGTTTTAAATTGGTTTGTTCAAGCAAAGACCAAAGATTAAGTCTCTTTTAGGGGCACCTGGGTGGCTCAGTCAGTTAAGTGTCTGACTTCAGCTCAGGTCGTGATCTTGGGGTTTGTGGGTTCGAGCCCTGCATCGGGCTCTGTGCTGACAGTTCAGAGCCTGGAGCCTGCTTCAGATTCTGTGTTTCTGTCTCTCTCTGCCCCTCCCCCACTCACGCTCTGTCTCTCTCTGCCTCTCAAAAACAAATAAACATTAAAAAAAAAAAAAATTAAGTCTCTTTTAATCCACATGTTGCTTATTCTTTTTTATTCTTTTTCCCGGCCCTCTCCCTCTTCTGTGGTGTCCCATTTTGGATTTTGCTGATTGCTTCCTTGTGATAATGTTTAGTAGTATTCTTGTCCCCTGGATTTCTGTCAAAATGGTAGTTAGATGCAGAGGGTTGGTTAGACTCAGGTTCAACTTTTTGGCAAGAATAGTTCATAAGTGGTGTTGTGTACTTCTACGTGGGAGCATATAATACCTGGTTGTCTCTTTCTATTCTGTTGCCAGTCGTTGATGATCATTATGTAGATCCATTATTTCTTTAGGAGTTTGCAAAACAGTGATATTCTAATTCTGTTATTTTTTTCTTCATTTTTAGCAAAATACTTCTATGAAGCATAACATTCCCTTACGAATTAATGATTATTTTGCTCCCTGAGGTACAGTTTGTAAGGATTATTTATCAGCTTTAAGCTAATGAGTTGGTTCTCTAGCATCTCTATGCTAACCAGTGAAATTTTTAAATCCTTATAAACTCATATATTTTAACATATTTAACGTGCTCAGTCCATTTTAGTTCCTCTGTATAATGGCCAAATTGTCCTGTCTTAGGCCACTGGAAACCTTTTCAGGTTGGCTACAGCTACCTTTGGACATAGCCAATTTTTCTGTTAGGTCCTTGTTTTCTTGTACAAAATATTTTAGGCTTATCTGGTACATCTTTCTGAATCTGGAAGCAGCCATTTCTTTAAGGAGTCTTGGTTACTTTTAGTGGGAATTGGTATTTAGAGATTATAGTCTGTGCATGAAAGGTGCCCATTGGGCACTGCCCTCTGGGCGGTTACTGTTTCTGGACTTTTCAATGGGTAGAACCAGGAAATGTATATATTTTTATTGTGAGACTATCATGAGTTCATTCTGTTTCCATTTCAGATTTATGAATACGGGCTCTTAGTTTTTATTTTAAGGTATATCTCTTCTTTCTCACATTGAAAAATCTTGGTTCTAACCAGTATCAACGTGACTGTTTGCTAGTATAATACCAGTGTGGCTGATGAATAGTATCAACATCAACAATATGAGTGCTGAAAACAGTAAAAACTTTTTTTTCTAGTTTTTTTTTTTGTGTCTTTAGAGTATATTCCAGTAGGGATTTTTAGTCAAGTTATTGTATCTGAAATACTTCCCCCCTTTTTGGTTATGCCACAAATTTATCTACAGTTAGGTTCATTTGGTTCATTTTGCTTTTGGTCTTGGGAGAATTGGCATTTTTTTCTTTTGGGTTTAATTTTATTACACATTTATTAAAACTTTTATATAGAGTCAGCTCTATAAAACAATATGCAGAAGAGTCTTAACTTTTCTCAGTTGGCTCAGGGTCTGACTTTGGCTCAGGTCATGATCTTGCGGCTCACGAGTTTGAGCCCCGCATCAGGCTCTGTGCTGACAGCTCAGAGCCTGGAGCCTGCTTTGGATTTGGTGTCTCCCTCTCTCTGCCCCTCCCCTGCTTGCGCTCTGTTTCTCTCTCTCTCAAAAATAAAAACATTTAAAAAATTTAAAAAAGTGTCCAACTTCTCATTCCTGTCACCTTCATCCTATTCCCTCCCTTTCACTATAAATAACCAGTCAAAATTTGAATACACACACACACACACACACACACACACACACACACACACGCTCATCTTCTCACTCTATAGATAGATCATAGCATGTTACTCTTTCCCGCCTCGTGTTTTACAATTAAAAATATGGTGCTCACTGCATAGTCACACACAGAAATACTATTCATTGTATTTACGGCTGCGCAGCACTCATGCTCTGGATGTTTGTTCAGCCAGTTCCCTCCATTTAGATTGCTCTTTTGCTCTTATGGATAATGTTGCAGCGCATAGCTTTGTTATATTATCTTTTCATATTTTTGCCGAGATACCTTTGGGAACAAGTCCTGAAATGGAATTGCCAGGATAAATGATAAACGCGTACAGAATTTTGCAGGATATTGCCAAATTCTCTTCCATTAGGTGTTCTGTCATTTTGCATTCTCAGAAGTAATGTATGAGAGTGCCTGTTTCTCTTCAGCCTTGCCAATGGAGTATGTTGGCACACTCTTGGGTTTTTACCAGTTCAGTGGGTGAGAAGTGGTCTCATTGTGGTTTTAATTTTCATTTGTTTTATTGCGAGCAGTGTTGAGCACCTTTTCATTGTTTTAAGGGCCATTGGCTTTTCTTTTTGTGTGTGAACTGTTTATCTTGTCTGTTTATGTATTAGGTTTATTAATCCTTTATCTGTGATAGGAAATGCATATTTTCCCCCAGGTTTTCATTTGTATTTGTCCTTTGCTTATTAGATTTTTAACAATTTATTTTTAGGGAGCCTGGGTGGCTGGCTCAGTGGGTTAAGCGTCCAGCTTCAGCTCAGGTCATGATCTCATGGTTTGTGAGTTCAAGCCCCACGTTGGGCTTTGTGCGGACAGCTCAGAGCCTGGAGCCTGCTTCGGATTCTGTGTCTCCCTCTCTCTGCCTCTCCCCACTCAAGCTGTCTCTCTCCCAAAACTAAACATTAAAAAAAAAAAAAAAAAAAAACTCAGAAAAAAAATACGTAAGTGCCCTGGTTAAAATAAAGGATATTATTTAAAAAATAAAATAAAATTTATTTTTGGTTTTGCCACGTAGAAGTTTTAAGAAAATTTTATGTAGTCAAATTGGCTAGTCTTTTCCTTAAACTTCTACACCGAATTCAGAGTAATTAACCTATTTTTTTAAATACCTGTATGTTTTCCTCTTTTACATTTAAATCCCTGTTTCGGTTGGAGTTTATCCTGGTTTTCAGCATAACAGTGATAAGTTCAGTTTTCTCTTTTTCTGCACTGTTTCAATACTCCTACTTTAAAAGTCCATTTCCCACTGATTTGAGATACCTTTATCATGCATCATGTTTCCACATGCACTTGGGTCTATTTCTGGATTTCCTATCCAGTTTTCTTGGTCTGTCTTGCTCTTCATTTGGGAGTGCCATTCTTTTCCTTACTTTGTGTAGAAAGTGCTTTGTATGTTACCTGGTATGGCTAGGTTGCTCTTCCTTTTCATGGTTTTCCTGGCTGCTTGTGCTTGTCTTTTCCAGTGAACTTTATCACCAGGTTTTTTAGCTCCAGAAAAAAAAGATAAGTGTTTTTACTGGGATCACGTTAAGTTTATTAACTTGATCTGACGTTGTTACAAGGATGTTCAGTCTTACTAACAGCACGGTCTGTCTTCATGTGTTCAAGTCATGTTGTAGGTCTTTCGTATAGGTATCAGACTTTCTTGTTAAGTTTGTGCCTATTTTATTTTTGCAGTTGTAAATAGGATCTTTCTTCCACATTATATCTTGTTGTTTTTTTTTTAGTGTTTATTTTTGAGAGAGAGAGAAGAGAGAGCAAGCAAGGGAGGGGCGGGGGGGGGGAGGGAGGGAGACTGGGAGACAAGGATCTGAAGCAGGCTCTGTGCTGAGAGCGCAGAGCCTGATGCAGGGCTCAAACTCATGAACCTGAAATCATGACCTGAGCCCAAATTGGACACTTAACTGATGAGCCACCCAGGTGCCCCTATATATATATATTTTTTTTGAGTATATGAACACTGTTGATTTTTGTATATTGATTTGATAATCTACTACTTTACTAAATTATGTTACAGTTTTTCCAGATGTAAAATTGCATCCTTTGTAAATCGAGACTGGTTTGCCTCTTTGTAATTTGTTTTCTTCCCATTATTTTCTTTGAGGTATATTAGGTTTCTGCTTTTTCTGGTCAGCTACCTCTAGGGCCCCTGTTTAACTCTGTCTCTGGCTTTTTTTTTTCTTTTCCAGTCAGAGAGCTATTGTTGGCCTTAGGCATTTGACTGCTAAAATGGATGAAAGTGACCACCAACCTCTAAATTCCATTTTTGCTGAATTATTTATATTTCATTTAGAGGCTCTCAGATGTATCTGTTTTATGTTTTAAAGCCAATTTAGTTGATATATAATTTACTATATCCACACAGAAAATTCACCCTTTTAAGGTTTACAGTCCAGTAAATTTTGAGAAACACGTATAACCGTGTTGCTACTACCACAGTCAAGATGTAGAATATTTCCATCGCCCTTTTGTCTCTCTGCATCAGTATCTCTCCTAACCTCTAGTCCCTGGCCATCACTGATCTGATTTTTCTCCCTGTGGTTTTATCTTTTCCAAAATGTCACATAAATGGAATCATATAGTATAGGCCTTTTGAGCCTGGCTTCTTCCACTTACCTTAATGCCTTTGAGATGGATCCATGTTGTTGCATGTGTCAGTAATTTGTTCTTTTTTTATTGCTGGACATAGTACTGTTCCACTGAATTGATATACCATATTTTGTTTATCCACTCACCACTTAATAGACATTTGAGTTGTTCCATACTTCAGTGATTGTGAATAAAGCTACTACAAACATTTGCATACAGTTTTTTTATAGACATGTTTTCATTTATTTTGGGTAAATACTTGATAATGGTATTTCTGGGTCATTTGGTAAGTGTATATTTAACTTCCTAAGAAACTTTGCAGTCATTTCACAAAGTAGCTGTACATTTTGCATTCCCATCAGCAGTGCAGGAGAGTTCTAGTCATTCCACATCCTTATCAGCATTTGGCTTTATCAGTTTATTTTATTTTAATCATTTTCATTGTGTAGTAATATCTCATTGTGGTTTTAATATTATGCCTTTGTTTTTAGTTTTTATTTTATTTAATGTTTATTTATTTTTGAGAGAGAGAGAGACAGCACAAGTGAGGGAGGGGAGAGAGAGAGGGAGACAGAATCTGAAGCAGCTCTAGGCTCTGAGCTGCCAGCACAGAGCCCGATGCAGGGCTTGAACTCACGAACCGGCTCATGAGTTTATGAGCGCCCCTTTATGCCTTTGTTTTTAAAACCTTGATGAAATTTGCAGTTGAATTTACCAGTTGTCTAAAAATATTAAGAATAAGGTCACTTTTGCCCAATGAATGTTAATCAGAAACTGTGAAGCCAGCTTACTGCCTTGCCTACTTTTCTTTACTCCCCCACCCAGCAGGCGTTTATTAATTGTTGGTTCCTAAATTCAAACAAACCGTGGACCAATAAACAAGAAAGGCCATTTGTGTTCCATTTATTTGGAGGAAATAGAATATGTTGATGGAAACTTTCTCAATGTTGTCAAAGCAAACATTTCAAAGCTAAAAAAATTGGTGTCTTTATGTACGTAAGAAGTTTACAGATTTTCTCATGTAAGCCTGCCATATTGGGGTATGATGAGGTTCATACACTGATGTTGATTTACACAGGAAAACCATGAAGAATCGCTACATGGAACTGTACGACCTTAATAAAGACTTGCTAAATGGATACAAAATTCGCTGTAACAATCACACAGAGCTACTGGGGAACCTCAAAGCAGTAAATCAGGCCATTCAAAGAGCAGGTCGTTTGCGGGGTAAGTCTCTTTTTGTAGCACCCTAAGTAGTCTGTGATTTTGGGGTGAGAACCATTAGAGGTAGTGGTGGCTTCAAGAATTCATATTGGGGCCGAGAGCGGCACACCTGTAACACTCAGCTCAGTGGAAGCCACTTGACCTTGGCTGGCCTATTTGGCTTTAGTCAGTCTGCAGACTTCAGAGGCAGGAAAACTTTCAGCGCCTTTTCTTAGGTCTTGCTGTGTCTTCCAAGAAAAACCTAGCGACATATACCCCAAAGGAAAACCTCAAATATACCTATTTTTTTCAAAAGGGAGGCTGAAAATTAATGAGCTAAGTATCCAACTTAAAATTTAGAGAAAGAGTAATAGAATAAACCAAAAGCAGCCGAAATATAGCCAGAGATTTAGACCTGAAATCTGCTGTTTGGGTCAGTGCTTTGACCTTCTTTTAGAAATAACCTTTGCTAGGTAGATAGCTTTGCTAGGTAGATAGAAGCTTTGATTCTTTTCTATAGAACTGACTTCATTTCTAGGTTGTAGATGGTCTGTAGGTGTGGTTTGTGATAAATTCCCTCACAAAGATACCTTTTTTAGGGAGTGGTAAGATAAATCAGTTAAATTTGCACACCATATATCTCTTTTCTTCCCTGGTTTTATGCTGTTTTAAAGCTGACCTCTGATTTATAATGTCACTTTGAATGATCTTTTGGATTGTACTGATTAGATGTTTCATCCCACACAGTCGGAAAACCAAAGAACCAGGTGATCACTGCTTGTCGGGATGCAATTCGAAGCAACAACATCAACATGCTGTTCAGAATCATGCGCGTGGGGACAGCTTCTTCTTAGGAAAGGAAACAATAGGTAATGAAGTTCCTAAAAAGTGTTTTTCCCTAAAATTCTAGGCTAGTTTGCTTTGGATTATATCCCGGTGACCCCAGGTGCTAAGAATGGTAACAGCCGTGGTGAGTGGTACAAATGTAAGACAACGCTCTGCATCTGAAAAGCGTATCCACTTGCTATTTTTAAAATCAGCGGCATTAACCCAATACTAGGTTTGTGTAGAGTGGGTGAACACTTTGAACACTTTGAAATGTTAGCGCTTCAAAGTCCAGTTTTTCTGTATGTATGTATGTATGTAAAGTTGGCATATAGATACATCTTTTTCCTTGAAATTGTAATTGAATTTGTAATTAACACTCTTTTTCATTAAAACTTAAGAGTTACACTTTGTGTTGACCATAAAATCACCACTGTATTAGAATTACATAAACCATTTGTACTGTGTGGAGGAAAACACAAGCATGGATATTCAATTTGTGTGCCTTATCACTGAAAGGGGGGTGGGTGTAAACAACAGATTTGCATTAAGGGAGTCAGTTGAGGGTGATCTGTTGTTGGAGTAATGTTAGCTACTGAAACTAATAGACCTCAAAATTTATCATGACCCATTTATTTCTCCTTTATGTTAGGATTTCTCCATAGTTACTCAGGGACCCAGCTTCCTGTGATCATTCAGCCCTGTCATCCTCTAGAGCAGCCTTTCCCTGAGTTCTCTAGAGAAAGAAGTTTCAGGAAATCAGTTCGGGTGACAATTTTCACATTCATCGCATACAGTGAAAACCTGATGGCACAGGAACCCTGTTGGAGAAGGGCTGTCCTAAGGCCTTACAGGTATTTATATCCCAGTCAGTAGAAAAGGGAAAGCTTTTATCAAAGCTGTGATCTGGAAATAGCACATTATCATTTCCCCTCATGCTCCCTTAGCTAACATGGCCACACCTCACTGCAGAGAGGCAAGGAAGAGAAAGCTGGTGTTTGTGCCAACAGCTAGCAACTCCTTCCCTCAGAGTGAAACTTTGGCCTTAAGGTAGATTCCGGGACTGGTTTAATGTTTAAAACATTCGTCATAGTGTGGCTGTTGTTGAAAGCGCTGCTGTAAACATTGGGGTACAAGTGCCCCTATGAATCAGCACTCCTGTATCCTTTGGATAAATTCCTGGTAGTGCTATTACTGGGTTGTAGGGTAGTTCTGTTTTTAGTTTTTTGAGGAATGGAAAGAGCCTGAATGTCCATCAACTGATGAATGGATAAAGAAGACGTGGTTTATATATACAATGGAATACTACTTGGCAATGAGAAAGAATGAAATCTTGCCATTTGCAACAATGTGGATGGAGCTGGAGGGTATCATGCTGAATGAAATAAGAGAAAGACAGATATCATGTTTTCACTCATGTGAAATTTGAGAAACTTAAGACCATGGGGAAAGGGAAGAGGAAAAATAGTTTAGAGAGGGAGGGAGACAAACCATAAGAGACTCCTAAATACAGAGAACAAACTGAGGGTTGATGGGGGGGGGGTGTGGGGAGAGGGGAAAATGGGTGATGGGCATTGAGGAGGGCACTTGTTGGGATGAGCACTGAGTGTTGTATGTAAGCGATGAATCATGGGAATCTACTCCCAAAGCCAAGAGCACACTGTTATACACTGTATGTTAGCTAACCTGATAATAAATTATATTTAAAAAAAATAAAAAAATAAAATATTCATCGTTTTCACATCTTAACAGCATTCCTAAGTAGCGGGGAAGTGAAGCCATCCTCTTGTGGTAAATTAATTTTGAATGACCTCTTCTATTTCTGAAATGGGAGCTTTGTGGAATCCTAATTTTTATGAGACTGTGCCCTCTAATACCTTTAATTTGCATTTTCAATTTATAAGCTCAAAAGACCCATATATGCTGTGTTCTTTTTCATAATCCCTGGAGTAGAAAAACATTTTACAGGTGCTTCAAAGGTGAGGAAACTGAGGTTTGGGGATTATTTGCCAGAGTCACAGAGCTACTGGCAAAATTCGAGTCCTATTCTTTTCTTTTTCTATCATGACCATAATCTAACCTGTAGCTTTTGGGATTAAAATCTCTAGTTGGTGTTGGTTTTAATTGCATGACACTACTCATTTTTAGGGATCCTAATAATCTCATCAAAGGTCATTCTGTTGTTCTTCAGCCAAAAAACTTCCTTCTTAGACCTAAAAATACTCACGGCAAATCTTGAAGGGGCTGACCTGCAGTAAGATAGCTTTACATAGCCCTGACTTACAGGTTAAAATAGGTTATTTTCACAATAATTTGATCCTCTTGATAGTAGTTATCTCAGCCCAGGCACAATGTTTTCTAGAGTCTCACAGCTTGGTGAGTCGTGGTGTGGGTTTGAAACCAAGGAGCCGTGGCCCCTCCTGCTATTCCAGACTGTTCCCAGTCATGTAAAGACTGGATCAGGTGAAAATGTTCATAAAACATTCTACCATCTGTTTCCTCTCAGAAGTCACCGTGTTCAACTTAAGGATGAGAAAAATGGTTATCAATTATTTCTGTTTTGTTGTCACATGTTTCTATCCTGATAGAATCTGAGTGCCTTCTAAAATGTCACGGCTTAAGCTCCATTTTGTTGCTGAATTTTATTGAAGCTTTAAGTGAACACTGAGCTTTCATTTAAAAGCTGACCTCGGGGGGCACCTGGGTGGCTCAGTCAGCTGAGTGTCCGACTTCGGCTCAGGTCATGATCTCATGGCTCATGAGTTCGAGCTCCACGTCGGGCTCTGTGCTGACAGCTCAGAGCCTGGAGCCTGCTTCATTTTTTGGGTCTCCCTCTTTCTCTCTGCTCCTCCCCCACCCACACTCTTGTCTCTCAAAAAATAATAAATAAAAATGTTAAAAATTAAAAAAAAAAAAAAAAAGCTGATCTTGGGGCGAGGGTTCGGATCCCGTGTTGGGCTCTGTGCTGACGGTGTGGAGCCTGTCTCCATGTCTCTCTGCCCCTCCCCTGCTTGCTCTCTCTCTCTCAAAAATAAAGATTAAAAAAAAAAAAGCTGACCTTGAGGATTCTGGGATCTGGGAGAAAGCTTTTTAGTCATTTTTTAAGCATCCTTTTAAATAAAGTCACCCTGCCCACATCCAGATTAAGGTACTCTATATTTTTTATTTTTATTGTTTTTAAAGTTTATTTACTGAGAGAGGGAGAGAGAGAATCCCAATCCCAAGTAGGCTCTGCGCTGTCAGCACAGAGCCTGATGTGGGGCCTGATCCCCACGAACTGTGAGATCATGACCTGAGCCGAAATCAAGAGTTAGACGCTAAACTGACGGAGCCACCCAGGCACCTCGGTACTCAATATTTTAGAGAGTATGGTTTTTATCATTTCCCACCATGTCTGCCTATCCACATACATCAAGGCTCAGCTCAAATGCTCTCTCCTCAGGAGACCCTTCCCCTCCCATGTCTATTCTTTAACCCTTATTACATTCTGTGTTTAGGTAAATGTTAATCCTCCACTGAGAACAGGGGCTGCGTCTCAATCGCCTTTCTCCTCCCAGTGGTGCCGAGCCAGTGCCCCGAGCACAGAGAGGCACCCGCTGCTTTCCGTGGAATCGCCTGCCTTTAGTCAGCCCATCTGTGGCTTCAAAAATCAAAGAACTAGGGACTTTACAATTATGCAACCCTAGAAGTGCTTTACAAGGATGATTTCTAACATTATTTATGTTTCAAATTTTATAATTAGCAGTTTCAGATCTGCCAGTGCAGAGTCCTGTGATCACAGAACTAAATTATCTCCACTTTTCACTTTGAAACTAAAGTACAGTAAGACACCCATTGCAGCTTGGTGTTTTGCATTTTGCCTCTTTCCCATCTGGCCCCTGCCCACACTAGATGCTGTAGCTCCTGACTCATCTTTTTATTTGTATGGTACAGAAATCTGCTTTTCCTAAAACGATGCCACATGGACAATTCCCAAGTAGTTTTCAGAGCTGTCTATGTGGACTGACTTTGCATCAATCAGAGGAGGAAATCATGTGTTTCTGCGGGAATATTCTGTTCATTAGGGCTGGAGAGCCTGCCTCTGGTGTCACAAAGCGTGACCCTTTTAACAGGGTTTGTATTTTCTCACTCAGTTTGAGTAATATACGAGTAAGTACATAATGGTATTGAAGAGACCCTGGCAGCCAGAACTCCTAGCTGAAGAAATGCTGGTCTAGGAAAGGTAGCCGAGGCATTGATTTTTTTTTCCCCGCTGCGGAAAAGAAACCACCACATTCAGTAGAGTTTGGAAGGTGGTTGGTGAGCAGTAGGAAAGCCAAGTTCAAAACCAGGTTAAAAAACAGCCCCTTTCTCTTCTAGGCTTCATTTTCTACATCTTTAAAACAGTGTACTGAAGTTAGATTATTATAGGGTTCTTCCTTGAACGTTTTATTTTTCCTCCTAACAAATGCTAATATGCTGTCCAAATAACTACGAAAATGTTCTTAATGTCCGTCATTATTAACACGTAAAGGGGATTTGTTCTGGGGGGTTGACCTTACGCAGCTCTAGGAAGTGGCAGAGCAGTCTCTGTGAGGCACATTGTCTCGTGCGGGAACTGGAAGCCCAGAGGACGGGCAGGGAGACCTCGAACGGAGATGCTGAACATCCAGGGGCAGCTGGGACAGTTGCAGCCCAGATGCGGATTCACACCAGGAGGTGGGCTTCTGGCTAAGCAACGTGGTGAGCTACTAAATGGCTACCGCCTCATCCGGGCCCCCCAGATCTTGCACAAGAATTTGTGGCTCACCCTGACTGGGAACGGAATTCTGGGAAATGTGGTTCAGGTTAGCCAAGTCGGTACCTTACAAAGCGCCACAGTGGCTGT
This sequence comes from Leopardus geoffroyi, assembly GCF_018350155.1. Lineage (NCBI taxonomy): Eukaryota > Metazoa > Chordata > Mammalia > Carnivora > Felidae > Leopardus > Leopardus geoffroyi. The sequence continues at coordinate 33,748,082 of NC_059335.1, read as the reverse complement.
GCCAGGATGGCGCGACTCCAGATGAGCTTGCCTTTTTATTTTTACGTGTTTTAATTCTTCACAACGAACGTGTATTATTCATATAATCTGAAAAAATATAAAGCTGTTCTCTTTGAGGCAGGGGAATAATCTTCCTTTGCTAAAAGGAATGATAAGAATTGGAGGTTCACTGTTGAGAGAGAAGATGCCATCTATTACACAGGTGAACATCAACAGCTCTTACCTGAAAGAAGGATTTAAAAGATGCCCGTGTTTCAGTTCCTCTTTTGCCACAACTATTGACACTGGCTTTAAGCCCTGAAAATCCAGGTGAAGAATGAAGTACTAAGGAAAACCAGCTTCTCAATCACTGAGTGTCTTCAGTGCAGAAAAGTGCCCTGCGAACACACCATCTTTCCGGTCGATGATGTAACTGATGGAAACGTCGGAGCCTGGCCCTCCAGGAGTCTCTCCCTTCGGACGGCGAGATCCTTTTGCGTACAGCACAGAAGCTTCTGCTGTGGTGCAGACCTTAAACACACTGAGGTTAAGGAGAAACTAATAAACACATTTTAACGCTTGCGTTGTACGTATGCTAAGAGTTAGACTGAGCGCTCCAGAATTGGAAACGTGGGGTGGCCTCCTAGATGTCACCTACGGCCATGAGTATCTCTTTTCCAAACGCCCTGGCGCTTTCCCCTGGGCCTTCCACTTGCAGTTATGCTACTGACAGATTGTTCACTAGAACCTCATCCCCCTCTCTCCTGCTCATGAAAACACATCAGAAAGCAAGTGAGCGAAAATAATATTGTAGGGATGACCTTTATTCAGTCTGTAGGAACTGAAAAGAAAAGGCAAACTTCGACATGTAAGCCATTATTTACAAAGTTGTTGTAATCCCACGTGTTACTGTGCTGTGAATTCTTTAAAAAAATTTTTTTTATGTTTATTTATTCTTGAGAGAGAAATAGAGCACAAGTAAAGGAGGGGCAGAGAGAGAGAGGGAGGCACAGAATCCGAAGCAGGCTCCAGGCTCCGAGCCGTCAGCACAGAGCCCGACATGGGACTCGAACTCACCAACTGTGAGATCATGATCTGACCTGAAGTCGGATGCTTAACCAACTGAGCCACCCAGGCACCTTTGTGGTGAAAGAATTCTGCTCTCCAAAACAGCAGACATGTAGGGGGTGCCTGGGTGGCTCAGTCGGTTAAGTGTCTGAATCTTGGTTTTGGCTCAGGTCACAATCTCATGGATCTGACAGTGCGGAGCCCGCTTGGGATTCTGTCTCTTCCTCTCTGCCCCTCCCCTGCTGGCTCTCTCCCTGTCTCTCTCTCAAAATAAATAAACTGAAAAAACACCAAATAAACAGTACGCATGTAAACTGGCCCGGTACTGTGTGTGTGTGTGTGTGTGTGTGTGTGTGTGTGTGTGTGTGTGTGGGAAGACGTTAGAGCTAGTTCTAGGTACTTCTTTTTCATCTCACCCGAGAAAAATTAGTGTTTTGTGACAATACTGAATATTCGTACATGTGTAAAATTTCTAGATAGCTATCACTATCTATCTAGATACTATCTATCTGGGGTACAAAATCAAAAAAATCTTGAAACCATCAACCTAAAGGAAGTGAACCTCATTCTCTTCATTTAAACGCCAACTTTAGAGGGAGTACTCAAAGTATTAGGAGATTAAAGAAGATAAAAGCCCAATGCTTTTCCTACTGATTAATAAAATCCCAAATAAAAGCTACAGTAACAGTTGGTAATCAATGTAAAAAAACAGAGAGGAAACGAAAAGACAGTATTGGAACGAGAACAGCATCTTGCAGCTAATGACGCGGCGACCACTACCCCCCCTCGTACACACCCCCACGTATAGGTGGTAGTTGTCACATAAGCCTCACACCAGTTCAGGGAAGAGAATGTAACAAAATGGAGAGCCTCTTGGTATTTTGATATGGCCTTTAGCATCTGTTCTCTTAAAGAAAAACAGGCAACTCATTTTATAGCTGACCCAAGAGTATTTAGGGACGGGAAAGACACATTCAAGGCTAGAATCATCTAGTTATACAGGAGCCACAACTCCAGGATGGAAAAGCAGTGGGTCCAAGGAACGATGACATATGGCACAAGCAGCCACTCAGAAGTCTCAGGGGCCATGTGGTTTGGGGCCCGGTGTTTACCAAGGCAGGAATACCATCATCATTTAAGTCCACACTGTCCTAAGGGAGTCACAGTGAAACAAAGCCATAGGCACTGGGAGGAAGTATAATGAGCCCACCCAGAACAGGACAGAAGTTTCTGTAACTTTCTAAACCGGTATGCTTAGGAAGGACAGAATCAGCAGTCATTTATGAGTATTAAAAAACAAACACTCACTGGAAACATGGATGAACCTCGAAGACTTTATGCTAGGTGAAATGAGCCAGTTGCAGAAGGACAAATATTGTATTGTTCCACTTGTATGAACGGAGACAGAGACTGAAAGTGGCATGGTGGCTGTCAGGGGCTAGGAAGGGGGACGGGGAGTTACTCTTTAGTGGGGACAGTTTCAGTCTGGGAAGATGGCAAAGTTCTGGAGATGGGTGGTGGTGACAATTGCACAACCATGTGAATATCCTTAATGTCACTCAAGTATACACTTAAAAATGGTTAGAATGGTATACTTTATGTTGTGTGTATTTTACTACACACAAAAGCTTTTAAAAAATCACTAAGGAAGTCCATATGGAAAATGAAAAACTGAATGTGAAAAAAAAAAAAGACAAAAAAGCTTTTTTTTTTTTTTTTTTTTTTTTTATCAAGAGAGAAATACCTGGCTCCAAGCTCAAGGCCTAGATTGCAGACAATAACGATGAGTCCTACCACGCAGTTTTGAAGACACGGTCACACAGGCCACCTTGTAGCTCTCCGCGTGATGCCTAGCTCTTCCGCACTCTCCAGTACTGAGGAAGGGTCTCTTTTCTTCAGCTTGGCTCAGCCCTGTCATTCGTAATAGACAAACGAGAAGTCCCAGAAACCTGTTCTATTTGGGAAGGCTTTCTTTTGTTCTAGGCTTCGGTGGTTAATATGCTTGACAAATTTCAGAGTCTCTCTATCTCTGTAGACCAGTGCCAAAGAGTTGTTTTCCGGATTCACTGTTAGAAGCTGAAATAAGTGAATACAGTGTCACATCAGAGCACAGAACTTATTCTCAACTCTTTTCCTCAACGATTCACCACGGAACAGATGGTTTTCACATCATGTACTCAGACTGGTGACAGGGGATCTTTTAAAAGATCCTTTACGAGGAGGCGCTGTTGCTCTAGCTGTCAAGGCATTTCCCAACGGACCCCATTCCAATACATACCCAGAAAGGTTCTACCTCCTGCGTTTATTCCTTACTATATCCAAAGATTTCATGGGAATGCACCATCAACTCTTAACTTCTATGGAATTTCTCAATAGGGTAGAATAAATGCCTAGTGATTACCCTTTGGCATTTTTATTCCTTGCTGAGTACTTACTACTAGAAATCAGAACCAGTGCCAGGCAGACCATCATGCGTTTATCAGCTAAGGACACTGGCAGAAGGTCATAAAAATTGGGTGTGTGAAGAATGAAAGCTTCCTTAAGAAGTAAGAAGGATAGTTTGCTATCAGAAGCAACTTACCTCTTCATCTTCACCTTTGGCAATGTAGGAAGTAAAGCCGCCATATTCTGGCTCCCAGCCTTACAAAGGGAAGACAAACAGCATTCAGAAAGCTTTTCCTACAAGACTTCCATCATCTACTTACATCGCCCATACCAGGCTGCTCTATGACTGAGGGATCTGGGACCTTAGTGGTAACCAACTCTATGGCTTATAAGCCGAATTTACTGTTCGACCAACATCGAATAAGGAGTGAAAACTAAGAATTAAATGTAAAATACACCTGGAAGGAAAATTACATAAAAGATGTAGATCTGAGTGGGCGGGAGGGTTCTTGGAGGGAAACTGTTTTGGTCCACATCCCCCATACCTTAGTCACAGATAGAAATCCTTTTAGTTGGGGAGACTGAAGTTCATGACCCCCAAGATCCCTTCCAACAGGGTGCCTCTGTGATCTGTGATCCTGGCCAAGGTACATCACTTCTGAATTGGGTCAGGTGGAGAGCATCACCGGGAGAGACTGCCCCTCTTATGGAAACAGCTCACTGGTTTCCATAAGTTACTTCCTGACTCTTACCTTCACAGCCACAGTAGAGAAGTAAATCCAGGGCAAATTCAGTCTTGCTGTTGTCATGGATCAAAGTGTAGTGACCAGTCTTCCAACGCCTCAACTCCCCCTGGCATGTGGGAACACTTGAGTCTAAGAAAAAACCATAGAAGGCCAGAAAAAATTTAAAATAACTTGATACAACTGCTAGATTGCGAGGGAATAGTAAGCAGGAATGATCCAGCACTAAAGCGAAATCATTCCCATAATGATTTCTGACCTACTGACCTATTGTTCTGATCTATTACTCCACCAAACCAGCCTTAACAGTGACTGTCAGAAATGTACCATGTCTGACTGTTGGCGGGGGGGACGTTGATGTTCTCTCTTTACAGTTAGTTTCAGATAGAATATTTAGCTGCCAAAATAAAAAAAAATTATAACATGAATAAATACTATAATTTTAAACAGACTGCAGGGGTGCCTGGGTGGCTCAGTTAAGCGTCCGACTTCGGCTCAGTTTGTGATCTCACGGTTTGTAGATTTGGGCCCCATAATGGGCCCTGTGCTGATAGCTCGGAGCCTGGAGCCTGCTAAGGATTCTGTCTCCCCCTCTCTCTGCCCCTTCCCTGCTTACGCTCTGTCTCGCTCTCTCTCAAACATACACATTAAAAAATAAAAATAAAAATAAATAGATTGCCCTACCTCCTGTTTCTCCTTTATTAACATCCTGTCTCAGTGTGATTCGCTTGTTACAATTGACAAGCTGATACTACACGTTATTATTAACTAAAATCCATAGTTTACATTAGGGTTCACTCCTGGTGCTCTACATTCTATTGGTCTTGATAAATGAGTAATGTCGAGTCTCCATCATGACGGTATTGGACAGAATTGGTTTTAATGCCATAAAACCCCCTGTGCTCTACCTAATTCATCCCTCCGTTCCTCCTAGTGCCTTCCAACCACTGATTTGACTCTTTCCTTAGTTCTGCCTTTTCCAGAATGTCATAGAGTTGGAATCATACAATAAGTAGCCTTTTCAGACTGGCTTCTTTCACTCAGTAATAGCACTTAAGGTTCCTCTGTATCTTTTCATGGCTTGATAGCTCATTTCTTTTTAACTTCATCCTGTTGTGGTTAGAGAAGACACTTTGTATGATATCTTAAAAATTTAAATAAAATAAAGATAGGGGCGCCTCGGTGGCTCAGTCGGTTGGGCATCCGACTTCGGCTCAGGTCATGATCTCGCAGTTTGTGGGTTTGAGCCCTGCGTCGGGCTCTGTGCTGACAGCTTGGAGCCTGCAGCCTGCTTCAGATTCTGTGTCTCCTTCTCTCTGTCCCTTCCCCGCTCTCTCTCTCTCTCTCTCTCTCACACAAATAAAAAATAAACATTAAAAATTAATAAATAAATAAATAAAAAATAAATAAAATAAAGATAAAGTCTATTTGATATTAGTATAGCCATTCCTGCTCTCTTTTGGTTACTACTTGCATGGAACATCTTTTTCCATCCTTTGATTTTCAATCTTTTTCTGCTTCTGGGATCTCAAGCGGGTCCCTTGTAGATAGCAGACAGTATTTTTTTTTAAAGAAATTCTTTTTTTTTTTTTTTAACATTTTTAAAAGTTTATTTATTTTTGAGAGACAGCAGGGAAGGGGCAGAGAGGGGGACAGAGGACCCAAAGCGGGCTCCACTGACAGCAGTGAGCCCCATGTGGGTATCAAACTCATGAACCTCAAGATCATGACCTGAGCTGAAGTTGGATGCTTAACAGACTTAGCCCCCGAGGCGCCCCGACAGCAGATAGTTGAATCATGTGTTCCTGTCTGTTTTGTCAATCTCCTTCTTTTGATAGTCATTTATATTTAAAGTAATTACTAATAGAGCGGTGCCTAGGTGGCATAGTTGGTTAAGCATCGGACTCTTGATCTCAGCTCAGGTCATAATCTCGCAGTTTGTAGTTTCGAGCGCTGCATCAGACTCTGCTCTGATGGTGCGGACACCGCTTGGGATTCTGTCTCTCCTTCTCTGTGCCCCTCCCTCGCTTGTGCTTTCTCTCTCAAGATGAATAAATAAAACAAATTTTTAAAAATAATAATTACTAATAAAGAGGGAATTAATTCTGTCATTTTGCTATTTTTAAAATATTTTTATTTTAGAGAGAGAGACAGCATGTGGCAGAGGGGCAGAGGTAGAGAGAATCTTAAGCAGGCTCATGCTCAGTGTGGAGCCCAATGTGGGGCTTTATCCCATAACCCTGGGATCATGACCTGAGCTGAAATCAAGAGACACTCAACCCACTGAGCGACCCAGGTGCCCCTGTTTTCTAAATGCCTTATAGCTTTTTGTCCCCCATTTCCTACATTCCTGTCTTTTGTACTTAATTGGTTTTTTGGCATTGAAACATTTAAATTACTTTCTTGTTTCCTTTTATGTATATTCTATGGCTATTTTCTTTGGTTATCACATGGGTTACATTTAACATCCTAAAGTTATAAAGCCTCTAATTTGAACTTATGCCAGTTTAATAAAATATAAAAACTCTGCTCCTTTATAGCTTGGTCCCCACCCTTTTAAGATGATAAACTTTGCAAACAGTTACTTTTCATGTTTACCTTTTGTATTCCCTGCTCTGCTTTGGTCCAGGGCCTTCCATAACAGTAGACGCTTGGTAATAGAATAAAGCATCTTTTGGCCGCCTACATAGATTTTTTTTTCCTAAGCTGCAGGTTCCCATAAAAATGAAACCAAAAGGAATAGAGGTAAACAAATACCTTTTTAAACAGCCCCTGAGGCTCCACTGATCTTCACCTGATTCCTTTTAGGGTCCAAGTATAGATGCCAGTTTCAATTATCAAGGAAAGCCAACCTCTATCTTAAAGGCCATCTTGGGGCACCTGAGTGGCTCAGTCACTTAAGTATCTGACTTCAGCTCTGGTCATGATCTCACAGTTCATGGGTTGGAGCCCCATGTCGGGCTCTGACAGTTCAGAGCCTGGAGCCTGCTTTGGATTCTGTGTACCCCTCTCTCTGCCCTTCCCCTGCTTGCTCTCTCTCTCTTTCTCGCTCTCAAAAATAAAGTAAAAAACATTAAAAAAAATTATGAAAGAAAGTGCTGTGTATTGACCAGTACAGGAAAAGCTACCTGGGTCTGGTGTTCTAAGTATCTGTGGTGACAAAAGCAACAGGTCAGTCCGTTTGGGAGGCCACATAATCTGCATTACAATGCTTGTGGTTTCCCTGTCACACTGCGGGGTTTGTTTCCATGGCGATCCCTAGTCTTTGCTCTTCTAACTGCATGGGGTCCTTCTCAGGAAATCAGAGCGGAAGCAGGGAGAGTAAAACTGAGGAGAGGAGTTGAGAAACAGATTTTCTGGACTGGTTTAGTAGGTACTGAAACATGTATGTTGAATTGGTAACTACTCAGTCACCAAATCCACAGAAGCCTTCCCTCTTAAATTTCCTATGTTTTTCTCTTTTTCATCTTGTTTGTAGATGATGAAAGACTTCCTCTACTTTTTAAAAAAATTTTTAAATTTTTTATTTTTTTAAAGTAATCTCCATAGCCAACGTGGGGCTCCAACTCAGGACCCTGAGATCACGAGTCGCATGCTCTTGGGGTGCCTGGGTGGCTTAGTCGGTCAGGCGTCCGACTTCGGTTCAGGTCATGATCTCGCGGTTTGTGGGTTCGAGCCCTGCATCAGGCTCTGTGCTGATGGCTCAGAGCCTGGAGCCTGCTTCGGATTCTGTGTCTCCCTCTCTCTCTGCCCCTTTCCTGCTCCCACTCTGTCTCTCTCTCTCTCTCTCAAAAATAAACATTAAAAACAAAACAAAAAAAAGAATCGCATGCTCTTTCAACTGAGCCAGTCAGGCGCCCCTAGACTTCTTCTAGTTTTAATAATCATTTCCTCTGTCCATGTGCCCAAATGCAAACAAGTTTTTCTTAGCCTGCTATTGGTCCTTAGCAGACATAAGCTGCTCACCTTCCTCTCCTTGATGATGTTGTGTTTTAAAGTAGTTTGGGGCACAGCCAGTCCTATTTCTGTCCACTGTTCGTAAATCTTTAGCCTAGTAAAACATACGAGCTGCTCCTCCTATCTAGAATGTTCTTCCCATAGATCCTTGTTATTCCAATCTGAGCTCAAATAGCAGCTTCTGAGACAGGCTCTTCCAACTGCCCATTCACCTCAGAGGCCACTCGGTCGTTCCTCACACGTGACCCTATGAAAGTTTTCCGCATGGCACTTATCGTTATTTGATGTGTCCTTGTGGTTCGTGTACACGTTTAATCTTTGTCCTCTCCTACTAGAATATTAGCTCTAGGAGAGCAGAGACCTTGTTTGTTCTGTCCTCCAGTTCCTGAAACAGGCCTAGCATAGAGCAGATGCGCAATATCTGTTGGGTGAATAAATGATTGACTAGTGAGTGCTTAATGGTACACAAGGACAAATCATATCGACAGCTTACCTCTCTTGGCTTCGTTTTCCTCTGACTCTGGGTCTGTCTGTTCACTGCTCTGTTGGCTGCTGTGGCTGACGGCTGTCTGAGGACTCTGGGGCCCAGGGGAGCTATGGCTAGTCCCTTCTTCAGTGTGATCAGCTGCAGAGGTGCCTTCGCCCTCCTTTTTGTCCTCCACCTCATCTTCCTCTGAAGGGGCCAAGAAGTGGAGTTTCAGGCCTGTGAAGTTGGAGAGCAGCAAGAACAGAGCCTCGGAGCGAAATAATTCCATGCAGTCCTTCAGGATGTTGGGAAGCTTGCTCTCCTCCGCTTTCTCATAAAACCTGGAAAGCAGCGATGCCAAGTTGTTCATCGAAGCCACAGACGTAATATCACGCATGGAATAAAAGCCGATCATTAGCTTTGTACCCCGCTGCCTAAACCTTGGCATAGCTCACTGAATCACCAGTTGTTCTAACAGTGAGGTTCTCTCGGGGCCTGCTACCAGATGGCCGTGGGGATGAAACACCACTGGGGCCAATGTCCTATTATCGGAGGTGAGCCTGGCTGACCAACAGGCAGGTGCTAAATGCAAATGTCTTGGTTCTACCTTTTGTTAGGGGGACCTCGGCTGCTCCATTTCACATCTCCTTTCTCCAAAGCATCACAGACCTCTGCAAATTTCTCAGGCTGGAAAAGGAGCACAGAAAAAAAAAAAAAACAGTCAGGGACTCTCCCTGTAGTCCCACACCTGGTCTTGCAGCTGGAGCAGCTCTGCAGAATCATTCTGGCTGATTCCTAAAAGGGCCAGCCGACACTCACCCCCCCACCCCAGGCCTGATACAGTGAAGCCAGAACAAAGACTGGATAAATCATCAGCATGCCTTAGCCAAGAGATTCGAGTGTTAATCTGGACTATCTCCTTTAGCAGTTGTAGGTCTTACGTCAAATTGCTCAACATCTCAGTCGCCTGCATTTATAAAATGAAGATCACAATACAGACTTCAATCCAGAACATATGAGGGGAAAAAAATTAAGCTGCAAAACAGCCAATGTCATTACAACGAAAATCTCTTGCAGGCCTCACTTTTATTTAATCAGCCTTATAAATATAATAAGCCACGAACAGAGCAAGAAGCTGAATAATCTGTTGAAATATGCTCAAGAGGCTTTCTCTATAGTTGCTTAATGTAGCTTCCCGAGGAATGTTCTCAACACTGCAGTTCTATCGGCTGTAAAACAGGAACGAGGATCACAAAGCCTGATTTAGGTAAGCTCAGTAAAATAGGGTCAAACAAGTTTATTTACTATGCTTCTCAAATTCCTTAATATGCTAATGTCAGCTTTAAAATTCTGAGAGAGAGAGAAAGAGAGAGAGAGAAACAGAACATAGTGTCTCAACCTTTATCTTTCTCATGGAGGAACAGCTCTTGGGACTGCGCTTCCGGGGGGAGCAGGATCACTGTGAAGCACCACACCAGCATCCATGATCTTGTGTGGCCCTCACAGTAACTCCTCAAGACGAGCAAGGCAGGTCCTATTGCAGTTTAATTGATGATGAAATGGAAGCTCAGAGAGATTTAGTGATTTGCTCGGGTTAGTAAAACCATAGAGCCAGGACATGAACATAGAGTCCTTCTGACTTCTGATGTAGTTCCCTTGCCACTGAAATGGGCTACCTCATCCTTGTCAAATGCTCGTTAATAGGGGTTGACCAATTAATAATCTCTCTACTAAAAGCAATGAGCTTATAGTGAACCATATTCACCAAATGAATAGGAAGGAAAATACATACAACTCCCTCAGCCTAGAGGCTAGTTGTGCGTGTCTGTGTGTGTGTGTGTGTGTGTGTGTGTGTGTATGCACCATTAAGATTTTAGAAAACTGGGGAACACCCAAGGGACTCTTAACCCACTAAGCATACAACTGCTACCTATGTTGGCTGCTAGTACTGCTTCCATATTTTATTTGAAGAAGAGGGTGATAAAAATATTCTAATCAGGAATAAAACAAAAAAACTCCTTTAATGATGCCTATACACCCACCCAAGAAGAAAGACAAAAGCAGAAGTTGTTATAACAGTGAGATTTTGTTAGGATGTCCCCAAGATATACTGGACAGGATATGCTGGCTTACCTTAAGGAACTCCTTTAGGAGGATTTCGGACCTTTCTTCAAACTCTTCTTGAATTTGAACTTGGTAATCCATGTCCAGATAAGTAGGGTTGATCCAATCATATAAAATTTCATGCTTAAAAGGAGCAGATGCCAAATATGAGTTCACAGTTCTTATTGCTTTTGCACTTATGTCATTTCATAACAGTAAAATATATGCAAATCCTCACTCTATAATTTCCTCCTTGTTACACATAAAAGTGCCAGAAAACTCTGCCTGAGAAAAGATACTATCAAAAGTTTATCCAAGAAGAGCGGAAGAGCAAACGTAAAGTCTAGTTTCATTACCAGGAAAACAAACGACATGCTACAGCTTCTAGAGAAGAGGCCCGACAACCGGCATTTATCCTTACATCTTGTGGGATGTGCGGGCTCCGAGGTACAAGTGGTTCAAAGTAGTTGGGGGGTCTGGTCAGTGAAGGACCATGAAACCAGCCGCTTATAGACAAACGTGACTTTTCTTCAGACAGGACTTCAGACACCTGAAAAGAAAGGCCAGCAGCACATGAATGAACACACCAGATAAGGGGGAAGGTCACCAGCCAGGGTGCACTGACTTCCAGATCCATCACAACGGATGTGGGCACTATCTGGCCACAGGGGTCCATCGGGAAGCTGTCACATTTTGTTAACGGGGAACTAAAAAGTATGATCCTTACATTCTATATATTTGTGGTTTACAACTGTTACCTGGTGAAAGGATACTGGAGACACTTCAAAGAAAACCAGTGTGTTCCATGAAGGGATAAGAGACTTGACAATCTGCTTCGGCTGAAAGTGTTCTGCACCAGGAGAGAAAACAACCACAAATGTGGTTTCGTTTTCGTTAACCAATTCCAGTCCGCCTTGTTTCACTCCGACAATTCTCAGATTTCTAGGGGGAACTAGACGTACCCTGCAGATCCCAAACCACCACCCCCTTCCATCTGTCTCCCTCATACTTGCTGGTTCTGCTGGGTGATATCTGTTCTCACTACGCCATCCCTCTATTATTGATGAGAGCTGGAATAAATTCAGAAAGTTTTCCAGAGTCAACATTTGGTGTCGGAAATGTAGAAAAGCCCTGGCTTCCTGTCAGATGGATTCACCCTAGCAGACCGACGGTGCAGGCAAATGTACACGCACTCTACCTTTCCGCGGTCAGTATTCAGAAGTAGGGTCTGCCGAGTCCTGTTAATGGACTCTATTTCTGGAGTAATGACGACTTGAAGCACAACTTAGAGGCAGCTGTCAGGGCCGACATCCCTTCCCCTGCGGTTGTCACCCCACTGAATGGCTTCCGCCTCCTTAGATGAGTACACATGTTGTATGTAAGAACTCAGAAGTGGCTAGTGCTGAGGAGCATGCACTTGTCTTACCATCAACGTTGTACAGGTCCAGGGTGCCCCCCAAACTCCTGTCCCAGGGAGGAACCAGGTAAAGAATGAAGGCGATCCGGCGCCCTTCCAGCTCGTCGTCGTGGCAGAGGAGGGCATCTGCAATAGTGCAACGCACACTTTAACGTCCCGCACCGCAAGGAGCAGCTCCAGGAGCAGCTGGAGCTGACTGGATCCAGCATTTAATATCAGTCCATTTGACACTCATCTGTAATGTGAACTCCTCCAGCTGTAAAGTGACACTTATTCTCCTGGTTTATAATTGGAGACATAAAACGGGCAACACGGGGGACTCCAAAAGCACTGAAGGGCACATTATAGGGACAGACCCCAGAGAGAATCACTAACAGTATTTTTGCATATATTCTTCCAGTATTTTTCCTACATACATTTGCTTTTAAAAAAACAGTATCCTACAGTGGTTATTTTGTGGCCTTTTTATTACATGGTAAGTGTCCACATCAGTATACACACCCGTCATGCTTTTTAATGGCCACGTAGTATACCATACGGGTTATGAATTATCTTCCTTCCCCTTTAACTAATCTTCCACTTATTAATTAAGTTGTCTCCATTTGCCTTAATGAACATCACTGTACATAGACCTTTTGGTACTGATTCCCATTTATTTCTTGAGCTAAAACTTCTAAGGGCCATTTGGTGGAACTGAGCAAGGCAGGCATCTGTGTAGGGCAGGGGAGGGAAGGCATGCTATGGTGAACTGAGACTGTTCACACATGGAGGGATCATGATCGATTGATAAAGAAATCTATTGAAGATAATGGAAGCCATGGTTCTTACTGCTGCGGTAGGAAATTACAAATACGGAAATGGCAAAATCTGGGATAAACCTAAAGTGTTGAATTGCAACTGCAGGAATCAATGTGAATTGAGCTTCCTATATGTGTAGATGTTTATATAGATATTTAGATATCTACATATTTCTAGATGTTGAAACACAAAAGTGCAAATGCACGTGTGTGCACATGTGTGTGTATATGTGCATATGTGTTTGCTGCCTCTTTCCCACTGAAAGGCCTGGGAGCGGTGACACCCTAACAGCAAAAACACCTACAGTCCAGATCTTGATTTAAACAAAAAAATTTTTTTAATGTTTATTTATTTTTGAGAGAGACAGAGACAGAATGCGAGTGGGTTAGGGGCAGAGAGAGAGGGAGACACAGAATCTGAAGCAGGCTCCAGGCTCTGAGCTGTCAGCACAGAGCCCAATGCGGGGCTCGAACTCACAAGGTGTGAGATCATGACCTCAGCCAAAGTTGGACGCTCAACTGACTGAGCCACCCAAGCACCCCTTGATTTTTTTCTTTTTTAATGTTCATTTATTTTTGAGAGAGAGTGGTAGAGAGAGAGAGGGAGACAGAGGATCTGAAGTGGGCTCTGCACTGACAGTAGTAGATGTGGAGCTCCAACTCGCGAACTGAGAGATCATGACCTGAGCTGAAGTCAGATGCTTAACTGACTGAGCCACCCAGATCTTGATTTTTAAGCATCATTCTTCACTAAAAGGAACTAGGGTTCTTTGGAAGAACGGCCACTCTGGATCTAGAGCAGGGGAAATGTAAGATAAGCCTGGAAAATCTTGTTTTGCTAGAAAGCAAGATATATTAAGAATGATGGGGACACATCAAAAGGACCCGAAGTCAGTTTAAAGGGGCTCCCCTTGATCAAATCAGGGACAATATGAGCATCAGTATAATGACAGCAACTGCTTATAGCCCGTTACATAAGCAGTAATCCATAAATCCACACCGACATAAATACATGAATAAATGGGAAAAGGGGAATGTTTCCTTTACAGTAGAATAACTAATAAATGTAAAAGAAATGATTTTTTATTGAAAAATATCCCCGTTTGGCAACTAGCAAGAAATATCAGAGGATGCTGGGGCACCTGGGTGGCTCAGTCGGTTAAGCGTCCAACTTTGGCTCAGGTCATGATCTTGTGGTTTGTGGGTTTGAGCCCCATGTTGGGATCCATGCTGACAGCTCAGAGCCTGGAGCCTGCTTCAGATTCTGTGTCTCCCTCTCTCTGCCCCTTCCCCACTTGTGCTCTGTCTCTCTCAAAAATAAACAAACATTAAAAAAATTTTTTTAATTAAAAAAAAAAAAAAAAAACGAAAAACCTGACATTAGCCACCACCTTAATTAAGTAATCAGTTAGTATCATTAGACTATGACACACAGAAACCACATACCACTTGAGACGATGCAGTAAAAACAAAACAAAACAAAACAAAAAAACCCCACATAATTAATTTTGTAATATTCCTACCAAAAACACATGGCTTGAATCTAATCATGAGGAAGCATCAGACAAACTCAAACTGAGGGAAGTTTTACAAAATGACTCCTCTGTAAACCTTCAGAAGCATTAAGACAATGAAAGTCAAGGAAAGACTGAGGGAGTCCAAACAGGCATGACAACTACATGCACGGCACAATCCTGGATGGGATCCTTTGAACATGTATTTTATTTATTTTTTGTTTATTTATTTTTGAGAGGGAGTGAGCATGGGAGGTGCAGAGACAGGGGGAGAGAGGATCTGAAGCAGGCTCCGGGTGACAGCAGAGAGCCTGATGTGGGGCTTGAACTCATGAACTGTGAGATCATGACCTGAGCCAAAGTCAGCCACTTCAAGCGACTGAGCCACCCAGGCGCCCCTAGATCCTTTTGCAATCAAGGACCAAATAATAGAACTTGAATAGAGCCTGAGGATTAGATGGGAATCATGTATTAATCTCAACTTCCTGATTTTGATGGTTTATCATTATCATACAGGAGAATGTCCTTGTTGTAGGAATCAGTTGGGGGTCATGGGGCAGAACGGCAACCAAGTCCAACAGGAAATACGTTATTTGTACTATGCTTGCCACTTTTCTAGAAGTTTGAAGTTATTTCAATTGAAAAGAAAAAGTTTTTTTTTTTAAAAAAGGGCGTATGATAGGACTCTTCCTGTGTACCACTCAGTTACCCTCAAAAAGTTGCTACCAATTTATACTTCCCCCAATTATACTTTATATTGTGTGAGAGTAAACCCAAATCAAAACTGGACTCAGGAACACAAAACAAAATACTTTTTCTTGTAGATAAAAAACCAAACATGTTTTCAAAAAGACATTTACATGCTCCCAAAGGGAACTGGTGACAATGGATCTCTCTGAAGAGATGGGGGACAAAAAGAAAGGGAAGGGGACTGTCAAGGTTTACACTGTATCCTTCTATATTGAGGTTTTTTCCCTTAAGAATGTGGTTCTATGAGTAGAGTTTACAACATCACCTCTGAGTTTCCTGATACTGTACACAAAGCGGGTGTGCATGTGCAATGTCAGCATTTTCCGGAAAATATGGTCAACAGTTTTCATATTTCCACCAAAGACAACCCCTGCCTTATTATACCTTCCAGGAAGGTGGGCGTTTCGGTATATGAGCCGGTCAAGTGTTCCTTACTGAGCAGATTCTAATGCTACGCGGGGACACGCAGCCCAGGATTCTGGCACACTGGTGCTATCTTCTTGCCACTGTTAGTTAAAGCCTTTAAGACTTCCAGATGTCAAGGGCTTTATCTTGCTTACCAGAGAATTCATATTTAGCACAGGACATGTCAATAGTTGATTCCAGGTCAATCTTGGAAATGTCAGCAAGCCAAGTCCGGAAATCTTCAAACAGAACTTTCCTAGAAATGTAAACAAAGATCACTTGTTAGGCTGTAGTGAGGCCTCCATTTGGATCTAGGCCACAACTACTTTTTCCTGGAGGCTGCGGTTTATTCTTTACTTTAAACTTGCACAGTTTAGGACTTGGAACTGAAATAAAGAGAAATAAATACTAATCTATCTACTGTAATCTTTTTTTCTCTGTTTCATTTTACTTTCTTCCTCTTAAATTTATGGCATGCCCTATCACGGCAGTGATTTGGCCTCTGTCATAATTTATTGCACTGATGTTCCATTCCGAGGTTACTGATTTTTAGATATGTTCTTCAGCACTAAAACTGGCTCCAGTGTTTAATGACCACTTGGGTGACACTGTTGTAGATTAAAAACTTTAAGTTGCAATAACGGTCTGTATTATGCTAACTATGTGGCACTCAGGAAAATCTTTCATAGAAGTTCTTTTTTTTAATTTATTTTTTTAATGTTTACTTTTGAGAGACAGAGAGAGAAAGAGAGAATGGGAGAGGGGCAGAGATACAGAGACACAGAATCTGAAGCAGGCTCTAGTAGAGCCTGACGCAGGGCTCGAACTCCCGAGCTGTGAGATCATGACCTGAGCCAAAGTCAGGTGCTTAACTAACCAAGCCACCCAGGTGTCCCTTTCAAAGAGGTTCTGATGCTAGCAGGATACCACTAAAAGATGCCGACCATTTCCATTTACCACCTAATGTGGTTCTTTGTACAGAAATCTCTTTAATACAATTTATAACTCATTCAGCTGATCAACTTTGAAATTCTGTTAATCTCGATGAATTTATATCATTTTGAAAGGATTTACATTAGTTCACATTTTGCACACACAGACAATATTTTGGGGATCCTCTAAGTCCAGATGTACACAATTGAAATTCCCACCAAATGCAATTGTGCTATTCATAAATATCAAGTCTTCAGGCTGATCTGAGATTTTAATACTGAGTACCTCTTCTGCACTATACATTACCAAACCAAAAAATTTCTGTAAACTACTGTGCTATGTTAGTTCACCAAGAAGTGCCACATAACTTTAAAAACAGTTGCAAATTACATGGAATGAGCCAGCAGAGCAAAGTGCTGAACCAGGCTTGAGATGTGGGTGGCAAACATTTCTGCAAAGTCTTGATGCTTTAAACAACTATTACCAAAGCCTTAAATCCTTCTTTTACTGGTAACATTGGCTTCCTCAAGTTTATTCCATAAAAAGCCCTTCCTCTAGTCACTCTGTGAGGGTGTCACAAGGACAGGGTTATTTTCTGTCATTATTCTCACTTGTTAATTGTATTTAAGAGAGAAATTGCAGAATCCAACCGGGAAAGATAAAGGTCACCTTTCTATAAAGACCAAGGACTGCCGTCTCTCACACACCATCCAGCTGTTACCCTGTGTGTGTAGGATGGAACCTCGGTCCCATAGGAAATGCTTACCAGAGGCGTGCTGTGAGCTAATGAGATAATAATGCCTTAAAGCGCGATCACCTCTCTTTGGAACAACAAAAGGTCTAAATAAATATGAAATGTTATGAGTTACAATTAATACATAAGCAATAGTTCAGGATTTGGAAGAAATAACAATCTGTGCAGACTGCCATCATATATAGAAATTCTGTATAGATGAAAACGTTTTTACAAAGTAACACGTGCTAAGGGCCGCTTGTTAAGTGTCCTTGACTCTTGATTTTGGCTCAGGTCATAATCTCATGGTTCGAGCTCCATGTTAGGCTCTCCCCCCACCTCACTGCTGACAGCATGGAGCCTACCTGGGATTCTCTTTCCCTCTCTCTCTGCCCCTCCCCAACTCGTGTGCACATGTACTCTCTCTCAAATAAACTTAAAAAACAAAACAACCCCCCCCCCCAAAGTAACATGTGTTTATTGTAGCAAAACTTGGGGAAAAAAACACTCCAGAAGTAAAAAAAAAAAAAAAAAAAACTGTTAAAAAAAATCTGAAATCCTACTAGCCAGATTTAAACGTCCCATTCTTCTGCCGTTCCGTTGGTATACACACAGCCAAATATATATCTTTCTTAAAATCATTCACACTGTGTGTATTGTTTTAACATCTTTTCTTTTGACAAGTGTATTTCATTGACTCTAATATGCCTTTGTCTGTAAGAAGTAGTATTATTTTACATTTCACTTAAAAAAATGTTGCCAATTAAACTAGAACACCATTTTAATTTGTGAGACACTGGATCTCAACAGTGCTAAAATGGGAAAAAAGAAAATGTATCTTAGAATTGGTGAAATAGGGTTTAACTTTATCATACTCGCATGTTAAAATTCACATATGTCATAGCCAACAGCTGTAGAGTTTTCCACTTTACATTTGTGCCATTAACTATGTAAATCTCAGTGCGTGGCCATTTAATTTGTATATAGTTTTTCACTATTTTAAACAACATTACAACACATAATCTTCTATGGAATTTTTGAGCTCATCCTTAATTATTTTCTTGGGATAAGTTCTCACAAGTGGACTTACACTACAAAATAATAAGCATACTTTTTAGGGTTTTGATACATCTTTCAAAACCATCATCTAAGAAAGTCGGCAGCAGTGCATAAAGGGGTCTAAACGACTGTCAACGCTGGGGTTTTGAATATTTGCCAACTTAATAGGTGAAAAATGCTTCCTGCATTGTTTCCTTGATTACTAACAAGGTTGAACATTTTATCATTGAGAAACTGGGCCCTGGAATCAGACTGATTTGAGCTTGTATCTGAGCTCCCTCAGTTTTCATCTAGGAAGCCTTGAAGAACTTACTTCATCTCTCAGTCTGTTTCCTCCTCTACAAAAGTGTTATAATATTATATAATACTTCCCACACCTGACAAATAGCACCAGTTGTTTACCTTAAAGCACAGATGTGAGGCTCTCTTCTCTTCTTCAAATCATCAGACTTGATCATAAAAAAGAGGAAAAAAAAAAAGATTTCCTTCATATATGAGACACACAGAGGAAAGCAGTTCAGTGAGTGCCCTGGTGGCATAGCATTGTGGGTAACAGCCCAGCCCTGAAGCCAGACTGCCTGGGTTTGACGCATGGTCTCTCCACGTGGCGGCTCTGCGACTCGGGCGACTTCCTTAACCCCCCTGTGACTTATTCAACAAATACTTAAACACTTGTGACAGTGGAGCTTATGTTATTTTTGAGGGAGACAGACAATAAACATACAAAGACAGTGGTCGGTATGAAAGAAGGGGACAAATGCACGGGGAAAACCAGCAGGGTGAGGGAGTAGGCATGCTCAAGATGGGGAAGGGCTTCCAAGTACAAAACGGTGGCCAGGCTAGACCTCGCTGAGGGATGCATAGCCTTGAAGGAGGTTGGGAAACAGTCCAAGGGAATACCTAGGCACAGAGGATTCAAGGTCCTGAGTGTGAAGCATTTCCTAGTCAAGAAATCCAAGGAGACTATGTGGCTGGAACAGAGAGAGTGCGGGGGAGAGTGGTAGGAGATGAGGCCAAGGAGGTAAGGGGTCACCTTAGAGCTGTTCTAAGCACTTTGGCTTTCTGACAAAGAAATGAGGAACCATGGGAATTTTTGAGCAAGGGAGTATTGGGATCCCATGTAAATTGCTAAAAATTGGGATAAAATTCATGTAACATAAAATTTACCATCTTAACCATCCGGAAGTGTGTAATACGGTGGATTTTAGTTTATTCATCATGTTGTGCAACCACCACTGTTGGTTCCAGAACATTTATTATCACCTCAAAAAGAAACCCCGTACCCATCAGGTGGTCACTGCACATACCCTTCTCCCCCAAGTTCCTGGCCACTGCTAATCTACATTCTGCCTCTCTACATGGATTTGCCTGTTCCGGACATTCCATATGGACGGAATCCTACAGTCTGTGGCCTTGCGTGGCTGGCTTCTCTCAGCACATTTCCAAGTCTCCTCCTCTCCTCCATGCTACAGCAGCATTACTACGTCATACCTTTTTCTGGCTGAATAATATTCCATTGTGTGGACAGACCACACTCATTTGTCCATTTGTCAGGTGATGGACATTTGGGTTGATTCCACTTTTTGGATATTCCGAATAATGCTGCTATGATCATTTGTGTACTAGTTTTACGTGAACGTGTCTTCAATTCTTTTGAGTCCACTGTTGTTTTAAAATAACACAACGGCTATGACTGTGGAGCTGGGCAAGGGTAAAAGCAGGGAGACTGGTTAATAGACTGATAGAATAATCCTGATGAGAGACAAAGATAGCTTGGGCCAGGTGTTGGCTGTTGGCATTGGAATGGAAAGAAGTGGGTTTTTCTGGATAGGTTTTGAAGATAGAGCCTGCAGAATTTCCTGACAAACTGGGTATGAGGGGAGAGAGGACCTTAAGGTTTTTAAGCCTGGTCCCTTGGAAAGATCGAGTTGCCATTAACTGGGATGGGTAAAATTGCAGGTGGAACAGATTTAGGGGGAGAAGATCAGGCATTTAGTTTTGGACTTAGGTGTGAGACACTGAACAGATATTCAAAGTAGAGGCAAAGCGAGGGTCTCCCTGGAAATGGCCCAAGGGCAAAGCCCTAAAGTACTCCATCATTGAGAAGTCAGGTACAAAAGGAAAGCCTACCAAAAGAAACCAAGGACTTGCCAGGGAGGTAGCAGGAAGCCCCAAGGCATCCCCACAGTAAAGTGAAAATGTCTCCAGGAGAAAGGAGTAACATAGTAGCTCCAGTGCTGCTGGGAGGTGGAGTAAAATGAGGCCTCAAAACTGACGACTGACTGGATTTACTAACGTAGAAGTCGAGAGTGAGCTTGACAAGTGCAGCTCCAGTGGAGTTGTAGGTGAAAGGCTGAAGAAAAGCGGGCTTAACAGAGAATGGGAGAAGACATATTTAAGAAAAGTACAGACACCTTATAAGGAACTCTACTGTCAAGAGGAGCAGAGAGGGGCGCCTGTGTGGCTCACTCGTCCAACTCTTGATTTAGGCTCAGGTCATGATCCCAGGGTCATGGGATCGAGCCCCATGCTGGCCTCTGCACTGAGCATGGAGCCTGTTTGAGATTCTCTCTAAAAAATTAAAAAAAAAAAAAAAAAAAAAAAAAAAAGAGGAGCAGAGGAATAGGGTGGTGGTTGAAGGGCAAAGTCAGGTCAAGAGCACTTTTTTCTTAACATCTTTCTTTTATATGTCAAAGGGAACGATCCAGAAGAGAAGGAAAAACTGATGTAGTCCCCTCATCTGTAAAAGAGGAATAGTAATGTACCTCCTTCATAGGACTGAGGATTTAATGAATTAATAAAGTACTTAGCATGGCATAAAGCATGCACTCAATAATGTTTGTTCTGAAATATACAGAATATCAGGCAACTCTTAATGACATACTGTTAGGAAGGCTGGAAGGTATCATAGACTCAATTAAGGCAATTCATAGCACAAGCAAAGGGGATACAAACAAAGTCTGAAGGGACAGAAGATTGAAAGCAGGTTTTATATTTACTGTCTTAGGATGAAGAAGTTCAGTCCCAAAGTGAGCATAGTAAATATTATTCACAGCCCAGTAGAGTTCCATCAAACACCCATGTGATCTAAAGTTATCTTTTATTCCCCTCCTCATTACCCAGGGACCTTTTTATTATTTTCCCACTCACTGACTTTACAGTTAGAAGTATTTTCATCCACCAAACTGCATTAAGTAAAAACCAGCTTTATTTCTCAATTTTAGTAATCAGAGATGCATATGGCCCTAAATCTAACAGAGATTTATTGTTATTGAAGTTGATAATAATTACAAAGGCAGATCACTGTGGTTTTAATTAACCTATGTAACTTTACTAAGGATAAAAGCTTAATATTAACTGGATTTCCTGAATTATTAAGAGTTATATTGTGTATTTTATCATGTGGTTAATTCAATCATATGTGTAAGGCCCAAAGATAGACATACTGGGGGACACTATCAGCTCTAGTGCAAAAGAAAAAAAGAGAGAGAAATCCTGTTATTTACTCTCTTATCCCAGATAAAGAGGAATCAAAGGGTAAATGCAAAGAAAACAAAATAGGTCTTCATCTTTTTCATTTTATCCTGTGATTCTTGAGGGTTGATGTCCATGAAGTTTTATAAAGGATTTCTAAGAGTGATGTACACCATGTACTAAAAAGATATTCCCCCCAAAACTGGGGAAACCAATGATCTAGATTTCCATACCTAGACTAGGCCCTGTCTTCTAAGAGTAGAAAATCCAGCCATGATTTTGACATGGTCTTTCCTGCCAAATTAAACCATCCACCAAAAAAGGAATAGACCTAACTCTCCTTGGACATTCTGCAGTGAGCAACATGCTGCAATACATCATGCCACCTAAAATACAGACATGAACTCAAAAATTTAAATGGTTATTATTTTCCAACATACAGTTCTCTTTAGCATATCAATCCCCAAAATGTACCTGATCCCCTTTGTTTATAATGTACTTAACTTACTGGCTTACTGTATTTCTTGACTATCTGTTGCCATCGTTATCACTTCTACTATTTTAGATTTTGAAGTCTTACAGGGCAGAGACTGTCAGAGAGTCCCACGCAATAATTATAGCACCTAATACATTGTTAACACTCAGTAAGCTTATGTGAAATCAATGAATGTTTCTTACAATGTCAAGGCAAGGACCCTCCAAGGCAAACCCAATCTAAAACTTCAAGTCCAAAGGTAATGAATGGCTTTGTGGTCAATTAATTTCTGAAGTGGAAGAGTGAAAGGGACATAAATACCTGCTGGAACTTATATAAATCGTTATACTTTTCATGGAAGTCCAAGTTCAAAAGTTCCTTCTGAAGCCCTTCCAAAAAGTTTTGGCTTTGGATGAAGTCTGGGATCACGCAGTGAAGAAAGGGTTCCATGTCCATGACAATGGCCTCTGTTGGAAGGAAAACATTACTTGTGGCTTTTTCTCCTTTTATATTTTTGACCCCCAAGTGGTATAGCGAGAGAATACAAAAGGGAATGATTGTGAATTCTCAGAAATCAAGTAAGTAAAGTCTAAGATTTGGAGGAAGAATTATAAGCTCTCTTTTTTCTTTACGCATTCAATGCTACTTTTAAAAAATATTGTTCTTAAAATACTAATTCTTAAAAGGAGTACAGGTGATATCACTAAATTAAGGTTCGTACTCCTTTTTGAGTTTTAAAAAAATGTTTACTTATTTTTGAGAGAGAGTGAGCAGTGGAGAGGCAGAAAGAGAGGGGGACAGAGAATCCAAAGAGGGCTCTGTGCTTACAGCAGCAACCGCAAAGCGGGGCTCAAACTCATAAACTGCGAGATCATGACCTGAGCCGACATCTGACGCTTAACCCACTGAGCCACCCAGGCTACCCGCTTTTTTGTTTTCGTTTCTGTTTTAGTTCAAAGATTAGCTATTGAACTGAATATATTTGATTCTTTACTGATTTCCCCCACACTTAAAATGAGAGTAGCAAATTAAAAAAAAAATGAGAATAGCAGCTCAGCTCCACAGTTGGTGGGATCCCACCCCATGTCCAGCTCTGCGCTGGACAGTGCTGAGCCTGCTTGGGACTCTCTGACTCTCTCTCTCTCTCTCTCTCTCTCTGCCCCTCTCCTACTTGTGCTTGCTCTCTGAAAATACATACATTTTTAAAAAGTGACAATAACAACTGCGGCTGGTGATTTTTCGTTGACCCTACTTTTTCTTTCCCCAAGTTACTGTTGGAGGAAGTTACAACATTCTTTTTTTTTTTTTAAATCAGTTCCAGCATAACTTTCCGATGCCTTGATTTCTAGCTCAACATTTTACCCACTGCTTCTAATAATAGTCACCACCACCACGACCGACCACGTGCCAAACACAGTGGTGCTGTAGACGCACGACTTCACTTCATCTCTTCAGCAAGCTGTGGTAGACACGATCCCTATTTCCATCCTACAGCCTAGGATATTGACAAGTCCCTGCGTGTATAGAGCTATCACTTTCTATGTGCATCCAGACACCCAGGACTCACCTCTTTAAAGTTCTTAACAACTGAAAGCAAAATCATGGCAATCTCTAGAAGGGAAAGCATGATGCATTAAGCAGAATTCTTATCCCCTAAGGTGGTATCTGAGGCTGAGGCTGGAATCGTTCAAGGTGGGTTCCTCCCCTTGCTCAACACTTGTTTGCTTTCATAAGTCACGCAGTCGACCTATAGGCGTGTGAAAACGATTAAGCGCAGGTGCCAACTATCTGGCAGCTCACAACAAATGCTCTGGCTACGCTATTTTGGGATAAGCGATCATTGCCCTCGGAGGAACTACGAACTTGCATGCCCTCTGCTTCCCAAAACTCTCGGGCCTACGTTTCTTCCTCTTCTCAGATTTCTAAATCCGAACCGAACTTGGGATGATAGAGGATAGCAGGAGAGTCAGAGGTGGCCAAAGTCATACTGTCTCCAAGAGACTCTTCCCTTGTGGCCCCGCTGCCCAGGGCTCGGCTCGAGTGGCAGGACTTTCAGAGGCCCCCAGACCCCGCGCGGCAGCTCCCCCTTCACAGCACTCGGTTACCGTGACGGAACGGCGTCCTGCGGCTCCAGGCCTCAGACACCTGCTTTTTCAAGGTTTCTTCCGTGACAGCATCCGAAAACTCCGCTATCACCTCCTTCTTTCCCTTTTTCCCCGCACGGCCGGGGCCCGGCTCAGCTGGCCGTTTCCCATTCATCTTCTCTTAAGCTACAGACCCACGCCACACTGATTAAGCAGCTATACTTTCCTGGGTGGACTGCAATTCCCAGAATGCCCCCTATCCCGTGTTTCCCAGCGCTGCCCAATAGGAAGTGCGAAAGTAGGAGGAGGAGGAGCCCATTCCTGATTTACCAATGGAAACTCCAGATATTGCAATCATCTCATCAGCGATTGGCCCAGTGGTGCCGGGCTAGGCCAGCCACCGCCTCTCCACTTCCTGCCGCCAGACGCTCCGGATGCACTTCCGGCGTGCCTTTACCTCCTCTTGCGCTCTCATGTTAATGGCGGGTGGCGTCTGCTGAGGAGAACGCGAATAACCGCTCCCGGCACAGGGAAAGTCTCCCTGCCTGCCCCATTTCCTCTCGCCGCCAGTATTCGAGCTAGCCAGCATGTCCGTGGTGCCGCCCAATCGCTCACAAACCGGCTGGCCCCGAGGGGTCAACCAGTTCGGCAACAAGTACATCCAGCAGACGAAGCCCCTCACCCTGGAGCGAACCATCAATCTGTAAGTGCGGCCTGGCCTTAGCGCGCTGCCTTCGCGGGCACTCCCTTCCTCTTTAGCGCTCCTAAAGACTCCAGATCTTCTGGCGCGTCCCTGGCCCTCGGCGGGCTCCACGCCTCCCCACCATCTCCAGTCCCGCTCGCGGACGCGCGCTTTTGAAGATCCCTCGGGGCCCTTTCTTGGTCCTCGGGCGCCATGGGGTTAGAGTCCTACTTGGGAGGAGGGTTTTCTTTTTCTGGAGAGAAGGCTTGCTCCCCTGCCCCTCCATTCAGTCATTCTAGGAAAATCCCAAGTTTGTTTTGAACTCACCCCCTCCCCACGTCTCCAGAGGTAACCTACTGGAAAAGGTGTGTTTATTTTTCCTGTCCAATGTTTCTGTTTTCACATCACGTTTGTGGTATTGTTTTTGTGTTTATATCTGGTATGAATGGTGTAATGTATCGTTTTTGCAGTTTTCACTTTTCTGTAGCGGTAAGCTTTCGAGATCTCGGTATGAAGCTTAGGTTTAGGTTTTTTTCTCTTAACTGCTTAATTGCATTTGGGCTCTTGAATGCAGCACATTTTATTCCTGTGTTCAGAACTAGCTGGCTTACCCTATGCATTCACCTGCGGCATTGACTGCCGCAGCGACCGGAGTCAACCACCGCGTAGGCCCCAGCTTAGGGTGGATTCTGTTAGGGTTGGGCTTTCATTCAGACCGTGGAGGGGACCAGCCTGCAGCCCCAGAGAATCCACTGTGGCCTGCGTTTTTATTTTCAACACTTTTCTGTTTAAGCCCTTCAAGCCCTTGCGTGTCGATGTCACTCACAAAAGTCATCTTGCAGTGGCGGGTAATTGGCGTTTGGGCTCTGTCTTGATCAAGAAATTGTCAGAGTATCCTTTTCTTTTCTTTCTTTTCTTTTTTTTTTTTTTTTTTTTGCTTTAAATAATATCTTAGAGTTTGTGACCCACCGTGGTGCTGACCCTAATGGAGGAAAGTAGCCAGTTTATACTGGTCAGTATTTATAAGGTACAAGAATTTACTGATACTGGTGTTTCCATGAGAAACTTTAAGTGTTTCTCTATTTTACATTCAAATAAATGAACTTGTTCCCTCCAGCAGTGATTTGAAATGGAAAAGATGGTGGTTGTTATTGTTTTATTTGGCAAAACAGGTGCTGGCTTGGAAAGTTAGATAATAAAAATGTTAGGTTTATTAAATCTGTAGGTAGATAGTGGTGTATGTACAAGCTAATATCTCTAGCTATTACATTAGCATAATAGCAGTTTAATTTCATATCTCTTCTTCAAAACATCTTCATAAGATTTCCGTGAAGTGGAAAAGGTAATTTTTTTTTTTTTTTCTTTTCATGTGAAAGCACAGCTTCTGGATTACTTTGGTAATTAGAGCTAGGGCTCACGGTTTTCTCTTGAGTTAACTTTATTCCTGGACCAATTTGCATCAAATGACTACGTAGAATTAACTTGGTGAAATGTTTTTATTTTTGCCCCATTAAAGTTATGGGTTGATGGGGATGCCTGGGTGGCTCATTCAGTTTAAGTGTCCAACTTTGTGGCCAAAGTCATGGTCTCAGGGCTCTTGAGTTCAAGCCCTGTGTCAGACTCTGTGCCAACAGCTCAGAACCTGGAACCTGCTTCAGTTTTCTGTGTCTTCCTCTTTCTTTGGTCCTCCTCTGCTTGTGCTCTCTCTCTCTCTTAAACATAAATAAACATTAAAAAATTTTTAAAAAGTTGTGGGTTGATGAATTTACAGAACGTTTCCTCTCCTGTATAAATACAGTATTCAGAAAAAAAAATCACTGATGTGAACTCATTTCACCAGGGTGCATTATAATCTAACTTGAAAACACGTCCTCTTCCCCACAATATACTTTATTTTAGGAAATATTGCATAAATGCCTACTTTGTATCAGGCACTGGGCATAATGCTTGGTGTACAATGGAGAAGTCCCTGCTTTGCTAACTGAAGAGATGATGGAAAGTAGTGGCTCGTCTTGTAGAAAAATAGGTATTAGTCTTTAACACTTATAGTTAATAGAATTTCTGATTAGATTGGTAGAGGAGCCCTAGGGAACATTAGTTAGGTTGTCAATATTAGTATGGCAGTCGTGATAAAAAACCAGGGGAGTACCAGACATCCAGGTGGCCACTTCTCTAAGCATTTGAGGGCCTTAAGGATGGTGTTGTCTATAGTTGAAAGTTCAAGTGTGGGTAGCATGCTTGATCTAATGGAAGCTCTGACTTTATAGTCCAGAGAGCTGGATTCTAATCTTTGCTGTCACATTAACTAGCTATGTAACTTTGGACAGATCCTGTGTCTCTGAGTACAACATACACACTTTCATACCATAGTTTCTTTTCTTTTTTTTTTTTTTTTGTTTTGTTGTTTTTTTTTTTTTCAACGTTTATTTATTTTTGGGACAGAGAGAGACAGAGCATGAACGGGGGAGGGGCAGAGAGAGAGGGAGACACAGAATCGGAAACAGGCTCCAGGCTCTGAGCCATCAGCCCAGAGCCTGACGCGGGGCTCGAACTCCCGGACCGCGAGATCGTGACCTGGCTGAAGTCGGACGCTTAACCGACTGCGCCACCCAGGTGCCCCCATACCATAGTTTCTTTATCCGTGGTTGGAATCTGTCATGGTAAATTATTGCCTTCAGTTCTCACGTGAGATGTTTGTCTTTGGATCACAGGTACCCTCTTACCAATTATACTTTTGGTACAAAAGAGCCCCTCTATGAGAAGGACAGCTCTGTTGCAGCCAGATTTCAGCGCATGAGGGAGGAATTTGATAAAATTGGAATGAGAAGGACCGTAGAAGGGGTTCTGATTGTCCATGAACACCGGCTACCACATGTGTTACTGCTGCAGCTGGGCACAACTTTCTTCAAATTGTAAGTGTCACTGGAAATTAACAGCAAGACAACTTTTAGGATTGCTGTTTTATGCAGCTTTGGAATACAGTTTTAGACCTTAGTCATTTATTTCCGCAAACACTACTGTTAATGGAGTCTTCAGAAAGAGGAATTCATAAGTCATTTTCCTCCAGGGTAGTGCTCATTTATTGCCTAATTAGAAATCTGCATGTGTCTGTATATTGCTAATAATTGAGCCTGATAGAAGCCCTGTACAGCAAATAAGTCCAAATTCAATTTCTAGGTATCATTGTAGCATAACTAAGAACAATTGATATTATTTCTTTCTTAGGATGAATAGTGTTTATTTTTCTTAAAATGACTTACATATTTATAGATAACTATTTAGTTTTATCATTTAAACTTATAAATCTCTCAGTATTATACATTTAGTCCACAACTATTTGACCAGATTATACCAAAAAGGTCAAATCCTTAGATAGGAATTCTTGAAAAATGTCCCATTTTTCAGACCTAAAGAATGTGGTCCACTGCCTCTCTGGGCGAATGTCCCATTTTTCAGACCTAAAGAATGTGGTCCACTGCCTCTCTGGGCGTTTCTAGAATCCATTTTCACCAGATAGCTTCCAGAGAGAAGAGATTGGGATGGACTCATGGCCAGCAGTTATATTTGTTATGTTACACGTTTTGTTTGTTTAAAACTAGGGTTTGTGTACTGTTAGTCTGGTGACTTAATACAATGAATTCAACTTTCTAGCACATTCTTTCCCCTCCCTTTACATTTGTTTGCTTTGATTGCCTTAGGCAACATTGAAATATGTGTTATTCAGTTACATGATAGAAAGTAAGCATTATTTTTTTTCTTCCTGTTACCCTAAAATTGTATTAAGTTGAAAGCTGAAATTCTTAACTTTTATACAGACCTGGTGGTGAACTTAACCCTGGAGAAGATGAAGTCGAAGGACTAAAACGCTTAATGACAGAGGTATTTTTCCATTTAACCACTTTTGCATTTTGATTCTTGCCCTGAATACCACCAACTTAATGGATAATTAGGCTTTTTATCTCTTGTGGGAAGGATAAGTTTATTTTGAATAGTTTTCAATAAATAAAACATAAACAACAGTGTTACTACAATGTTTAATTTTTGCAAGTTGATCTTGTGCTTTATCTTAACTTTTTTTGTTGTTGTAATGTTGTTCTAACAATAATGGTTAATAAAAGCCAACATTTATTGAGTACTTATTGTGCTAGGCACTGTTCTGAGTGCTTTACATGCAATAACTCCTTCAACCATCACAACAGCCCTTGGAGGAAGTACTATTATTAATCCCATTTTACCCATTGGGATACTGGGCCCAGAGGTTCAAGTAACTTGCTTGATGTTTACAGCTAGTATGTCATGTGGCTGGAGATTTGAATGTAGTATTATTCCAGTGTAGACCGCTATAGGGTTTTGACAAGAGAATGATTACTGCTAAATACCTATTTTCGTTTTTGCACTTTCATCTTTTAACCTTTACTCAAATTGTGCCACCTTTTAAAAGCACTCTAATGTCTGCCTCTAAAGACTAGGGGCCAAATGTATATAGATGCTGAAGATTTTGAGATTGCAGGTTGTTTTCACTTTTTAGCATGCAATCCTTCCCTCTTTAATTGCAAAACTAATATATGTTTTGTGCCCAAACCTTGGCAGATACAGAAAAGCAGAAGAAAAAACAAAGCTAAAATCACCTGTAATTCTACCACTTTGACCTACTGGTTTATCTTTCCAGTATTTTTTCTAGTGCATTGTAACTTTTAAATAGTGTGCTGTGCTTAGACTTCCATTCATATGTGGTTGATTGGACCTACTTGCTTAGCTCAGCTCCTTCTCAAAACTCCACCAAAAAGGAAGTAAAGAGTTTTTGTTTTTTTATTTAAGATATAAAGTCAGTAGGATTGAAGGAGCGTAAGATGAGACAAAAGCGAAAAAGAAATTTTAGGAGCTAGAAAGCAGATGGGCAAGTCACATCTGTCTTAGCAGAAACTCTCAACAGGAAGGTAGTCCAGGACCTAGCACTACAGAGCAAAAGGTTGAAGGATTGGAAGTGCCAGGTGCCCATGAGGTGCCCATGAGGTGGGGGCATGCATGGACTGAAAACTGGGTTGATTGACAGTTTGTATAGGACATATTTCTATATCTAGGTCATCTTCCCCACTCTGTACAGTTAGACAAAGACTAGCTGGTGATTGATTGTCAGTAGCTATTCACTCAGAGAACACTAAGCATTGAAAAAGTAGAGGAGATGAGAATAAGTGAGAGTTTACATCCTCAGTAGTGAGACTTCTAGACTTCTACTAGACTCATAAAATGGTGACAACTAGGCTTACATACATACTCTGGGCTGAAGGTTGGAGGTTTTGTTTCTGGAGAAAGTGGCCAGTCCAAAACAAACAAACAAACAAACAACCCTCCAGATGATAGTATTTGAGAATCTTTCCAAAGAACAGTGTGATCCTATCACAGAGAGGTGATAGTTAAGCATCTTATTGCTTTACCCCTAATTGTGAGCTAGGCTTTTGGAGAAAGTGTCTTAAGAAGAAAGAGAGTAAAAGAAGCAAATGAAAGTCAACAGAAACAGAAAACTCAGCAACAAAATTATGACTCGTATTTTTGGTGTGATGAAAGGAGATAGCTCATGTGTGGAACACTGTGCCATAAAAAAGACTATTCAGCCAACAAGAATGAACCCATGATATTAAAATGTTAGCAGAAACAAAAAATTCAGTAGAGAGTTAAAAGATTGAATTGGCAAAATCTAGAAAGTAGAATGAAAAGGTAAAACAAAGGTAAGAAAAGACAAAATTAGTGGGTCATTCTAGAAGGACCAGAATAGATTATAGATAAATAGAACAAAGGAGGAATAGCAAAACAATAACTCAAGAAAATTTCCCAAACTCAAATAACATGAGTTTTCAGATTAAAAAAGACCTATTGGCCTTCCCTCTATAATGAATGTTAAAAGATCCATGCAAAGGCATATCATCATGAAATTTTTTTTATTTTAGAGAGAGCATGTGGGCAGAATAGAGGGATGGTGGGGGAGGGAAGAGAGAGATAATCTTAAGCAGGTTCCGTGCTCAGTGCAGAGCCCAACACAGGTCTCGATCCCATGACCCCAGGATCATGACCTGAGCCAAAATCGAGTCAGATGCTCAACCAACTGAGCCACCCAGGCGCTCCTGAAATTTTAAGTATGTAAGGATAAAGAGAAGATCCTAAAAACTTCCAAAGTTGGGGAGGGGAGGAGAGACAGGAATTAAATCCAAAGCATCAAAATTAGAAATGGTATTGTCTTCCTAGAAATTACACCGAAGTTAAAAGGTCTGGGAACATGCCTTTGTAATTCTGAGAGAACATGATTTCTGTCATAGAATTTTCTGTCTAATCAAACCATAAATCAAATGTACAGGTAAAAAATTTATTTCTAGACCTAACAGTTTCCAGAAATATATCTCTTGTACCTTTTCCCAGGAAGCTCCCAGGAGCTTCCTGGGAGGGTGTTCACCACCAAAATGAAAGAAAAAACTAAGAAGATACAGTATTCAGAATATAGAGAGGATCTAACAACACAGGAAAGAGGAAAAGGGAAGTCCTAGGCCTCCAACTGTGAGGCAGGGCTGAGAGCATCTACAGAGTGGTGGAGGGTATAGAAAGTCTGTCAGTGGGGCGCCAGGGTGTATCAGTTGGTTGAGTGATGTCGGACTTTCGATTTTGGCTCAGGACATGACCCTGGGTTCATGGGATTGAGCCCTGCATTGGGCTCCAAGCTAGATGTGGAGCCTGCTTGGGATTCTCATTCTCTCTCGCTCTCTCTCTTTCTCTCTCTCTCCTTCTCCCTCTGCCCCTCTCCCCCAGTTGTGTGTGTGTTCTCTCTCTCTCTCTCCAAAACAAAACAAAAGTGTCTTAGGAAAAAATGAAAGTGATAGAAAATTTGATGTTTTGAGAAAAAATGTAAATTCTTAGGAGAATGTGGAGATGAAGTAGTGATAGTGAATGATATGGATATATGAGATAGTTATTAACTCTGAAAGAAAAGGTTAGTTGCGTACTAACAAAATGTAATTACGGTTTACTAAACACTCTGGTATGTCTGATTCACCTAGTTACAGTAATTTAAGTACCGAATATAAACTTAATCAAATGGTGGAGGAGAAAGTATGAATGGAGGATGTAATTTTTGAGATCCAAATTTTCACCCACAGTAGAGGGTGTTAATGGTTTTT
Organism: Leopardus geoffroyi; assembly: GCF_018350155.1. Taxonomy (NCBI): domain Eukaryota; kingdom Metazoa; phylum Chordata; class Mammalia; order Carnivora; family Felidae; genus Leopardus; species Leopardus geoffroyi. Next base: position 33,715,895 of record NC_059335.1, on the reverse strand, counting down.
TTTTCTTTAGGTTTATAAAAACATAATAAGGTAATCAAAAAATGCCAAAAAGAATGCATTGAAAGTGTAACGGTAGTGGAGAATCCTGATAAACACTACCTCAGTCGGGTGATCAAGATTAACATCAGTGAAAAGTCCTGCCGATAGAACGTGCCCTGATGTGATGTGATGAGAATGGTACTTTAGCTCTGTGGTCTTCCTCTCCAAACTTCCCAAAATCTATAATCCCAGTCTAATTGAGCATTTTGCAAAATATCTGATCAGTGTTCCTTAAAACTGTGAAGATCATCAAAAACAAGGAAACTTTGAGAAACTGTTACAGTCTACGGGAAAAATTGTGCATAATTTAAATGTAGCTTAGAGGAGATTCTGGGACTAGAAAAGGACATTAGTTAAAAACTAAGGATATTGCAATAAAGTATGGGCTTCCAGTTGATTATAAAGTATCCGTATTGGTTCCTTAGTTGTAACAAACGTGCTGTCCTATTATGAGATGTTAATGATAGGGGAAACCGGGTATGGGATATATAGGAAGTCTGTAGCATCTTTGCATTTTTTTTTTTTTTTTTTCAGTAAATCTGGAGCAGTTTTTTGTTCGTTTGTTTCAAGTTTTTATTTAAATTGTGATTAACATGTAGTATAATATTAGTTTCAGGAATAGAAGTTAGTGATCCATCAGTTGCTCATTACAACAATAATACCCATCACCCATTTATCCCATCATCCTGCCTACCTTCTCTCCAGCAACCCTCTGAAACTTATTTATTTAAAAACAAGGGGAATGCTTGTAAAAATAGAGGCAAGTATTGGAAAACAGCTAAGAGTTGAAAGTTGTAGCCAGTGGAAATTGGGAAAGTGGGACAGGGAACTTCTCATGGTAAACCTTGTAGAACCATGTTCGACCAATAAAAATGTATGGAGTGTGATTTTGATTAAAATAACTTAAGTCTAATGTAATGCTGCACAGATTTATAAAAATGAGAATTGTGAATTTGGAACACTTTTTTCTATAATTTAGGTAGGTGGGTGATTTACATAAGCCTCAGCTTGATTCTGGAAACACTATTGTATGTATGGCATTGGCTGATGTAAGTAATTCATCACCTTTGGTTTTCCATGTGTGGTCAGGATGTAACAACAGATTCGTTGGTCCTGTATAGTTATGTTGATGCTAGATTGCCATTTTGGCACTCATAGTGTATGTCTTGGGCCAAGTGACACAGGTAATATTAGATAAAAAGTCATAAAGAGGAAATCTGTATTTTCACAAAAGAAGGATATAAATGGATTGTTTATTGGGTGTCTTATTTCTTTTTAACAGATACTGGGTCGTCAAGATGGCGTCCTGCAAGACTGGGTCATTGATGACTGCATTGGTAACTGGTGGAGACCAAATTTTGAACCTCCTCAGGTCAGTGCTCATTTATATTTGCTGGGCATTTGGGTAAGTAGAAAACGAATTTAATTCTAGCCATTTGAAAAGAGTGTAGTAGAATTTGACTTGAAATTTTCTTTTCTCTCTCCTTAATTTAGATAAAAAATGAAAAAGCCAAGCATTTGTTCTTTTAAAATTTTTTTTTTTTTTTTTCAACGTTTATTTATTTTTGGGACAGAGAGAGACAGAGCATGAACGGGGGAGGGGCAGAGAGAGAGGGAGACACAGAATCGGAAACAGGCTCCAGGCTCTGAGCCATCAGCCCAGAGCCCGACGCGGGGCTCGAACTCCCGGACCGCGAGATCATGACCTGGCTGAAGTCGGACGCTCAACCGACTGCGCCACCCAGGCGCCCCGCATTTGTTCTTTTAAAGGAAAATTTCAAACATACAAAAAGTAGAAGGAATAGTGAAAATACATGAATCCCATTACCTGTCATCCACAGGTTAACAGTTAGCAACTCATGGTCAGACTTCACCTGCAACCCCATTTCCCCTGCCCTCACCTTGGATTATTTTGGAGCAAATCCTAGGTATCATTTGGAATGTAAATATTTCAGTATGTATTTCTAAAACACAAGGGTCTTTTTAAAAACATGACCACAATACACATTCTCACATTAATAAATTATTCCATGAGCTCATTAAATATGTATATCCCTTGACTAGTTTCAAGTTTTATTTTTATTTTGTTTTCTAATTTGTTTAAATTAGGATAGTCTCTTAAATCTCTTTTGGCTGGTTGGTTTCCTATTTCTTTTTTTCCTTGTAATTTATTTGTTAATGAAAGCAAGCTATTTAAAGTCTTTTGTGTTTCCATTGCTGATTGCATCTGCCTGTTGTCGTTGAACATGTAGCTGTTTGGCTTCTGTCCTATAAACTGGTAGTTAGATCAAGAGGCTGGATTTGGCTAATGAGGGAGTGCAAGGCTTACTTACCATCGGCAGTATATTGTTTATTGCTGCATAATAAATGATCCCCAAACTTAGCAGCTTAAAACAGCAAACATTCGTTATCTTCATTTCTCAGGTTCAGGCATCTGGGAGCTGCTTAGCTGTATAGTTCTGGCTCATGGTCTCATGAAGTTATGGTCAGGTTGTCAGTGGGATTGCATCCCCTCCAGGCTGGACTCAGGCTGAAGGATCTAATCCCAGGTTCACACATGTGTTTGTCAGCGGGCCTCTCCTCCTGGACTGTTGGACTGAAGGCTTCAGTTCCTTGTTGGGTGTTGACCCGAGGCCTCTCTCTGTTACCGTGAGAGTGTCTCCACAGTGTAACTCCCAGTAAGGCAGCAGGCTTCCACTAGAGCTTGAGATCCGATATAGAGATAGTGACAGAGAGAGTGCTCAAGGAGGAAGTTGTGGTCTATTATAACCTAATCTTGACAGTGTCATACCATCACTTACTTCTGTATGCTATTGGTTGCACAAGCCAACATGGTACGTTGTAGGAGGGCACTGCACAAAGGTGTGGATACCGGGAGACCGTGGGGGTCATCTTGGAGGATGGCTGCCTCCGATGGTATCGTGCACTTCCATCAGAAGTTTTTTAATGTCTGGTTGTCTCTTTCTGTAATGTTAGTGGCTCATTGATAATAGTTTTTTGGGTTTCATTACGGTGTGATAGTTTTATTAAGGAAAACTTCTCTCATCAACTATTTGGTTACCGTGAGGTATAGTTTGTATAGGAAAGAATAGATGCGTCTTTTCATAAGAATGAATGAATTTATTAGTATCCTCCAAAGATATTATTCAAGAGAAAGAATAAGACAAAGACTTGGGTACAGACATTTTGTTTGGGAAGTGATCCCAGAAAGCAATAGACTGATGGGAGAGGGCAACCAGAAACAGCAATAGTCAAAAAAAGAAGGGCACATAATTGATTTTATTATAACTGTGGGCAACTGGATCCTGCTGAGGACTGTGAGGAACCATGTGGAATGTACCAAATTGTTTCATCAGAAGGATAGAAAACTGGAGATTCATACCCCATTGGATAGGGGTTAAATTAACTCCATTGCACTTTCATGTTGAGTCTGAGCATTGGTTGATTTTTGGGGGCTTTGGAAATGCTTTGAGGCTGAAAAGCAGAGACTGAGACAGTGGCAGCAAGCTGGGAGCTTTCTAGCACTTCCCAACACAGCTGCCCTGAAATCTGAAGTGGGATGGGATCTGAGGTGGGTGATGAGGGGCACAAAAAGTGTGTTTCATTGACCTTTTAAAGTGTCATATGACCTCATGGATTTAAATACATTTGTTGTGTTTTAATCCATTGTAATGATTGATGATGGTACTGATGTCCAAGTTTTTCACCTTTAACTGATGAGAGCCTGAATCCTATAGACAAGGCTCTATGACTTGGATACCTTCTTTGCATTATGTGGTGTTCCAGGTTAAGAATCATACAAAATATCAACCAAGTAAAGATTAGATTATTATGTCTGTCCTCTTCCTTCTGACTTTCTGGTATAGCTGAAGGATAGGAAGATAAGGCACTGTGGAAGCTGGTGCTAGTACTCACTCCCTGAGGATTGTCCTGGCCTTAAGAAAGTATCCGCTATCTGGAAATAGTGAAGTTCTGGTCCAAAGATACATGAAACAATTATTTTAAACTTTTTATGGTTTCTTGAACATTCTTTGATCGAACTGGAAGCTCAGTAATAAGTTTTCCAGGCTACTTTCTAAATGCCCTCATCTCCCCTACCGAAGTGCTAGGACAGTTACTTTAATTCACTGAACCCTAGGGTTGGCTCTGCTAGCATGAGGTGTAACGCAGGTGTTGTGTGTAGGTGTTAGGTGTTTATTTAATACACTTGGGGTAGTGGTTAGGTGTCAGTGGGAAAAGAGCATGACACCGTCTCCCTGTCTTTTTGTATAAAGTGCCCTTGGCTTAAAATAAACACCAAGAAGAAGACTGGAGAAGAAAAGCTTAAAAGAAAAGGAACATGTAGCCATAAGTAGAAGAAAATTGGGGTAATTAATGCCAGTCACTTTGGTTTGGTCATGGTGTGGGAGCTTCTGTTTTATGTGAACCACAGGTCTCCCATAGCCTGTGCTATTCAAACTACTACTTACCTTTTTGTTTGTTACTGCCAGTGCCTGGTTTTCATGATCATGTAGGGTGCCTCCAAAGCCTGGGATGGTTGTCTTCGTTCATCATACTTTAGGGATGGCTGCGCTGTGTAATTATTCTGACTGGCATACTGAGATAATCCAGTGAGGGGTAGCATAGTGGGAAGTAACAGGCTTTTATAGTGTGATGATGGTTGAATAGATGAGGTTGAATCCTGATGTCACTACTTACTTGTGTAATCTTGGGAAAGACCTTTAGCTTCTCAGTGTAAGTTCTTACATTAAATGTGGGGGATATTACCTTCTTTTGGCTGCCTCTGTTTTATCCTACTCTCCCCTTATATCTATTTTCAGCATTTTTCAATTGCCCTGCCCTCAAATACAACTCCCAAAGCCAAAGTAGATTTTTCTGAATGTATTATGGGGAGGTGCAGGAGAGATCTGTATCCCAGACTTTTAAAATTTGCTCTGTCAAAATTCTTTCTGAGGTTGTAGCCTCCCCTCTCTAATTTTCTTTAGAATCTCTTAAGTTCTCCAAAATATTTTCTGCATTTTCACAAGCAACTTGATTCTCTCCAGCTGATAGGACTCCCCTTCCACTGCTCGTCTGGTGTTCCTGAAGCGTGCATCCGGTGTGTGTGTGGCATCATTGGGGGAGGAGCATCTTGTCAAATACCTCACGGGCCATATTTAAACTTTTAATATAGCAAATGTGTCCACATCAGAATTCTAGAAAATTGAACTTAGTGATTTTTTTTTTTAAAACAACTTTTATTAGAACAGTACTTAATGTCAGACTTCATTGGGTTGTAAATTTCTCAAGCTGTCAATCCTACGACTGCATATTTAATTGACTTGAATGGTTTTCTACTTATTACGTTGTGTTTATTAAGCATTTGTCTATTAGAACATCTGTTAGGTACTAGGTTTTGGTCAAGGCCAGACTAGAAGGGGTTCTAGTTCTCCCAACAGTATACATTGTATTGGGAAATAAACATATAAAGAAATAATTGAAACCACAGGATACATGTTAAGTAAAATTGTGTTGGGATTATGAGAACTTAGTCTCTAAAGGTTGATATTTGATCGTAAGGTATGAAATGGAAGAAGTTGATAAATAAAGGTATGGAGTTGATTAAGGGATGTCTTGGCAAATACAAATTCTTCTCTTTTGCTATTTTAGTATCCGTATATTCCTGCACATATTACAAAGCCTAAGGAACATAAGAAGTTATTTTTGGTTCAACTTCAAGAGAAAGGTAAGTTAGTTTGTTTTCGAAAGCACCCACCTAAAAACTTTTGTAGAGTAATTTCAAGAATACTTCTATTGGTGTTTTCTCCACGTTCCTTAAAATTTTGGATTTATTCTGAAAATAAAAGCACATGCTATGTTTGTACAGAATTCACTAGTTTTTCTTATAGGTGTGCCAGTCATGCTATAGGGGGGAAAGTAAATTTAACTAGAGCATAAAATGCCATTTTGAAATAACTCTATTGATACATTGTAACAAACTGAAAATTTTAGATGATAGATGAACTGATTTTTTTTAATACCATATTTAGATCTGTTGTACATTTTAACAAATAATTATTCCATGTCTTAAAAATGGAATTAATAAATTATAAACCCGAGGCTCTGCTCTTCTCCTTGTTCCCAGGGCCAGCACTTCTAAGGTGCTCTTACTTGTTAGCAACATGAACTATGAACTTTGCCCAGAAGATACAACCGAAAAATGTGTTAATGAGAATTACCTTTTTCCTCAAAAGTTTCTCAAATGTAAAACCAGTGAGTGATGAATTTATGAATGAAGTAGAAGCAGTGATTGTATAAGAATTACAGAAAATGAATACTGTTTTATTTTATTTTAGCCTTGTTTGCAGTCCCAAAAAATTACAAGCTTGTAGCTGCACCATTGTTTGAATTATATGACAATGCACCAGGATATGGACCCATCATTTCCAGTCTCCCTCAGCTTCTGAGCAGGTATAGAAAGTTGAACATTCTGTGGCTGATTAGTCTGAATTGCCAGATTTAAAATATTCTGAGCTGGTTGAGAAGGGGTAATTATGAATTTTGGTTTTTAAGGAAACTAACACGTAGATGGATTCATAGTTAATGTACAAGCCATAGAGTAAATATGACTGACTAAAAAGTGTCCCCAGACTCCTCAAGTTGCAGCATGACATTCTTGTAAATACCAGAAGAGTACCAGCGGTGCTCTTCCCCAAATCTGATTTATTTTTTTTTTTACTGTTAAGGTTGAAGTCTTCATTCAAAGAAGAGATGGTAAAATGGCAGTCAGCAGTGTATAATAAAAACCAGGGAAATTATCTGTATAAAAATGTGGAGAATTGAATCTCTTGGTGTAATATGTTCTCTTTCGTCTTCAAAGCCTGCTATAGTTAGGCCTATTGGGTATGTGGGATTAAGTCTTGAATTTTGACATACATGGAGGTTTTTTGTGTTTCTTTTGGCAGGTAGAGTGATAAGTGCATTAAAAAAAAAAAGTTGGTTTGTACTGTTTGAGGAGCCTTCTATGGATAGGGATCGCAGAACAATGTGGTGGCTAAGAATATAGATTCTGAGGGCAGTGTTTGGATTTGAATTCTACCTTTAATAACTTCTTGGCAGTGTGACCTTGGACAAACTCTACTGTTTGCTTGTTTCTTCACCTGTAAATCAGGGTGGTAGTCCCCACTTCATAGAATTGTGAGGAGTGAGTAAAATGATGCATCTGAAGTGCTTAACAATAGTGCCAGGCGCCTGGCAAATGCTGACATAAATATTAGTTCAAAAACGTTTCCAGTAGTGATTTTGGCTTTCTGTGAAACCTTGTTGATTAGGAAATTGGTCTTTCTATTTTGTTACATGAATCAAACTTTATCTTTGCTCCTCTTGGTCTAATGATGGGTTAAAAGTTGAAGTATGACATATGAAAAAGAGCCCTAACATCACTTATCAGGTATCAGGAACTGTGCTGAATGGCAGAGTACCATGAGGTATAAAAATTTTCCTTCCCACAAGGAACTTGTTAGTGGATAATTAATCAAATGTACACTCTTAAATTTTGTTTTTAGTTGTAAGTATTTAACAACACTTATTTAATGTGTAAGACCAGACAGGTGAGAGAAAAAGTATGTCTCCGTATAGAAAATGCCAGTAATGTCAAAGGAGGGCAGAAATGTTCACAGGTAAAAAAACTTTGTAAATTATGCTGTTTTTAATAAAGATATTGTTCTTTCTAAAATTCAGGTTCAATTTTATATACAACTGAATTCCTGCACAGTGGAGAAGTAAAAGAAGCCGTCTCTGTGAGCACAGCTATAACACATTGTAGAATAAACATGGTAGACAAGGTTTTTTTTGGTTTTGTTTTGTTTTGTTTTTTTATCTCTTCCCCAATCCCTAAATTGCTACCTACTTTCTGTTTGAATAGTAAAGTTAATATGAAGAACTAGATAGTGGTGTAAACAAATGTGATAAAGTTTAATTTACTTTTGGTTCTACTCCTACTTTTTGTACAACATTAAAGAGTATGGACTTCTTTCTATTTGTATTTTTGTTTTTCACATTAAACTTGGAAAATTCTTACAGGTGAGGACTGGTTTTTTTCCCCCCTCGTAGGCTGATGAATATTTAAAGACAATGGCAGATTTAGGTCAGTCAAATTTATGGGACCCTTGTTCTGAGGTCACAGTTGGGGTATACTCCAAGACTGTGTTCTATATTTTTGTGACGAGGAACCTATGTTATTTTTGGGAACTAGATTTGCTTGATGGATCCCAAGGTGTAACTCCTGAAACAAAGCACTCTGAATTGTACTACAGCAGAGCTCCCAGTATATTACTGACTTGTACATTTTATACTGATACGTTCAGACCTTTGTTCGCAAGCAACAGACCTTAAACATACGAGGAGTCATTAAAATTGGCTAGCTTAGGGAAACTTGTGGGAATTGGTATAAAAAGAGACCCATTGAGAGCTGATAGAGATGTTTTTCCTTCACATAATGGAGGTATTAATTATTTGTGTTGTGACATTCTTAGTCATGGTAAAATAGTGGTCTGTAAAGGAAGTTTCTAAAAGTGGGTCTGTTAGGTTTTGAGCTCTTTGGATTGCAAAGTTAGTCATTTCAGTTTATATCCATAGAAACGAAAATTTGGTTTTAGCAAGTGACATAAGCCTTTTCAAAAATATTTTGGAATAATTTGAATCAACTGAAATATAAGGACAGGATAGGGGATAGATTTTATCAGCCTAAGAGAAAAATACCAAATTTTAAAAGCTCTTTAAAATAACACTACTAAATTAGGATCAAATTTTGGGGAATAAAAAAAGACTCCGAGGGCAAAGGAGTTTGTTGGCTGTGTCATAGCTTAATGGCCAAAGTATTTTGTGTATATGCCTTGTAGCACACTTGTTGATGGTAGGTCTGGTGAAAAGGAAATCTTGTAAGATGCAACTACTTAAGACAGATTGCTATAGTTTTTAATAGATACACAGAAATGAACTATTGATTAGTTCTTATATCTTTATGGTAGTGATCACAGGCTTTTTCTCCTGAACATAGGGTGATTTGAAAGGTACATTGCATACTCTTCCCTATTTAGACTTGAAAAAATTAGACCAAGAGCAATTATATTAGTAAAGGTTCAATTTTATTTAGTTGAGGTCCCATCAAACCATCACAAGGTTATGTGTCAAGTAGTGATTGTGACCATGCTCATGCTTTGTAGTAGGTGAGCACCACCAGGCTTTAGGACCAAAAATGATTAGTGATTTTTTTGTTTGTTTGTTTTTTTGAAAAAGCCACTAATTCTGTGGATAGTCATCTCCCTCAAGGGCTAACAGTCCCACTCCTCTGGTTTACATTAATATGTTTATAACTTACTATAATTTTCCTGGTGAGCTCACTGATTAGCTGAGCCCTGTCAAGATTGGGGAAGGCAAAGATGGAGACAGCTGAATCCAGTCCACCTTCTTGGTTGCTTCTGGCATCCAAGTGAAAGGCTACAGTAACCACATTTCAGATGTGTTAGGCTAGTATTTGTCATTTGGGGATGGTGGAAAGAGGTGGGTTCCTGTGGTTTATAAAATGCTGTATAAGTTGAAGAGATCTAATATGAAGGTTCTCATGTCCTTTGTAACATAGGCTTTGACCTAGAAATTCTTGATCACTACTTCACAGTATAAGTACTTGAGTCCATCATTTATATGTTGGGGCCGAGGTAAGAAACACCTTTGATTTCAGCTGTCTGGGTTACTAACCTTAGAATGTAAAAAGATCTGGTTTGGGATGTAAAACTGACAACACACAAACACAAATGTTTTAAACTGTCTTTGAACTGGTCAGTTACGGTTGTATCTCAATACTCTGGTGTTTTAGGTTTCCTGATGGAAATAGTAGAACTAGGAAATTCAAATCTGATGTATTCCTACACATTAGAAGAGGGTACATGGGCATTGCTTAACCCTAAGCTCTTTTAATGTAAGTTCTTAACACACCTCTGCAAAAACTAACAGTCTTAAAATTGTGCATTCTGATTCTCTACATATTAAATACGGAATAATTTTAAAATGAGCTCTTGAACCGATTTTGTATTTTTGAATGGCTTCTCTGTTTCAGGTTTGTTTATAGATGAGAGTCCTCTTTTGCATTGTAGGAGTACAATATATGTCGTGTTATTTTTTTCAGAGTAATCCAAGTAGTGCATATTGTATATAAATCTGCTAAGTGGCACTGGAAAATATTCAATAGCTTGGAGGAAAAACTAGAAGTTTTACTCAGATGTTTTCAGTCATATTTAGAATTGACATCCCTTTGAAGAAAAGTGAAATTTTTTTAAGTGATGAAGACTATTGTGGTTTTTTAATAAGTAGATAATACTTAAAATGGCATTATGATAATTCTCTTTATGAATTTGTACTTTATAACATGAGATATGGAAGATTTTTTATTTTTTATCATCTTAGTTTATATGGTTCAGTTATTATTTTGTTTTTTTACGGGTTCCATTAAATTAGCATGTATTTAGATAAAACATAGTCAAATTCGCCAGTCTTTCTTCATGCTTAATTAGAAGAGAGGTAGGTAGAGGTCCTCTAAATTCAACAGACCAGCAAGCATTAGCAGCTTAAAAATTCCCCTTCTTAAATGATGTGACTCTTATGCTTGCGGTTTTTAATGACTTTATTTTTGAGTACTTGCTCAGTCACTTGAGGTGAAATGCCTAGATTAGCTTTTTCCACGTTGGAGTTTCTCAAACTTAATGTTTTTACTGGTTCTTAGTGTTCAGGACAGTACCTCCTGGTCACTACGACTTTTTGAGACAGTGTGCAGTTTTGTATGCAGCTTCGCCAGAGAAGCTTTAGTGGGTTTTCATTGTACTACAAGTCTGCTTCCCTAGCAAAAGTTTGATTTCCTATAATTGTTCCACTTGCTTTGCATCACTTATTATTTGGGTTAAACTGACTCATTTAAAGTAGTTTGCCTTTGTTGTTTAGATAGATGATGAAAAACAATACTATAATTTGAGCCATAGAAGACATTTTAATATTAGCTCGTATTTATCAAGCTTGTTTTTGTGAAAACAAAACAAAAAAATGGACTAAAACCTAAGTGAGTCTAGATGTAGCCAGTTTAGGTGTAATTTGTATTTTAGTGATAGATTGTACATAGAACTAGACAAAAATGGGGAAAATGTATTATGTTCTCTGTTGAGGGAGAGATCAGTGCACTTAAACACTTAAAAACTTTTGGTTACTGTGTTTACATCATAGTGTACAAGCATTGTTTATGGTTTGGCTTTGAGAATTTTTATGGCATTACACTTACAGAAAATGTATAAAAGAAACTGTTCGAAGTTTTGGTTATATTTTTATATTTGTAAAGTAAAAGTTGGATTAAAATGGTCACTGTTCTTTTTAAATTTTATTTTATTGTCATTTCAATTAAAAAAATAAAACAATGACTCTGTGTGTGGCTACTAACCTTAGTTTGCAATTGGAAATCCTGCATGCTTCTTTTTCAGTGTCCTTGGCTGGGGGCCATTAGGTAAGAGACAACTTGGCAGAATAGCAAGGGCCTGAAGAACTGGGACATTGATATTGCTCTCTCCTGGCACTGTTCCATTGTGTGTTAGCCGTGGTCTTAGGCAGATCTAGTTTCCTGCATTGTGAAGGGGGACACTGGATTTAGAACCTGAACCCTGGGATTTAGAAGTTGTCCCATAATTTTGTTAAGTGTGTTGTTGTATTGTTGGCGACTCAGTTTTCTCACCTATAAAGAGAGTGTTGGTTCCGTTAAGTCTTTTTTTCAGACACCAGGCTTTCTGCTTATGTAATACTGTGTAATGTAATTTCAGCATCTTAAATAGCAACAGCGTGCCCAAAAGATGGGAACGGGTGTGTAATAAAACCACAGCCGTAAGATTTTATATCTGAACAAAAGTTGAATAAAACCTGATAAAGTTACTGTAAGACTTTTCTGAAAATTTTACTGCTTGTGTATTTTATGGCAGGTACCAAAAAGCTGTGAAGAATTATGAAAGAAAAGCCCCAAATTGAAATATGTCCATTAACTTCTTCACCTACAACTTGAGTTGGTTATTTTTCTCCCTCTGCTAGATTTAGTAGAGGGACACATTGGTCTCGCTAATGAAACACCAGAATTCTGTGGGAGTATACTTAAGGCTACTGGATTAGATAATGAAATTCAGTTTCTAGGATGTTGAGAATCTTCAACAACAACAAAACTACTCAGCCTTTCTCACAGTACGGTGAAATCAAATGAAGTCACGAATGTGAAAGGATTTCAGATATTTAAAAAGAGTAAATACCAATAATGTGTCTAGGTGTGAATCTTAATTTACACAAACTGGTTTGTCTGAAGTGATACTTTTAAAAAAAATTTCTTTTAACTCAAGCTAAATCACAGTTACCATCTTATGAAGAAGGCAGAAAATTCAGTCTTTTAGTCATTATTGGGAGACTTTGGGGCCCAAAGTCTCAGAAGAATACAGAAAGCATAAATGGTACTCTGAAATGAGGGTGGGGGTGCAGAGAGCTCTAGATTCCCTCATGGACTCTACAGACACTTTTGTCTAAGCTGGACCAGCTCTTTAAGGTCTGGTGTGGTTGACTTCCTGCCACATTCGGGCCTGAGGACTTAACTGATAAAGGTAGTCCCTGTACCTATGTTCAGTCTTGCTGGGCACACTAAGTATTTATTGCTCTGTGTTTTGCCTTCTCCCCTGGTCCTCTCAGGGAGTAGGAGACAATGCAAAGAACCAGAAGTGCTGGTAGATTTTAGAAGGCGAGTTTTGACCTTGCTAAAAAATCCTTGAGAGAAGAATGTACAAAAGCCTGGCTACCTTCTTGGAGTGGGAGAGCAAAAAAATGTTGGTAGAACAAATACTAATTATTCTAGTGAAATATTCAGGCACAAACCTTTAACATTTTTTAAAATGCTGGGGCACCTGGGTGGCTCAGTTGGTTAAGCATCCAATTCTTGATTTTGGCTCAGGTCATGATCTCACAGTTTGTGAGTTTGAGCCCTTCATTGGGCTCTGTGCTGACAGTTCAGAGCCTGCTTGAGATTCTCTCCCTCTCTCTGCCCCTCCCTTGCTTGTGTGTGTGTGTGTGTGTGTGTGTGTGTGTGCGCTCTCCCAATAAATAAATCTTTTAAAATGCAAATAAAAAATTATTTCATATAGTTAGGTTAATCTCACCTATTGAGTTCTCAGGAAGTTCAAACTTAGACTATAATTTTTATGTAGTCAGAACTTTTAAAAAGTTGCTATTAAGGGTTTTACAAAGTCATTACAGAAAACAGGTTGTCTAAGGTTTAACACTTCGAAAGTAGTGGTTATCTCAATATAGTTCAAGGAAGAGTATAGCACTTTAGAATTCAGATGGTGGAATGTTGGTGGAATATATATATATACACACACACACATATATATACATACGTGTATGTGTGTGTGTGTATATATATATATATATATATATATATATATATATATATATAGGCAGATCTATTAGCAACCCCCCTTATGGTGACCAGACAAGTTTGGTGTGTGGGATCTTGTTACTGTATTTTGACTTGGATTGAATATAGATGGCCCAGTATTGTGATTTAAAAATCTTGGGAGCTCAAATATAGTAGAATGGTTACTTCCCTGGAAAATATCCTCATTTTTCAAAATAAAGCTTTCCTTTATTTTACCAATAAAGTTGAAAGCGGAGCATCTTAATCAAATGGCTATAGGTGGAAAACCAAAGGGAGCTGAAGCCTAAAATTCATATAGACTTCACATGGAAGAGTGTGTGTGGTGTAAGTAATTTCCCCATCCTCCCAAAAGCCAAATTGTGTTCCATCACAGGCCCTTTAATAGGATGTTTCTAACAATTCCAAAGTGGATGGTAATAACCTTGAGAGAACCTTGTATTCTAATTAATAACCTTAAAAAGAGACCTTGAACATGGTTTAGTCCTTTTCTTTTGAAAGTTTGTAAGATTTAACAAATATATACTGAGCACCTACTCTGGAGCAGGCCCAATTCTAGACCCTGGGGATATGATGAGGAGTAAGACCCTCGAGCTAAACATTTTTTTTGGTATAGCACTTTTTTTTTTGGTCACTGCTTTATTAAAGTGTACAGTGAAATGAATTTTAGTATATTCAGAGTGGTGGAGTCATTGCAATTTTTAAAAATCCGTATTTTTTTACCCCCCAATTCCCTCATCCCTGGCCTCCCCCTCCCCACCACACCCTATCCCACCCCTCCCAGCCAGCAACCATTCGTGTGTTTTCTGTTTCTATACATGTATTTGCGCATTCTGCATATTTCATATAAATGGACCCACAGTGTGTGGCCTTTTGTATGAGGCTTTTACTTATTAGCATGTTTTCAAGGTTTCTCCATGCTGTAGCATGTATCATTACTTCACTCATTTTCATGGCTGAATAATAGTCCATTGTATGGGTTATACCTTATTTATGCACCCATCGCTTGAGGAACATTAGCGTTCGTTTCTACCCTTGGCTGTTGTGAATGATTCTGTTACCAACATTTGTGTACAATTTTTTGTGGAGTTAATGTTTTTCATTTCTCTTGGGTATGTACTTAGGAGTGGAATTGCTAGGTCAAATGGTTACTCGTGTTTAACTTTTTGAGGAACTAACAATTTTCCAAAGAAGCTGCATTATTTTATATTCCTATTTTATATTCCTGGTGTATGAGGGAACACATTTTTATTTCCTGCTGAATTAAGTCCGTTGTAGATTCTGCTGGAGGCTACTAGTAAACAATAAAACCTTAAGATCACCTAACTGGCGATACATTTCAGTCTGTTGATTAATATTCTTTCCTTTAGGGTCTAGCCTCTCTTATTCCCTAAACATCATCTCCTCTTTGGACCACGAGGGAAGCTGCTAGGCCCAGTGGGGTACTCAGGGGTAACCCGCCTAAGCGGAACGGGGTAACTGTTAAGGAAACCCAGGGGCGAGTGTCCGGGTCCCCGCGCGCTGCGGACTCGCGACGCTGCCTGGGCTCGACCGCCCGCCGGCGCCGTCAGGCCCGCGTGACGCTCCTGCTCTGCCGGCCAGGCGCCCTGAATGTCCGCGGGCCCGGCCCGGCTGGGGTGTCGGCGGATAGGAAGGCTGGGTGCTGGGCCCCAGAGCCTGTGGCCGGGGCCTTCACCCGCTCCGCGACGGCGCGACTGCTGGGGGCGGGGGACGGAGGCCGCGCCCCCGCGCCCGTCCCGCCCGCGCCCCGCTGGGGGCGGCGGCCCGCCCCGAGCCCGCCGAGGCTCTTCCGCGCCGGCAGGGGCAGCAGCGGGAGCGGCGCGGGGCGGAGCGGCGCGAGCGGCCAGGAGCGGCCCGGCCCGGCCCGGCGCGGCGGCGGCGGCGGCGGCGGCTGCGGCGACGCCAGAGCCCGAGGGCACCGTTCGCGAGGCCGCCGCGGGAGCCCGGCCGCAGCGCGGGGAGGCCTGGGGCCTGGAGGCCGCCGCTGCCGCCATGCCGCTGCTCTTCCTGGAGCGCTTCCCTTGGCCCAGCCTCCGCACCTACACGGGCCTCAGCGGCCTGGCCTTGCTCGGCACCATCGTCAGCGCCTACCGCGCCCTCAGCCAGCCCGAGGCCGGGCCCGGGGAGCCCGAGTCGCCAACGGCCCCGGTGCAGACGGAGGCGGCCGCGCCCGCCCGGCCCAGCGCCGGCGGCCCCCGGGCCCGCGACGTGGCCCAGTACCTGCTCTCGGACAGTCTGTTCGTGTGGGTGAGCGAAGCTGCCCGGGCCGCCGCGGGGGGGGGAGCGGGCGGGGGGAGGGGCGCCATGTCACCCATTATGTGCGGGGGGGGGCGTGGCTGGGCCGGGGTCGCCTCCCTGGGGCCCGGGGTGCGCGGCCTGGGGGGCGGGGCCCTCCCGCCAGCTTGCTGCCGGAGGCTGAGGTGCTGAGGTGGCCCGGGGTGGGGGTGGGGGACGCGGAGAGATCAGCCCGCCCGAGAGCGGGGGCGACCCGAGAGAGGCTTGAGGACGGGGCTCGTGGAGGTGCGGAGGGCGCGAGGGCGCGCGGTGCAGCCGGAGGAGGGGAAGGGGCGAGGTGCTGGGACGGGGGGAGTGACTGAGGGACCCCGGGACGGAAACTCGAAGCCCTCCAGCAGCCGGTTACCCCAGTGGGCCAGTGAATTGTGGAGGGAAGTTGAAAGGCTTTTCTGACTCGGTCGGCACGGAGTGTTGTTAGCGGGTTTCCAGTAAAGAGGAGGGGGCCGAGGCGAATCAGATGTTGGCTTTGGGACAGCTGTACACATTTGGGTGTGCTGGGACATTTCTTTCAGGAAGGAGGCCGGCTCCCACAACTTTTCTCGGTTTGGCCATTTAGGATGTGATTGTCCTGTTTGGGTCAAACACACACACATACAAACCGTGCTTCCTTTCCTGTTGCTTTTACCTGATGATTCGTGACGGTTTCCTTTGATGTGTGAGGGCAGTAAAACATTCGGAGTCAAGAGCAGGCTCATCGTTTTCACTCCGGATCTGTCCATTTAGTGATCCATGTTACAACAGGGTTTTCAGTTTGTCTGTCAATGCAAGATAAGCAGCACCTACGAGCCATAAGTGCTGGTTTCGCTTGTTAGGACAGATAATTTCAGGCTGGGCAGATCAACAGTATTTTGACTAAAGAACTTCGCTTCCACCTTGGCCTTGAATGCCATGTATGTATACACACAGTGATCAGAAAAGTTGCTCCAGGATTTAAGTCTGTCACTTGGGTTTGCTGTGGTGTCTTGGGGCTTGTCTTCTGCAGTTCCCATTTGGGGTTAAGAGTAGGCTGTAAATGACTAAGATTAATATTCCAAGGATAGAGAATGATCTACAACTCATTTGTTATAATTAATCCCTTTGTGCTTCATCAGGAAGCAGTGGGATTTATGAACTCGGGGGGCTGTGGATTACGTCTCTTGGTCCTTCTGATGAAGAGATTAGTAGAAGGCAGTGAAGGGTGAAGTTTTCTTCTTTCACTGCTGTGTACCTGAGGTGGGTACTGTGTAAACAGTAGAGAAGAAGGGAGAAGAGAAAGAACTCAACTCCCGTCTCTCGTCTTATCTCAGATCTATTTTTTCGTTTGAGTTAGCAGGTAGACAGCTTAAATCGATGTCAAGAGTACTTCTGGCAAATGTCAAGATTAAAATGCAGTCTTTGATATAAAAGACATAAATAAGAAGGAACCACTGTAGAATATAGCAGCTACTAGCATTGTTTAACGATTTTTTTGCCCTCCAGGAGATTTTGTTTTTACAAAACCTGTGTTCAAATTCCAAGGTTAACACCTCTTCATTAAACATTGCATAAAGCCTGTTGATTTTCCCACAGAAATTATTTCTTTTACGAACATAGCCATTTTCCCCCATCTTTTTCATTAGAGGTCTTACCTAAAGCAGATTTATCATTCCTTCCTAATCTGATGATTTTTTTCCCTTTTTCAGTTGATCTTCCTACTGTTCTTCTAACATCTTTCCTCATGGTTTTCACACTTTGATGCTGGTCTTCCTTGGTTTCTCAGACCCCCTATAAGTTTTCCTCATCACCCATTGCATAGTAGCTGAGCGGGACTCACAGTCTTCAAAGGCCTGCTTCCTTGGCCTGACAGCATTGTTGAGTGAATATAAGGTGGGGCCTTGGTCCTGCCCAAAGACATTCAGATTCAATTTTTTAAAAACCAAGCAAGACAAAACAAAAACTGATCTTTCTGCCAGTTTGCAAATCCTGTTAGCTGCTGTTTGTCTTATTGGAATCTCTAAAACTTCTCTTTGTGAGCACCATTTAAATCAGTATAGGTCTGATAGCATCTCAGGGCGTTTTTGATTAACAAACTCAGCTCAAAACCTTTCAATGGTACCATTTTTGGGCACTCTGGAAGGCATAGCTGTGAACTCTTTCCCCCTTCCCTCAAAGCAGTCCGTATACAAATAAAGCAAAATTTGATGAGTGATAGTAGATATATAAAGAAGATATGGCAGAGTCTGGGGGAAGGAGAAAGTGATGCCTAGGGGAAGGATGCGTGGAAGATGGTGTTTGAACCCAGCCTCGGGAGGTGAGAAGGATCTGAGCAAGTAGCGGTGTGTGTTCCAAGTAGAGAAAAGAGCCTGTGGAGCTCAGACAGCATATGAAAGGTAGTGCGCGGCCTATGCAGAGCAGCCCATAAACTGGGCTCTTAAATTAAAACTCCGTTGGGTCTTATGATTAAGAGTGAGTTTGGGAAAGTAAAGGGGACACCCAGGAGTCACAGGAGGTGGGCGAAGTGACCAACCCCTCTAAAGTTTAAACATGTATTTCTCAAAGTGTGGACCTGTGGGCCTCTGGCAACCTGGTACTTGTGAGATACAGTTTCTCAGATTCTCTCTAGGGATTGATTCAGGGGGAGGGGCAGAACCTTGGAGTCTTCATTTTGATTAATGTTCCAGGTGATTTTAGGCACACTAATGGTTGAGAAATGGATTAGGGAGAATAGGATGTGGGGCCAAGGTCAGATTATGTAAACCTTGACAGCTCTGTTAAGGAGTATGGACATTATTTTGT
Organism: Leopardus geoffroyi; assembly: GCF_018350155.1. NCBI lineage: Eukaryota > Metazoa > Chordata > Mammalia > Carnivora > Felidae > Leopardus > Leopardus geoffroyi. The sequence continues at coordinate 33,697,312 of NC_059335.1, read as the reverse complement.
GGGCCATAGGGTTTAAGTGGGGGTGGAGGGGAGGAGGGGCTGGCATGATGAGGTGATTTTCTCAGGAGCGACCTGTGGCAGCAGTGGTGAGGACCAAGTCATGTAGAATGGGAAGAGGCCAGGAGATGGCCTCCCCCAAGGGGGGTATCTCCAGGCGGCCCTCTGGGGTGAGCATAACTGTTTCGAGGGGAGGCTACAGGGTTCTTACCCTGGCAAATCCTAGGGATGATGGGATCACTTGTTTCTGCATGTCTTTCTAGAACTTTCGTTCTAAAGTTTCATTTGAGATTAGGTTTCATTATTTATTTCTAGGCTTATTTTACACTTTTCAGATGTCACTTCCCTTATTGATCCATTCTGTTATTGTTTTGAATTGTACAGGTGTTTTTGGCTTTTCCTCTTCTTTATTCTTGTTATTTTCATTGTATCTCCTTCCTGTTTTTTTTTTTTTTTTCTTTTTCTTTTTTACAGATCTGCTTCTAAAATTATGAGAGCAGGACATGGTAGAATGGAGAAATGGAAATACAAAATAAGTGTTAAAGTTCTGACTTAGTTGTATGCAAATCAAATAATTTAAATAGAAGTCTCTAGGGGGAAAAAAATCACCAAAAAAACGAAAATGGAGAAAAGTGACCTGACCGCTATGATCAGGGATGGGCAAACTCCAGTGGCCTATTTGGCCTGGCCCATTTTCTACAAGTCTATTAGCTAATGATGATTTTTATATTTTTGTTTTATTTATTTATTTTAGTTTTTATTTGTTTTTGAGAGAGAGGAAGAGAGAGTGGGGGAGCACGTGGGAGGGACAGAGAGAGGAAGACAGAGAATCCCAGGCAGGCCTTGTGTAGGCAGTTGCAGAGCCCGATGCAGGGCTCCACCTCATGAACCATGAGATCATGAGCTGAGCTGAAATCAAGAGCCAGTTGCTTAACCGACAGAGCCACCTAGGTGCCCCTGATGGTTTTTATATTTTTTTAAGTTTTTTGTTTTTTTTTTTAGAGGGGAAGAGTATGTGACAGAGAGCATGTGGCCTACCAAGCCTAAAATATTTATTGTCTGATAGCCCATTAGAGAAAAAGTTGCTGACTCCTGCTTTAAAGAGTTCATCTTCATATAATTATGAAACTCCAGAACTGAAAGTAATTTATTAGGTTTGAGTCTTTATGAGTTGAATATTCCAAAGAAGTTTGGAGAAAAATGTTAGCTTTAGAAATGTTGGGGCAGCTAGAGAGAAAGACTACACTTTTAAACAAGAGGATATTAGCCTAGATAAACAACTTAGAAATATAGAAAAGATCCTCAGGGTGAGGAGGAGAAAGAGATGATTTGATTGCTTGCTACGTGTATGATGAGTATAAATAAACTCACTTGTTTCCCCGACATTGTGAAAAGAAGAACATTATCATCCGTGTAATAAAGGGGGGGTATGCATCTTTGCATTTTGTCGAGTTTTATACTGGTCACGGAGAGCCTTCAGAGAGAGAACATATTCCACTTGTCCTTATAGAGAAGAGACAGACAAATGGTGTGTGGGGGTGGTGGTTAGTACTGGTGTTAAGTAGGAGACTAAGAAATACCATATTGATCCTGGCCTGGAGACCGTTCCTGGTAGCTTAACTACATTTTATCACAAGCTTATAAATAACACCCCATTGGTGGCCAGCATTTTATAGGATCAAAAATACCTCCAGAATTACACAGTGATAAACATGGCTAATCTGTTTGTTATTGCTTGCTTCTCTTTTCCTCTCAGGGCACACTGTCTTGTAATTTCGTTTCTGTTGTTCTCAAGTAGCATAGCAGAACCACTGTGGGAGGGGAATTTTCTTATGGGGCCTTAAGAGGAATTACATTAAGCCTGATTAAATAGGTGTTCCTCGGGTCACTACTGCCTTGACATTTTCTGTCGTAGACTGCTCAGGAACACACCTTATTTTGTGTAGACTAGATACAAAATAAAGAAGTTTGGTGAGGACTTAAAGAATATTATTTAAAGTTTTTACATTGCTGTAGATACGAGAAACATTTCTGAAGCATTTTAATATAGTAGAAATACCCATGTAACAAGATAATTGAGGCCACCCCATTTGCTCAGTCTCCCATCATATGATGAGAAAAATAAATGTGGAATTTCAGAACTGGTCAGAAAGTTTAATAGACTCTAAACTTTAGAAAAATCAATTAAAAAAATAATACATGATCATGGTACAGAAGTCAAAAGGTACACAAGTGATGTACAGTGAAAAGTAAATCTGCTTCCCTTTCCCAGAAGTGGCCATTACCACTTTCTTGTAATTAGTGCTAGTGTTAAGTAGAGGACCGAGAAACACCCAGGTGATTAAGTCCTTGGCACATTGCGCATCTACAGTTATACAAGTATGTATGCGTGTCTGTATGCACATGCTTTCTCTTTTGCATACAGGCAAGCATATAATAGTTTTTCTACACCTTGCTTTTTTCTCAGTAAGCAAGTGATCTTGAAGGTTCCATACAGTATCCGTAAATAAAAAGCTGCTGAGCCAGTTTTCCTGGCTTCATTGTATTCCACCAAATGCCTCTTTCAGTTTGTTGAACTTGTCTCTCTGATGGACATTTAATTGTGTTCCATTTTTCTGCTGTCAGTCAACAGTGCTCCAGTGAACCCTTTATCCTTACAGTCAAGTTTGGATTCTGCCTGCAAGGAAAAACTAGCTAGCTGCACAGAACAAATAAAATGAAGTTAGTACTTTTACTGTGGTCTGTGTGGATAAAGGGGGTCAGACTGGGCTTGCTAGAGGTGAGCTTCGTTTTGATTATTGGAGGTGAGAAGGTTTGTCCTGGTTCTGTGGATTTACATCTGGGCTAAAGTGTTTCTGTAAGAATATTGCTGGTGACCTAATGGGATCTGATTTGGGATTTGCTTTAATGTATTGATTTAATTTTTTAGAATGCCATACTTTATTTTAGTTAGAAAATACCACTTATCCCCAATAGAAAGAAATTGTCATTTCTTTATCTTTGTCTCCTATTCAGAGGCCCAGGAACAAATGATTTTATACAGTGTGCAGTTTAGCAAATGCTCACACATAGAAGCATGGTAAAAAAGTTTTTTTTTGTGTGCAGGTGATTTTTTTTTAATTGAAGTATAGTTGGTGGGATTTGCTTTTAAGTGGAGAATGCTACAATTAGGTTGCTTTCTGTATTTGCACATTTTCAAGGCTTTGTCAATTTTATTTTTTTATTGTTATTTTTTTTAATGTTTATTATTTACTTCTGAGAGAGGTAGAGAGACAGAGTGCAAGCAGGGGAGGGGCAGACAGAGAGGGAGACACAGAATCCAAAGCAGGCTCCAGGCTCTGAGCTGTCAGCACAGAGCCCGACACAGGGCTCGAACCCACGAACCGTGAGATCATGACCTGAGCCACCTAGGCGCCCCAAGGCTTAATCAGTTTTAAAGTTGAGGATTTATTATATATTAAGTAATTTTTCTATAAATAGACAAAGAATAAATAGTTACTAATAATTGTTAAGGTGTTTTTAAAAATACTTCGTTCATCATCTTAAAATAATTTTTAGTTGCTTCCAATTCTGTGTAGCCTGGCTTTCATATAAAGGTCACAAAAGATTAGCTCTTTCTTTTTACATAAATTCCCTTTCTAATATCAGTGTATTTTCTCAAGCCTTTTTTCCTTTTTACCCTGGCTAATTTTTAAATCTTCCATTGAAATTTAAGTAAGACATGATTATCTATGAGTGATGGGATTATGACAGACTCACTTTTTAAAAAAAATGATGCTAATTTTTTGAACTGTATTTTTGAATCTGAAGAAATGTAACAGAAATAGTAAATAATACTTTATTTTTTGTTTTGCAACCCAAGATGTGCTAGAGTGTGCTTTTGGATAGAGCAATGATTACGTGGCCCTCAATTTACTTTCTTCTCCTGCACCGATGGCTCTCCCTGCAGCCTGCTTGGTGTGTTAGATGCTTACCAAGTTCTGTGTCCTGCAGATTCTAAAAGCTCTTTTAATGCAGGGTGCAGAGCTCCCTCATTTAACGTCCCACATGCCTTGAACAAGTAGGTGCTAAATGTGCGGAGTCATTTCTTTATTTGCTATGCCCACCTGCAAAACCAGCAAGAATTCTTTTTAAAAATTGTGTTATAATTAGGTTGGGGGATGGATGTTTGGCTGATTTAAAAAATTCTTTTCAGGGCACCTGGCTGGCTCAGTCAATGAACATGTGACTCTTGATCCCAGGGTCATGAGTTCTAGCCCTGCAGTGGGGGCAGAGTTTACTTTAAAAACAACAAAAAAAATTCTGCTCAGCTAGGAGATGTGGCTTGAAGGGTTATGGTTGCTTTGTCTTATGAAGTTTTTTAAAATTAACACGACCAAGCTTCCCATTGACTGGTTTAGAGTACAATGATAGTGATCTTTTTGACATCTATTTCATCTCCTTGCAAATTAGTATCCTAAGCTATTTGTTGGACCGTTTGGAATAGGGCTGTTCCACTGGAGTCACAAGTTAGGGATATAGGATGTTTTGGATAACTAATTATTTTTCCTGGTTATTTGAAGGATTTAATTACCAGAATAGTTTCTTTTTTCAGCCAAACTATTTTTTTTTTCAGTTCTTTAAAAATATATCACACATTTCCTTGCCCCATTAGTCAGGCAGAATAGGACTAAACATAATTTAACCTTTTTGTAATGAATCAGGACTGCCATTACGTATGTTCTCCCAGAGGGGTAGATGGTGTGACATACTAAGGGGAACCTGAAGAGCTCTTAAGGAGCTTGTTTTTTTATATTACTTCTTCTGTCATCTTTTTTTTTTTTAAGTTCTATAGTATCATTTGCTTCTTTTAAAAGAAGAGGGAAGAATGACCCAGGAAGAAGAATATGGCCACCTTCCTATAAGCTTAATGAATCAAAGCTTGAAGCAGTCTTTACATGGAGTTGGGGTTAATTTCCATTCATTTCCATCTGTTCCATTAATTTCATTTCTCAATAAAAGTCATGTTTACTGTCTTTATCAAGGTCCCTTTGGCTTTTGGGGTCATGCAGAGTTTTAAAAATCATTTGAGCATCAGTGGTGAGATGTGTCCCCCTAGCCTCTTGGTCAAGGGCAGCCAACTCTTTCATTTTGTGAGCATTAGATTTCTTGTTTAGGTGTAGAGATATCCATTCTCTTAATTACCTAAGAAAAGAGAAGATTTCTCACCTCCTGTTGAAGAAGGCCTTGGTTTTGCATTGGTGTCTCTTGGTTGCCTTCCAGTTCTCAGACCCCCTTGCTAGTTTCCTTCTTCCTTCTTCCTGGTTTCTCGATTCCATTACCCTCTGATGCCCCCAGAACCTTTACTTGAAGGCCAACGCCAAGCATGGGGAACATTTATCTTTTGGTTGGCAGATTATCCCATTGTAGTACATTAAAATACATATATACATACATATGTACATATATATATAAATGAGTTCTCTATTTTTTATGGTCTTGTGATTCTTATGTGACTATCAACCCTCTCCTCCTCACCTGCTATTCCTTTCTGCAGGGCAGAGCAAGATATGTAGATGCTGGATTTTAGTTTATGATAACTTCCATTTCTAGCAAAGTTTTCTTCAAAATCTTAATGTGGGAAGTGATGTACCTAGGAGATACGTATGGCTTACAAGGTGCATATAGTTTTATACATTCAGTACAAAGTTTACCACACACAGTTCAGTAAAGACTGAAGGGGAAGGTGGCCTGCTGGATGGTATATTGGGACAGGGCTCTGTGAATTGGCTGCTAAGCTGGTGCCTCTCCTCCCCATTCCTTATCTCTATTCCCACCACCCATACAAGTGTGCCCCTTCCAATATTACTTGGGTTGGTAGGGAACTGGAGAGGCTCAGTCATTGGAAATGATTGCTGAATTCCGAATACAAAATCTTTAGAGCTGTTTTTATTTTTTAGCAGGAGGAAATAAACTTTCTTTCTTTGGTTTGTGTACAGGTTCTAGTAAATACTGCTTGCTGTGTTTTGATGTTGGTGGCTAAACTAATCCAGTGTATTGTGTTTGGCCCTCTTCGAGTGAGTGAGAGACAGGTAAGTCCAAATGGCAAGGATGGATTCTAGTGACCAGATTTTTTTTTTTTTTTTAACTTTGTGTTTGGTATAATTTTAATTTTTTAAAAATGTTTATTTATTTTTGAGAGCGAGACAGAGTGCAAGCAGGGGAGGGGCAGAGAGAGAGGGAGACACAGAATCCGAAGCAGGCTCCAGGTTCTGAACTGTCAGCACAGAGCCTGATGCGGGGCTCAAACTCATAAACTGTGAGATCATGACCTGAGCCAAAGTTGGATGCTCAACCGTCTGAGCCACCCAGGTGCCCCAGTGTTTGGTATAATTTTAAACTTACAGAAAGGTTGCTTGAATACTCTGAAGCACTTCTATACACCTGAATCCAGATTCACAGTTGCCAATGTTCTGTCCCATTTGCTTTAACATTCACCTTTTATTTATATTAAATGTTTTTTTTCTGATCCATTGGAATGTCAGTTGTGGACATCATCCCCCTGTATCCCCAGATGCTTCACTATGTACTTCACAAGAGCAAGGACATTTTCTTATGTGACCATATACTCCCAGAATATGCACGTATAGGAACAGGACGTGCTTCGGATAAAGAATGTGCCACAAGCGTACTGGACAGATTGGCAGTCCCCCAAGGATTTTAGTGTAGAATGTAGAATGGTGTGTTTTAAAATAAGAATTTAGAACTGGCCTTAACACAACACCACACAAACAGAACTATGTTTTACTTTATCTTCCTCCGGTGATAAGGCACAGGAAGCTGCTGCATGAACCTACATTGGTCTCACTTTTTACCCTTTCAACCCAAGTCCTCTATTAAGTCGGCTGAGGTCCTAGTTCACAGCTGAAATGAGGTAACTGTGTGGTTGAGCCCTTGGATGCTGTTATGAGCAGGACTGTTTGTTCTCCCAGAGAGTTTTCATTAGTGAGTATTGAGCACTTTCTCCAAAATATCAACTCCAGAGGTCTCCCAAATGGCATCAATAGATTGTCATTTCTTTGGTGGGATACAAAAAGCTCCTTTTGATGCCTCTTTCTTTTTTCCCTCCCTCCCTCCCTCCCTCTCTCTCTCTCTTTTCTTTCTTTCTTTCTTTCTTTCTTTCTTTCTTTCTTTCTTTCTTTCTTTCTTTCTTTCTTTCTTAAATGTTTAGAGAGAGAGAGAGTGAGCACTAGCAAGGGAGGGGCAGAGAGAGAGAGAGGTGGGCAGAGGATCTGAAGCAGGCTCTGTGCTCACAGCAGAGAGCCTGATGTGGGACTCGAATTCACGAACCATGGGACCTGAGCCAAAGTTGGATACTTAACTGACTGAGTCGCCCAGGCGCCCTGATGCTTCTTTCTTTTTCAAGAAAAACTTTTGATTTGCAGGCCAGAAATTGGTCAGGCCCAGGCAAGCCGTCTGAATGCTGGTGGACTGACCTGGCACCAGTGGACCTGATCTATGGTTTTTGTTTTTCTAAAATGTTAAATATCAGTTCAAAATTTACAGAAAACATAACCTTGGAGCATTACAGAGACTTTTACAATTCCTAGAGGTAATGAACACATTTGTTACTCTACTTTCAGTTTTTTGGTAGACATCACATCTTTCATTTCATTTATTTACTTATTTAAAACTTCGAATATAGGTAACGCACGATGTTACATTAGTTTCAGGTGTACGACACAGTGATTCAAAATCTCTATACACATTATGCCATTATGGTGTTCTCACCACTGTGACGACTTATTTTTTGACGAATGTCATCCAGGGGCGTTTATCAGGCGCCAGTTTGAGTTAGAACTCTGCAGAACTGACACGGGTTTGCTCTGTAGGTGGTTCAAGGAAGCTCAATAAATAGTCACGTTAGAGGCAAAGACACTGAATATTGAAGACGGGGTAAAAATGGATGGAGGTTTAGAACAAGGAATTTTTTAAAAGCCTACCGTGGCACATGTCCAAGCACAGTACACATGTTTAGTTCCTCCCACAATTCTGTGCTCCCAGAGTAATACGGCCCATCTTACGGATGGGGAGACCAAAGCACTGGAATGTTAAGTGACTTGTCCAAAATTGCACAGCAGATAGATGGTGGGGTGAAGATTCAAAACCCAGCATAAGATGTCCTGGGTTCACCTTGTACTTTACCTGTGCCAGATCTGAAAACAAGCCTTCACCAAAGATTCCTAGTTCCAATTGTTCTCTGTGCAAATGTATAGAGTACAGTGTGTAAAAGTTCTCAAAAGTATTCTCTCTCTGTAGTCATTCACTTGTTATACATTCAGACTCCATTATTTCTGTTTCTATTCAGTTTTGCTTGTTTTCTGTTTCAGTTGTTTGAATCTGCGAAACAAATGGTTCAGAACAATTTATACAAACGTACTTAGAAGTCCTATTTCATTCTTCTTTCCTCAGTTCCTACCCCTCCCACAGATGGCTTGATAGTATATTTTAATATCTGGTGGCTAAACTCCCCTTGTTGCCCTTTGTCTTCAGGGTAGTGAAGATTTTTTTTTTAATTTATTTTTTTAATGTTTGTTTATTTTTTAGAGAGGGAGAGAGAGAGCAAGCGTTAGTTGGGGAGGGGCAGAGAGAGAGGGAGACAAAGAATTTGAAGCAGGCTCCAGGCTCTGAGCTGTCAGCACAGAACCCAACGTGGGGCTCAAACTCACGAACAGTGAGACCATGACCTGGGCTGAAGACGGACACTTAACTGACTAAACCACTCAGGTGTCCCAGGGTAGTGAAGATTTTAAAAACTAGCTATCCTCCCTGTAGGTGATGTACTCTCCCAGTGCTCCCAGGAGCAGTACATTTATTAACTTCTTTGTAAACCAGGTGGATGGTACTTACTAGAAACCATAAAAACATTTGTCACCCTTGATTTCATAATGCTGAAGAAATAGAAACTCCTGCAGAGATATTCATTGCAATATTTTTGGATATTGCACAATATCCAACAGTATTGAACGAAGTTGTTTTTATTGTCTACCTGTAACCACCAAAATGGTGTATTCACAGATTATTCTCTGACATTGGTAAGGTTCTCACAATAAGTGAAATAAAGCAATGTACAAAAATTGTTTTTGCACATTAGGAAGAAGACAAGAAAAAAGCATAAAAATGCTAAGGCATCATTTTTGTTTTGCTTTTCCTATTGATTATAGACTGGCCAATGAGCATATGTTGTTTTTTAATCAAAAAGGTGTTAAAAAAAAAAAAAACTAATCTTTTCTACTGTTTAAGAGTCCAAGAGAACAGAAGTATTAAAAATGATACTTGTAGCCTTCACCATTTTTTAAAATTTTGTGTTGGAAGTATGTCATTCTTAATATACAAGGTACTAGACTAATATCACTCCCTTTTACTGGCTAAAATTTTATAATTGACAGGGTTATAATCCAGAGTCTATAAATTATTTTCTAGAAGTCTTAGCGTTATTCTTCAGAGGATTTATTTTTTTCTTTACCTTATAATTTCTTGTGGAAAACATTAGAAAGCTGAATGTAGAATATTTTCTCCAGGGAGGCCAGTTTTTGTTATGTTAACTCCTCGTAAATCAGTTAGATGTAATAGTACTCACCTTTATAAATATTTTTCTTTTCAGCACCTCAAGGACAAGTTTTGGAATTTTATTTTCTACAAGTTCATTTTCATTTTTGGTGTGCTGAATGTCCAAACAGTGGAAGAGGTGGTCATGTGGTGCCTCTGGTTTGCTGGACTTGTATTTCTGCATCTGATGGTTCAGCTCTGCAAGGACCGGTTTGAATATGTGAGTTTTTAGCCATGCTCTTTGCTTGTTTAGTCACAGGTTTGCCAGGTTTGGATTGTGTAAGATGAATGAGCCATAAAGGGCATGTCCCACAGAGGTCTCCAGGCAAGGTTCCTTGATCAGGTAGCCACTGCCTGTTTCATGAGGGACTTCCTGCAGCAGCCAAGGAATGTAGGAACATGTCTCCTCCCCTACCCAATAGCATATTATGTTACAGCCCATGTGGGGTCAGTTCACCTACACAAACTGTTTAGATCACAGCTCAAGGAAAGCTTAATATATAAACTGAAAACAAGCAGCTGTCTTCCAGATATTTTCTGTTCTAGTCTCCTTCCATTTTTTTCCTCTAATTCTTGGAGCTTTCCTACTGACTGGTTTATGCTGTTTCTACCCCTGGGCCAGGACTCAATTAGCTCTCTTGGCTTCCTGGGTCCCGGGAGAAGCGAATCCTTCTTTGGGTACAAGATCTGCCTCTCCACTTCAGAGCTGTGCAGGCGAACCCACACTCCTGAGGGCACCCAAACTAATGTCATGGATCCTGGGGAAATCTCACCTACAGTTTTGCCCCTCAGCTAAACCCACTCTGGGGCCTTATTTGCCCCTGGTCCCTGCGGACCAGATGGTCCTTGCACCTCTGTGTGAGTTCATCTCAGTCTGAAAGCCGTTAAGGGGTCAAGAACAGGAGCGCCCAACCTCCCTAACTGGTTTGTTATCTCCACCCTCCTGCTCAGAGTCCCAGCCCCAGCCTTTTGTTCCTGGCTGTGGCCTCTCCTTGTATACTATTAACATAGCATTGTGATCTAGGCGCTCTGCACCTGGATTACATTTCTGCTGTCCCAGCCCTAAACACTGTAGGAACGTTCTCCAAGTGAATTTTCAGGAGGAGGGCTCTACAGCAAGATCCAGAAAGAAACACAACAGAACATGATGCAATCTGGAGTGCCGTTGAATGTTGAAAAAGAGAATGATATACCCTTGGAAAATTGCTTGGGGAGGCTTATAATCCCACTGGTAGGAGGATCCTGGAGAATTTGAGATAAAAATATAATGTATATTGTTACTTTCTGTAAATTAAGTGATACAGATCTCTTAAATATCGGCTCATACTCATATTTAGGTTGGTTGGAGAATTTTGACTGTCTGTTAGTGGGATGCTTATGGCCACGCAGCTAAGCACAGATTCCTGAGCAAAGACACCAAGATTAACCTTGAGTTTCTCAGTGAAGCTTAACACTGAAGTGAAGAAGAATGAGCTTCCTTCTCCTGTTTTGTACATTTCAGCTCTCCTTTTCCCCCACCACACCCATGAGCAGCCATGGGCGAGTGCTGTCTCTGTTGATCGCGATGCTGCTTTCTTGCTGTGGATTAGCAGTTGTCTGCTGTGTCACAGGCTACACCCACGGGATGCATACACTGGCTTTCATGGCAGCAGAGGTAAGATGTGGATGCAGGTTTTTGCTCTGATCATATTCCAGTATACTTTCAAGGAAGCGAGAGGATCCTTGTCAGGTTATTTTCACTCATGCAGTGACTGATGGATATTTGGTCTTTTGTTGTTAACAAGCATATTTTGAATTCCTTGCTTTTGTGTTGGATACTGATATTGAAGGGAAAAGTGTGTTACTTTATGTAATCCTTGCTACAACGTAATAAAGTAATTATTTTTGCCAACGTTTTTATAGTGCCTATTGTATGCTGGGGATTGCTCTAAATACCTTATGTGTATTGACTCATTTTATTATTCCTGTTTATGAATGGGGAAACAGGCATAGAGGGTGCAGTGAACTGTTTAAGGTTCCAGAGCGGGCAGTGGTGACATCCAAGGTGCCATCCTTCCCTAGTAGGAAGGGCATTATTCCCCCTCAGATGTAATGAACACTGATTGGTGGCGATTAAAAAGGAAATACTCTATAATTGGGTTTTTTTTATATAGGACATAAATTATTTATTTACATAATATTTTACAGAATAACATAAATAAGTTCTTTTTTTATTTTGGAAGAATAATCTGAGATATTCATGTATATTTTAAATTTACTTTTTGAATATACCAGCTTTTTTCATTAGAAATAAAAATTTGGGGGGCTCCTGAGTGGTTTAGTTGGTTAAGCGTCTGACTCTTGGTTTTGGCTAGGGTCATGATCTCACAGTTTGTGAGTCTGAGTCCCTCATCGGGCTCTATGCTGACAATGCAGAGCCTGCTTGGGATTCTCCCTCCCTGTCTCTCTGTCCCTACCCTGCTGGTGTGTGCACGCATACTCTCTCTCTCTCAAAATAAATAAGCTTTAAAAAAAAAAAAAAAAAAAAGAGAAAAATTTTTTGGATGTCCTTATGTTCATTTGCTATATCTGCTTTTTTCCTCAGGCCAAGGGCAAAATACTTTTATCTTTACCATAATTGGTACTATTAATGAAAAAGAATGAAACAATAGATTGTTAAAGCTAATTAACTAATATCAAAACACTAAGTTTGAACTACTGTTTGGGAATTTGTTAGAATAGGGTTAAAGTTTATTAGAGTACCTGGGTCAGTTGGTAGAGTGTGTGACTCTTGATTAGGGTTGTGAGTTTGAGCCCCACGTTGGGGGTAGAGTTTACTTTAAAATATAAGTTAATAAATGAACAAATAAAATTTTTTTTTTGCTTAATAGCATTGATTTCAGAATATAATGTAGTATAAGTAAAATTAGGAAAGGAGCATTTAAGTATTTAGTAAAAACATTTGCAATTCTAGTTGAATAGTTTCTGCATGTGTATATTTCTCTTGAAAATATCTGTTTAAAAGTTTTTTTGCACTGATTTATGTTACTAATTTGCTTTAAATATATTTTATTATAAATCATTTGCATGATACTCTGGTTTTCTTGCATTTTTTTTTTTTTAAGAGAGGGAGTGTGCGTGCGTGTGTGTGTGTGTGTGTGTGTGTGTGTGTGTGGAGAGAGAGAGAGATAGAATGAGAATCTTAAGCAGGCTCCACGAGTATAGAGCCTGATGCAGGGCTTGATCTTAAAACCATGAGATCATGACCTGAGCCAAAATCAAGAGTCAGACACTTAATGAACTGAGACACCCTTTACTTTTAATATTAGGCCAAACTTTGGAAAAGGTATACTTAAAAATAAAGACATTGAAGTTAGGCCTATTGGATTATACTATAGTACATATTTTTATTTTATTTATTTTTAATTTTTTTAAATGTTTATTTTTGAGAGAGAGAGAGAGACAGAACGCGAGTGAGGGATGGGCAGAGAGAGAGGGAGACATAGAATCTGAAGCAGGCTCCAGGCTCCAAGCTGTCAGTACAGAGCCCAACGCGGGGCTCGAACCCATAAACTGTGAGATCATGACCTGAGCTGAAGTCAGATGTTCTACCGACTGAGCCACCCAGGCGCCCCTTGTTTTAGTTCATTAGTATTGATTTTTTAAGATAATTTATCATGTTACAGATTTCATATTTTAAACTTAATCATATTTTTATATTTATAGTATTTCTCTTTGTAAAATACTTTCTATTTATAAATTGGAATTTCCAGATCTCAAACAATGTAATAGTTCTATTCTGGCAGTTTAAGAGGACTTTTTTAAATATCAATTTCTGTGATACAAAGTTCTACAAAGGGCTTATTTTATTTTTTATTTCCTTCGTTCTTCTGTGTGGGCCAAGGGAGCGCACAAAGTGTTATGTCGAGAGCAGGTACTTATCTCAGACTGTGGTACCTAAACTATGCTCGGGTATAGGGTCACCAGGTATTCAGACGCCCTGTGAGGTGACTGATGATGGTGACTTACTGCTGTATAAAATAGAAGTGATTGTCAGACCACTAGCATGAACCTCAAGATTGCAAAAGGCCTCCCCAGGAGATGGACAAGTGTAATTGGTTGTCACCTAGTAACAGGAAAAGGCTTAATAAAAGTTGGGTTTCTAGGTCATGAAAGTATTCCGTGGAAATTTGAAGCAGATAAAAAATACTTGGTAAAACTGTAGTTGAAGCAGGTAAAAAATAGCTGTGCATGACATCCCCAGTCCTTACTTATCTTGTAACTGGAAGTTTGTACCTTCTGACCACGTTCGTCCAGTTCCCTAAATGTCCCTTGAATAAAGCTGCTTTTTAATTGAACTGAGAAATGCTTGTCTCTTATCTGTTTGTAAAAGTAAGTTTGGCCTGAGCAGTTACAAATTTTACTAAAAAGAAAAAATATACCTTTCTTTATAGTCTCTTCTTGTGACAGTGAGGACCGCTCATGTGATTTTACGGTGAGTAGAAATTTGGGAAGGAGGTGATTGAGGTCTATTCATACTGCTGATTTTAAGATATGACCTGAATGAAATCTATACAAATGTGACTGTACTATATCATGCTTAAGCCAAATTAAGTTGTCACAGTAATTACTGAAAAGATTTTTCTCTGTTCATTGCAGATACGTAATTCACCTCTGGGACCTCAACCATGAAGGGACATGGGAAGGAAAAGGAACCTATGTCTATTACACAGATTTTGTCATGGAACTCACTCTCTTGTCCCTGGACCTCATGCATCATATTCACATGTTGGTAAGCTTCCTCAGAAGGAGCTCTAACAGAGAGCAAAGGTTTTTAGAAACAGAAGCCCTGGTTAGTTCATAGCAAATGCACCATTTGTGGATAAAGGATGTAAAGACCATAAAAATAAATGCAGCTGCGCCCCTCTGTGTTTCTGCCACCGGGTGTAAAGCAATGGCGTGCCTCTTCGGCTGGAGCCCGGCCAGAGGAGGGGTTTGCTGTCCCTCTAGGACATTCGGTTAACTCCTCTGACTAAGTCACTGAGAATTCTTCTAATATGAAATTAGAAAGTGTGCTACACACTGTTTCTATGACTTCTATGTAGCAGTTACTTTGTAGGGGATCATGGGAGCTCTTGCAGTGTTAGCTACTTCATGGATTCATAAATTTTCTGTCTTTACAATTAAAAAGAAAGCACCTGTACTTAATTCCTCCTACTTCGTTGTTTACATTTTACTTAGTGTGCAAGAAATTTGAAACTCTGTTTCAATGGTTAACACTTCAGTGAATCAACGTATTTGGTGGGCAGTTGAATTATTATAAGCCTGTTAAAGTTGCATTTAAAAATTACTGGGTTAGACATAGGACATTTCTTTTTCTTTTTCTTTTCTTTTCTGTGCTTGTACCATTTTATTTTTTTTAAATACTTATTTTGAGAGAGAGAGAGCATGTGCTGCATGAGTGGGCGAGGGGCACAGAGAATCCCAAGCAGGCTCCACACACTGTCAGCACAGGGAGTCTGACATGGGGCTGGATCTCAGGAACCTCAAGATCATGATCTGAGCTGAATCAAAGAGTCGGATGCTTAACCGACAGCCACCCAGGCACCCCAACACAGGACATTTTTTTTTTTAAATTTTTTTTTTTAATGTTTATTTATTTTTGAGAGAGAGAGACACAATACAGGTCGGGGAGGGGCAGAGAGAGGGAGAGAGAGACAGAATCCATAGCAGGCTCCAGGCTCTGAGCCATCAGCACAGAGCCCAATGTGGGGCTTAAACCCATGAACCATGAGATCATGACCTAAGCCGAAGTCAGCCCCTCAACCTTCTGAGCCACTTAGGTGCCCTGACACAGAGCAGTTCTAAGTCTGATTTTTGAAAGTAACTGAAAACATATTAAAAAAAAACACGTAGGGGCACCTGGGTGGCGCAGTCGGTTAAGCGTCCGACTTCAGCCAGGTCACGATCTCACGGTCCGTGAGTTTGAGCCCCGCGTCAGGCTCTGGGCTGATGGCTCAGAGCCTGGAGCCTGTTTCCGATTCTGTGTCTCCCTCTCTCTGCCCCTCCCCCGTTCATGCTCTGTCTCTGTCCCAAAAATAAATAAACGTTGAAAAAAAAAAAAAAAAAAAAAAAAACACGTATAGTTGTTTAAATCCCCTCGCCCCGAAACAAATACCCAAAGATAACTGTTAACATTTTGTTTTTATATTCAGGTATATCCAGTCATAAATTGAGATCATATTTTAGACATGCAGTTCACTTTTGCTTTACTTTTAGCTAATGTATTTATCTCTATTGTCCTGTGCTAGCCACAGTTCTTTTTTTTTTAATTTTATTTATTTTTTTATTTTGAGACAGAGAACGTGAGAGCTGTGAGCAGTGGAGGGGTCAAGTGGGAGGCGCAGAGAGAGAAAGAGAGAGTCCTAAGCAGGCTCCATGTTCAGCATGGAGCCCAGCGTGGGGCTTGACCCCACAACCCTGGGATCATGACCTGAGCCGAAATCAAGAGTCGGACACTTAATTGGCTGAGCCACCCAGGTGCCCCTAGCCACAGTTCTTCTAAACCATTTTAATGCCTTCAGTATAAAAATCCCATCATATAGATGTATGATGATTTAACTAACCTTCGTAATGGATGTTTAGATTGTATTCAGTTGTTTCTTATTTTACATCTTTACATAATTTTTTTTTTTATCACATGTTAGTGTTTTTTATTTATTTATTTATTTATTTAAAAAAAAATTTTTTTTTTCAACGTTTATTTATTTTTGGGACAGAGAGAGACAGAGCATGAACGGGGGAGGGGCAGAGAGAGAGGGAGACACAGAATCGGAAACAGGCTCCAGGCTCTGAGCCATCAGCCCAGAGCCCGACATGAGGCTCGAACTCACGGACCGCAAGATCGTGACCTGGCTGAAGTCGGACGCTTAACCGACTGCGCCACCCAGGCGCCCCTGTTAGTGTTTTTTAAAGTTTATTTATTGTTATTTATTTTGAGTGAGAGAGGGGGAGAGCGAGCGAGCAGGGGAGGGGCAGAGAGAATGGGAAAGAGAGAATTCCAAAGAGGCTCCAAGGTGTCAGCTTGGAGCCCAACACGGGGCTCGATCTTACCAACTGTGAGATCATGAACTGAGCTGAAATCAAGAGTCAGTTGTTTAACTGGCTAAGCCACTCAGGCACCCCACATATGAGTTCTTTTAAGGTAGTTTTATCCTGCCTTTTTCACTTATTTTTCCATGTAATTATTCTTTAAAAAGATTATACGTAAAATACAGTATAATGTTAATATATAACTTTATAATAAATGTAATTAGTGGCTACATATTATTACATTATATGAACCTATTTCCCTACTGGACATTTTGCTCATTTCCTGGTTTTATTTTTTATAATTGCATGGATGGACATCTTTGTGCATAAAGCTTTTAAATTTCTGATTAGTACCTGAGAAAAGACAGCTGGTGATAGAATGGCTAGGCCAAAGAGCATGTGCATTGTTTATGGTCTTGAGGTAAATATATGTGCTTGCTTCCCAAAAGATTGTTCTAGTTCAGCTTTTCCAACAGTAAGAGCTTCTGTTGCACGCCTTAACCTTCGTCACTAGCAAGTTCACATTCATTTTATGGTGTATTCTGTTCTCTTTCCTTCTTGTTCAGTTATTTGGCAACATCTGGTTATCCATGGCCAGCTTGGTCATCTTTATGCAGCTACGTTACCTGTTCCACGAAGTGCAGCGTCGGATCCGGCGACACAAGAACTACTTGCGTGTGGTTGGGAACATGGAAGCCAGGTGAGCGAGCCTGAGCTGATGTTGCCCAAGTGCACTCATTTTAGATCTTTCATAGTAACAGATCCCAGGTTACATGAGGACTGCTTTTGTAAGCTATTTACAGAATGGTGAGGAGAAGAAGTGGAGGCTCTGGAAGACTGCTGGGTGTGGATCCCCACGTAGTTGCTGTGTGATTTGGGGGCAACTTAATTTAAATCTCTGTGCCTCAGTTGCTTCCTGTCTAGGGGTGATAGCAGAGCCTTCTTTTTGGAACTGTTGGGAGGGATCCGGGGATAATGCAGGTAACATACTTAGAACAGTTATGGGTATGTAGTAGCTACTCAATAAATATTAGGTGGTTCTTACTGTGTCATTATTTTTATCATCACTATTATTAAGCAGAAGCTTCCTTGGGCTTCTGCCCTCTATTTTATGAAGTGGGTCTCACTTATTCCTTACTCATGTGTGTTTATGTACATACACGCTCTTAACCTCACCAGAGGAGGGACTTACTCACCAACCTGAGGGTAAACCAAGCCTGACAATGTGAGATTAATGGGTATCCTTTTTGTGTCCAGGGGAACAGTTTGGCTGTTTGAGGGGTTTGCCTAGAATGTTCTCTGAAGTCATTTTTAGCTAATGTGTTATGTGGAAGGAATTAAGAGGAGCTGTTGTTAAGACAGAGTTAGTTTCTGTGTATAAGTTTCTTGCTTCAATGGGCTGTGAAGAGAAAGCAGGTGTAATGTTTTTGATGGTCGGGAATGTTTTACAGAACAAGATGTCAGAAGGGGTAACTGGTGTCAGAAGGGCGAAGTTTGTAAAGTGGCACTCTGTGAACGTGTGTGGAATTGACAGAGCTATCTGCCGGGTGCATTCGTCTCTTACAGGTTTGCGGTTGCAACTCCAGAGGAGCTGGCTGTCAATAATGACGACTGTGCCATCTGCTGGGACTCCATGCAGGCCGCGAGGAAACTGCCCTGTGGACATCTTTTCCACAAGTAGGGACAGGTGTCCTATCCAGGGCATGTGGGTGTTTGTGCTTGGCTCACGACCAGTCCTAGCAGAGAGTGGGGATGTTACCTCAGACTGGTCGTGGAGTGAGTGGTGCGGGCTCTGGGGAGCTTTGGGAGGTTCTCCTCTGTCCCTCAGCCTCTTTCCTACACGGCAGGACTGTTCCCCACTCACAAGTCCACCATCTTAATTTCTGGGTCTGCTAATTATCTTCATGCTCCTTGTCAATTTAAGCTCTGAAGTAGAACAGATATGCCTGTTAAGATTTAAAAGAAAGGGATGGGGGTGGGGGAATCCTTGCTTTCAAACAGCTTCTGTGCTCCCTGGGGCAAGAGAATGTGTATTTTTACATTTTTCACATGCACAAAAGCAGCACCACAACAACACGCCAGCAAAGTGGGCTGAGTTGGGGACTGGACCAGAATCACCGAACAGTCCAGAAGAGCTGTGAATGTATTATCAGGGATAACAACACAGCATCTTCAGGAAATCCTTAAGATTGCACCAGTTCTTTGTGGGGACAGGTTTGTTCCTCTCCCAGGGAGTGATCATTTTTGCATATTGGGAAAGTTTTCATCTTTATATCTTTAACCTTCCTTATTTTAGATTACCAAATTGTTTTTCTTTTCTTTTTTTAATATTGGAAGGGGTTTGGAGCTGGAGTATCAGTAACTGAACACATTTATTGATAGAATTTTTTGTGTGCTGGGTGCTGTGTTGGGGTCTGGGAGTGAAACAGCACAGACATGATCTCTGCTTTCATGCAGCTTACAGCCTAATGGAGGAGACGAGCATGAATTAAGCAGGCACGTTTCTGAATGTATAATTATAAATCGAGCTAAGTGCTCTCAGGGGAAGGAACATAGTTCTTTAGAGCTTGTAGCAAAGGAATCTGACTCAAGCCTGGATGAAGTGACTCTTGGTGATGAGTAGGAGTTGAGTCAGCAAAAGGAGAGAGATCCTCTAGATAGGGCAGAATGAGGTGTGTGGAAGGAATGGGAAGAGATTCTATATGCCTGGGGCTTAGATCATAAGGAGTGGCATTTGCTGATGCAGAAGAAGCAGGCAGAAGCTAGACCCTGCAGGGGCTTGAGGGCCAGTGGAAGAGGGGAGAAGTCATCGAAGGGTTTTAGGAGGGGTTGGGGATCAGATTTGCAGCCTAAGAAAATCAGGAGGACTAGTTAGTAATGGCTGCAGTGGTTCGGGTGTATTTTGAGAGTAGCTTGGGCCACGGTGGTGGAAAAGGGTTGGGGAGCAGTGGACAGATCCATCGGATTGGCCGTGAGAAAGGAATAGAAGACTGGTCAGGGATTCTGGTTTTGTGGCTGTGCAGCTACATGTCTAGTGCTGCTGTCAGTTGAGATTGGAAGACCTGAGAATCCACACCTGTTTCTTCAAAGTTGCTGGGAGACAGTTGGGAAGAACTCCAAGAGCGTACGTCGGTCTAGAAGAAACGTAAAGCACAAGATTGGGTTAAGTTTCGGATTTACTTTTTTGATTAGGGCAAAATTCATACAGCATACAGTTAACCATCGTAAAGTGTGCAGTTCAGTGGCATTTAGTGCATTTCACCATGTTGTGCAACTGTCACTTCTTTCTAGTCTCACAACTTTTTCATCATCACAGAATAACACCTCATGCTCGCTAAAGTAATCACTTGCCATTTCTCCTTTCTCCATCACCGGGCAGCCACTCATGTGCTGTCTGTGGATTTACCTAGTATGGACAGTTCATAGGAAAGGAATCCTACGTTTTGTGACTGGCTTCCTTCACTGCGCAGAATGGTTTCAAATCCCAAGTTGCAGCAAATATCAGCACTTCATTCCCTTTTTTATGGCTGAATTAAAAAAATGATAATTTTATAATAATTAAGCAGCTTACCCATTCACCTATTGTTGGGCTTTTGGGCTATTTCTACCGCTTGGCTGTTGCAGATGATGCTGTGATCAAATTTTTAAACAAGTATCTGAGTACCTGTTTTTAATCCTTTGGGGTATACACCTAAGAGTGCAATTCCTGGGTCATATGTATTTCTGTTTTTAACTTCTTGAAGAACCACCAAACTGTTCTCTACAGCAGCCACACCATTTTATATCCCACTGACAATGTGTGAGGGTTCTAATTTCTTCACGCTTTGTATTTCACATTTATTTATTTTTCTATTTTATAGCTATCCTAGTGGGAAGTGGTATTTCATTGGGATTTTGATTTGCACTTCCTTAATGACCATCGATGTTAAACAGCGTGCTTGTTGGCTATTTGTATATCTTCTTTGGAAAATGTCTGTTCAAGTCCTTGGCCCATTTTTGAATTGGGTTGTTTGTCTTTTTGTTGATAAGTTGTAAGGGTTCTTTATAAATTCTGGATACTAAGCTTTCATCAGATATTATGATTTGCAAATATCTTCTCTCATTCTGTAGGTTTTCTTTTCAGGTTCTTGACAACGTCCTTTGATGCACACAGATTTTTCATTATTATGAATTCCAATGTACCTATTTTTTCTTTGGTTGCTGATACTTTTAGTGTCAAGTCTAAGAATCCAGTGCCAAATCCGAGGTCATGAAGATTTACCCCTGTGTTTTCTTCTAGTAGTTTTATGGTGTTAGCTCTTATATTTAGGTCATTGATCCATTTTCAATTAGTTAAAAAAATTTTTTTTTTTTTAATGTTTATTCATCTTTGAGAGAGAGAGAGACAGAATGTGAGCGGGTAAGGGGCAGAGGGACAGGGAGTCACAGAATGTGAAGCAGGCTCCAGGCTCTGAGCTGTCAGCACAGAGCCTGATACAGGGCTTGAACCCACAAACCATGAGATCATGACCTGAGACAAAGTTGGACGCTTAACTGACTAAGCCACCCAGGCACCCCTTTTTTGAGTTAATTTTTGTACATGAAGTGAGGGAGGGATCTGACTTCATTGTTTTGCATGTGGTTGTCCTGTAGTCTCAATACCATTTGTTGAATCTTGTTTTTATTGAATGGTTTTGGGACTCTTGTGGAAATCAGTTGGCCATAGATGTTTGGGTTTATTTCTGGACTCTCAATTCCAATGGCCTGCATGCCTGTCTTTATTTTAGTACTATGCTGTTTTGATTACTGTGAATTTGTAGTATGTTTTGAAACTGGGAAATGGTGAGTCTTCCAACTTTTTCTTATTTCATATTGTTTTGGCCATTTGGGGCCCCTTGCAATTCTGTATGAATTTGAGAATCCATGTTACCATTTCTGCACAAAATGCTATTGGAATTTAATAGGGATTGTTTTGAATCTGTAGATCACTTTGGGGAGTATTACTGTTATAAGAATATTAGGTGTTCCAAGCCATGAACATTAATGTCTTTCCTTTTATTTAGGTATTCTTTAATTTCTTTCAGCAATCCTTTGTAGTTTTTAGGGTCAAGTCTTTCATCTCCTTGGTTAAATTTATTCCTAGGTATTTTATGCTTTTGGATACTGCTGGAAATGGAATTGTTTTCTTTTTTTTTTAATTTTTTTAAATATTTATTTATTTATTTATTTAATTAATTTTTTTTTTTTTTTCAACGTTTATTTATTTTTGGGACAGAGAGAGACAGAGCATGAACGGGGGAGGGGCAGAGAGAGAGGGAGACACAGAATCGGAAACAGGCTCCAGGCTCTGAGCCATCAGCCCAGAGCCCGACGCGGGGCTTGAACTCACGGACCGCGAGATCGTGACCTGGCTGAAGTCGGACGCTTAACCGACTGCGCCACCCAGGCGCCCCAAATATTTATTTTTGACAGAGAGAGAGAGAGAGAGACAGAGCATGAGCGGGGGAGGGGCAGAGAGAGAGGGAGACACAGAATCTGAAGCAGGCTCCAGGCTCTGAGCTGTTAGCACAGAGCCTGATGCGGGGCTCGAACTCACAGACCATGTTATCATGACCGGAGCTGAAGTCAGACGCTTCGCTGACTGAGCCACCCAGACGCCCCTGGAATTGTTTTTTTAATTTCCTGTTTGGATTATTTATTTCTGCTGTATAGAAGCATAACTGATTTTTACATATTGCTCTTATAACTGTGCAACTTCCTGAATTCGATGATTAGCTCTTTTGTAGTGTCTGTGTGTGTGTGTTGTTTTGGATTTTCTATAATAGGATCATGTCATCTGTGAATAGAGCTGGTTTTACTTACTTATTTTTATTATTTGGAAGTCTTTATTTCTTTTTCTTGCCTAATTGCTCTGGCTAGGACTTGCTGTACAATATTGAATAGTAGTGGTGAAACCAGGCATCCTTATCTTGTTCCTGAGCTTGGAGGAAAAGCTTTTCATCTTTCAGTATTGAGTTTGATATTACCTGTGGGTTTTCATGAATGTCTTTTATCATGTTAAGGGTGTTCTCTTCTGTTCCTAGTTTGCTGAGTATTTTTATCTTGAAAGAGTGGTTAGTTTTGGTAAGTGATTTTTCTGCCTCTATTGAGGTTATCGTATGATTTTTTTTTTCTATTGTTCTAGTGTATGTTATACAGATTCATTTTCTTATGTTCAACCACACTTGCATTCCTAGGATAAATCCCTCTTGTTCATGGTATGTAATCTTTTTAAATGTACTGTTGGTTTTGGTTCACTGGTATTTTGTTGAGGATTTTTGCATCTGTATTCATAAGAGATACTCTTGTGGTGTCTTTGTCTGGTTTTGGCATCAGGGTAATGCTGGCCTCATAGTGTGTGATAGGAAGTTTTCTCTCCTGTATTTTGGAAGATTTTGAATAGGATTGGGGTTCATTCTTGACGTATTTGGTAGAGTTCACCAGTGAAGCCGTCTGGTCCTGGGTTTTTCCTTTCTGGGAGATTTTTTGACTGAGTCAAGTCTCTTTACTTGTTTAAGTCTGTTGCAATTTTCTATTTCTCCTTGAGTCATTTTAGGTAGTTTCTTTGTTGGTAGGAATTTACCCATTTTATCTATATTCTCTAATTTGTTAGATTATAGTTATTTCTAGTATTCTGTTATAATCCTTACCATTTCTATAAGGTTGGTAATAATGTTCCTACTTTCATTTCTTTTTTTTCACACTTTCATTTTTTATTTTAATTATTTGCATTTTTTCTTAGTCCTGCTAAGAGTTGTCAATTTTGTTGATTTTTTTTTTGTTTTGTTTTGTTTTTTAAGAACCAGCTTTTGGTTTCATTGATTATTCCATTGTTTTTCTGTTCTCTATTTTCAGTTACCTATGCTCTAATATTTATTATTGCCTTCCTTCTTCTGGCTGTGGGTTTCTTTGCTCCTTTTCTAGTTCCATAAGACACAAAGTTACGCTGTAGATTTGAAATCTTTTTTTCTTTTTATGCATTTTTAGCTATAAAATTTGCCTCCGAGGCATTGCTTCTGTTGCATCCCATAAGTTTTGGTATGTTGCGTTTTTTATTTCATTTGTCTCAGTATTTTCTAACTGCACAAGGGTTAATTTTTAAAACATTCATCTGTCTTGGTTGAGTGAACAACACATTAATAGGACCTCTTGGTTTGTCCTACTTTGTAGCTTTGGTTAATAGAATGGGAGTGGGATTGTGGAATGATGAGTTGTTTCATGCTGGTCTCAGCCTATCGATAATCAGTATTGGGGCTGCCCTGGCCCTTGTGGTTCTTATTATAATAGCAAGACACCCTTAGCAATAACCATCAGGAAACTTTGGGGAAAAAAGATTTATAGGTACAGGTCTTAGAAAGCACATAGCACACCTGGGGCCATACAGTGAGGTTGTGGGTAGGATGAAAGTGTGGGGCTGGGGTTCTGCTTTTATTAGGGTGGAGGGTAGAGGCCTAGGGCTTCATGGGCTCACTCTTTCTTGGTGAATTTAAAAAATAAGAATATGAGTTTAAAGCACAGGAAGAGAAGACGCAACCTGTCCACTTGATCAGTTTTCAAAATCAACCAAGATCTCTAAAACAAATTGGGGGGAGGGGAGGGGCTGGCTCTTTATTTAGTCATGTGGCTGGCATTGTGTGTATTTGAGATAGTCATCTTTGAAGTGAAGGCCTAGGCTGTCAAAAGCAGGCACTTGCACTGCAAAAAGAAAAGCCGGCTGTCCGGGCTTAACACTACAATAACCAAGGGCAGATTCATTTTAATCTGTGATAAAACTAAATGTCTAGATTCTAGCAGATTGTATAGCTAGATAATTTGTTTTGATAGAATAGGTCTTTGCAAGATTTCATTCAGAGTCCGACAAATATTCTGTCACATTGAAATATCAAACTTAGATGGAGGAGAAATACTCTTTCAATAGAGTATTATTATAGTTATAGAAAAAAATTACATGTTTTTTTCTGAAGTTTGGTTTCTTTAGCTGTGAAAGTCTAGCCTTTTATTTTTAAAGCAACTGTGTCTAGTCCTCACCTTGGAGTTTTCAGGCTGTTATATTTAATGTGGGAGGTTTTTGCAGAATATGAAATTAGGTTTGCTTATGAAAAGTGTGTCACAATGTGGCATTATTGGAGGGTGCCCAGGATCTTAACATACTTTTGTAGTCCCACACAAGGCTCATTTTACTGGTGGTGTGATTTAAGGGTGTTCATTAGGGAAGTGGACTTGTGTTAATTACTTATCTACTTATTTACTCATGAGAAAAGGAAACAAACTTTTAAAATATATAATCATTTATCTGGTTGAATTAAATGATCACAAACAAGTCCTTTATATATAGGTGATGTTTATTTCAAGTGTGATAATGTTGGCCGTACACACTCATTATTTTGTCACATTACTGTCATAAGCTCTTCTGGAGCAGAGATAGTAAGAAATAGCTGCATCTTGGCCTCAGGGAGAATTTTGATACGTAAGTACTGATAGGTTGCCAGAGGCTCAGGGGATCATCACATTAGGGTGAGGCTCTCCTTCATAAATGTACCCGTGTCCGCAGATACTAAAAATGACACCAAGGAAGTGAGCACTTTTTATTCAGTCCCTCCTTGAACTCTTAGAAGAAAGATAATGTGTTATGGGATGGGGAGCCTTCTTGAAATCTTAGAAGAAAGGTAGTATATTGTTATAAAATGGGAAGAAACCTTAGAGATCACATCATCCAACCTTCTTGGTTTTGTTAATACACTTCCCGTTAACGACAGCACAAGTAGTTATCCCATCTGGAATAATTAGGGCATTGTCATCTTCTGAGAGGGGGGCAGAAGAAGCTTCCAGCCTCGTTGGGAGACCAGAGTATGAATAGCAGAGGGCTGGAGAAGCTGAGGTGGCAGGTGTAAGGGAGGGGTTGTAGGTAAGTGAGATGAGGACGGGAGTAAGGACTTGAGGGGTTGTGACGCTAGATGAGGAAGTGGTGGCATTGTGGACGGGTGCTCTCAGCAAATAATGGTCTTGGGAGTGAATTGGAAGGAGAGGAGCTTTAGTTAGAATGAGATCTTTGGAGTCAAAAGTTTGAACAGAAGGCCAGGATTGTGACTGTGTTAGTGAGTGGCTAAAGTAGAGTGAGAACAGATTACTGCAGTAGAAGATTCAAAGACATAAGAGGCTAGAGTGTTGGGTGATTCAGCCTCATGGATTTTGAAGTAGACAATGGAGTTGGAAAGGAAGATGACGGGCCATGTGATAGAGTCTTACTGCAGACAGGTCATGACCAGGAGCTCGGTAGGTGACCACATATGTTGATGGATTAATGTTCACAGCAGAACACACTGGAAGTGTATGAGTAAAGAGGTAATGTCAACAGACGTTTCTCAACATTTAAATCTCACTATTGGTAAATAGAAGCTAAAGTTGCAACACATTTGCTACATTCGGAGTACTTCTGGTGAATTCTTACAAAAAATACTAAGGATATCTATCTTATTTTGGACTTTCCCATAGCTCCTGCCTTCGTTCCTGGCTAGAACAAGACACCTCCTGCCCAACATGCAGAATGTCTCTTAATATTGCTGACAATAACCGGGTTCGGGAGGACCATCAAGGAGAGAACTTGGATGAGAATTTGGTTCCTGTAGCAGCCGCCGAAGGCCGCCCTCGCTTAAACCAACACAATCACTTCTTCCACTTTGATGGTTAGTTTCAACCTCTAAAACCATACCCACGGGTTTCTCCCCTAAGGGGATGCTGGTTGAATTATAAATTGCCCTGCCTAGGCCAATTTAATAGAAATATTTCCATCTCAGTTGAAAGTGTTCAGTAGGCATGGAGAGCACTGGAGAGTTACTCTGTGCCAGGCATTTGCTGGATTCTGTGTGAATATGGGGGCAGGGAGGAGGGGGAGAAAGAGGAGGAATGAATATTGACTCAGCCAGGCCTGTGAGGACCACACTTAATGATAGTTAACCATTGCTGATAATTTATTACATCGGTGTAGTACTTATGCAGGAGCATTGAGTAGACTTTCCAGTGAGTACCAGAAGCAGAATCAGAGCTAGAGCCTTTTCCTTGTCCATAAAATATGAATATTCTGCCCCTTACAGTTTTGCAAGGAGTTGTAGTAAAAACCCCACTTAAAATTCTGAAGCCATGGGCTGCACACCGGGGGCTGGTTGATCATCCTTCTTTAATTCATGTTGCAGTGAGCTGTTGTGGATTCTTATCACTTCTAATACCACTGAGTTCCATGAATTAATATTTGTTACCATGAAATAGGTATCCTTGGGATTTTGTTAGGAGGAGTGTTCTTTTTTTTTAAATATAATTTATTGTCAAATTGGTTTCCATACAACACCCAGTGCTTATCCCAACAAGTGCCCTCCTCCATGCCCATCACCCACTTTCCCCTCTCTCCCACCTCCCATCAACCCTTAGTTTGTTCTCTGTATTTAAGAGTCTCCTATGGCTTGCCTTCCTCCCTCTCTGTTTGTGACTATTTTTTCCCCTTCCCCTCCCCCATGGTCTTCTGTTAAGATTCTCAAGATCCACATATGAGTGAAAACATACGGTATCTTTCTCTGACTGACTTATTTCACTTAGCATAATACCCTCCAGTTCCATCCACGTGGCTGCAAATGGCCAGATTTCATTCTTTCTCATTGCCAAGTAGTATCTCATTGTATATATAAACTACATCTTCTTTATCTGTTCATCAGTTGATGGACATTTAACCTCTTTCCATAATTTGGCTATTGTTGAAAGTGCTGCTGTAAACATTGGGGTACTTGTGTCCCTATGCATCATCACAGGAGGAGTGCAGTTTTGATCTGATTTGAGTTGCCAGGGGGTGGAGCATTATGGGAGCCATGGTGTGTTGATGAGACCCCTCATAGGAGGATGAAGGGCAGTAGAGTCTGGTCTCCGAGACTAGGAGGTGAGGCTGCGTGGCTGGCTGGGCCACGGGTGCCGGAGGGCTGAGAGGCAGCTGCTTTGTTGGCTGTCGATTAAGGCCTCTACCAGGTAGGACTTTGGAAATACGCTAGCAGATCTTGCACGTGGGGCCCAGCTGTATAATCCGTTACCTTATGAATTTGTACTAAAAACTTAGTCAAAATTGAAAAGTCAACTTTGTTTCTCCCTGGGAAGTACATGAAATAAGAACCTAGTTTTTTAACAGGCACATTTTGTTGGGCAGGACCTTGAGACAGCCATTGAACTTGTTTTTATATTCCATGCCTCGGTGCTTCTTTGTGAAGGAAAGCAAAATAACTCCTAAACAGGTAGCTTGATTAACCAATACTTGGAGCTTTAGCTTAGGGTCCCCCCTTTTCTTGGGGAAATGGCAGAAGCCGCCGACTTCTTGGCTCCACACACAAGCCTGTGTTGTCGAACTCTTTGAAAAGAATTTCGAATCGAATCAGAAAACCAAGGTCTTTAAATCAGATGATGCGATAGAAAATACCTTATGAAAATAATTGTGAAAATGATGTCTCCACGTGGGTGGTATTTGTGTACAGTGTGACAGGAGCACAAGCCCCTCTCTTGTAGCAGCTGTAAAGCCTTAAAGCCTTCCTTCTGTGCCAGGTGGAGAACAGATTGACCTGTGGATCCAGGGCGTCTGGAAAGCAGGAGGGCCTAGTGGTGAAGGATTCTGGAACCTGACTGTCTGGTTGCAAATCCACCATAATTGTGTGATGTTGGGCAAGTTACCTGACTTCTGAGTGCCCTCAGGACAAAAGATCATGAGAACTGAGTTTTCTCTGAGAAGAGTGAAACGGGTATAAAAGTAGCGATGATTCAATGAGCTGATCTGTGTGAAACCCTTGGTACAAAAGGCCTGGCACACAGTAAGCCGTCAGTGGAACGAGCTGGGGTCCCCGAGCGGCTGACCCCAGACGGGACCACGCAGGGGACGAGATCTCTAACTTGTGCTGGGTTCTCTTTGTCTTAGGGTCCCGGATCGCAAGTTGGCTGCCGAGTTTCTCCGTCGAGGTGATGCACACCACCAACATCCTAGGAATTACACAGGCGAGCAACTCCCAGCTGAATGCGATGGTAAGGACCGCCGTGCTCCGGGGTGGTTGGTGATCAGGGAGGGGCTGGACGCTGTGTACTGTGTGCTTCACTCTGGCCGAATAGCAGGATTTTCAGGGGTGTGTGACGTAGTAGCTGGGACAACTTCAGTTCATGTGTTTTCAAATTTGAAACCGCTTTGGAAACCAGCTTCCATTTTAGATGTGTGGCAGATCATCTGTCTGTTTCTGAGCACCGCCGGGTTCACTCTGTTGTGATCTAGGCCAATCTTGGGATGCTCCTTGATGCTAACCAAAAATATTTAGAGACTTAGTGACTGGAGAGAATGATGGGCCTTTTATTAAAAGTTGTATGAGACCTGCTAAATGTGTTTTCCTGACCCTGTCCCCTTCCCTCCCCCCAAATAAGTAAATACACGTGTGCACGCACGCACACGCACACACACACGTCTGTGGGTATGCACATATATCTATATGCCTTGAGATATGGAGGCACACATACTGTTAGCTCAAGGATACTGTTCAAATATTCTTTGTGTTTCTCTAAAGCTTTGTCATATGGCGGGTATTTTTGTTTTAGAGAAACGTGTCGTTATCACTGCAATTTAGTGTTCATTGTGATGATGAATGCAGGACTCTTAAAATGCTAACTGCCTTAGTCCTGCTTAGCGCTGCTGGCTGACCTGGGTAAGCCTGGTCAGTACTTCAGAGAGGCACTGGTTCATTTGTTCATTCATCCCTTTATCTTCATGTATTTACTTGACAGATCTGTACTGAAAGCCCACTCCTGCGACAGGCATGATGCAGTGTAAACGGTTGCATAGCACCTGCCAGGCAAACCGGGTAGATGTGGGCCCCACTCCCAGGAAGTGTAGATTTTAGCCGGGGAGACTGGTTATAAACACAAACAAGATCATTGCTGGTGGCAGTGAGTGCTCTGAGGGCAGTAAGGCCGGCAATGTGGCAGAGGTGGAGGTCAGAGCTATTTTAGCGGAGGTGTCTGAGTAGTTCTCTCCGAGGGGCTGATACTTGATCTGAGACAAGAAGGATGAGAAAGAGGCAGTTGGGAGAAAAAGAGGCAGCGGAACCGACAGGTTCAAAGGTCATGAGGTGAGAAAGCCCTGGGGGCACAGCGGTCACTGTGGTTGGAGCCTAGTGAGTCAGAGACCAAGATTGTGATGCACGCTGATTTTGCAGAGCCGGGTCATGGCAGGGGTTAGTAGGCCACAGCTCGGTGTAGATCTTACTGTGAAAGTATTGGAAGGTTGTTCAAGGCCTTTTTCCTCCCACAGGGGACTGACAGGACATTTAACAGAATGATTTACTTCTGAGAGACTGGGTTATAGAGGAGCAGGGATGGAAGCAGCGAGCCCAGTTAGGGGGCTGTGCAATAATGCAGGTGAAAAAAAGAGTGGTTTGGACCAGGGTGTTGGCAGTAAGAATGAAAAGAAGGGGCGGCTTGAAGACACTTTGGGATGATGCGCCAACAGGACTGGACGACACTTTGCTTTGGGTGAGCAGATGATGGGCCCGCGTACCGAGATGGGCGGAAGCAGGACTGAGGACGGGGCTTCGGCCTTCGTTCCGGCCAGAGGTGAGCCATCCGCATGGAGATGCCACGTAGGCATCTGGACCTCGCCGAAGAGGTCAGGCTGGAGGTGGACACTTGGGAGTTCTCGGTCTGTAGGTGCTCCTCGAGGCGGGGAGCAGGTCTCTTCCTGGGAGAGGATGCGGCTCACGATGAGGAGAGGACTCCGGGCCGAGGGCTGGCAGAGAGGGAGGAGCCACATGGTGACCTAGGAGGAGGGAGACCGGGAGGAGGTGCAAGGCGAGCACGTGGGGATTCTTAGAAGGTGAGGTCGGAGGAGGACGTGTTGGATTCGGCAGAATGGAGGCGGTTGGTTAACTGCAGAGGAACAGGCGGCTTCCGTGGCCTGAGGGATGGGATCTTCCCGGTAGATTGGGAAATGAGTGGGCACTGAAGAAACAGACCGGGGCTGGCAGCGTGTTGTAAAAGTGGGCGGAGCGGTAGAAGTGGTAGCTCGCGAGGATTATATAGTGTCAGGGGAGCTTTTGGCTTTTTTAAGATTTCTTTTTTGAAGGTTTTTGAGCAGGTCCTTTCTGCACAAGTTCCAGAAGCTCTAGAGGAGGATCCAGGGAAGTCATGCTCTCTCATCCTTTGGTCCATCCACCCAGTCCCCGGCCCAGGAACAGCTGCGGAATCACAGTTTGTCTCTCTGAGCCTGGCTTATTTCACTTGCCACAGCGTCCTCCGCGTTCATCCGTGTTGTAGCAGGGGTCAGAGTTTCTTCTTAGGCCGAATGGTGTTCCGTCGTGCGTGGAGACCACACACACGTTGCTTACGTGACTCTCCGCCGACGGCCGCTTGGATTGCTTCCGCCTTTGGGCTCTTGTGCGTCATGCTGCGATGGGCATGGCTGTACGAGTTCTGTTCTCTGGTCTCACTTCTTTTGAGTACCCGTGGGTCTTCTGTAAAGATAGATGTGGTAGCATGTTTGGGGTGCAAATGGGAATGATCACTAGAGAGGGAGAGATGGAAAGTGCGGTGCACACAGGGAAGTAAAGATGGAAGAGGAAGCCGGGAAGCTGGAGGGTGGGGTCAGGAGAGAGGCATTCGCCTCTGTTAGGAGGGCGGACGGAGGCAGCTCCAGCGCTTCGTTGAGACGTGGTTTAAGTAGAAGGCCTGGCTCATGATAACCAAGAGGCAGAAGCAGCCTGAGTGTCTGCCAGGTGAATGGATGAATGGATTCCAGAAGTGTGGTACATGCATACAGTGGAATATTAGCCAGCCTTAGAAAAGCAGGAAATCTCATCACGTGCCCCAACATGAAAGAACCTCCGGGACGTTACACTAAATGAAATAAGACCATCACAGAAAGACAAACGCTGCAGGATTCCACTCAGATGAGGTCTCTAAATTGGTCTCACTCTTAGAAACAGAAATCAGAATGGGGGTTGCCAAGGGCCAGTGGGGAGGGCGATGGGGAGTTGCTCCTCAGGGTTTCAGTTTTGCAAGATGGCAGAGTTCTAGAATCTGTCGCACGGTCATGTGCATATGGTTCGCCCTACCGTACACTTAAAAATGGTTAGGATGGTTATATGTTTTTGGTCATAGTAATAACAGAAAAAGTCCTGGGTTCCTGCTGCCTCTTGCTTCCTCAGGGAAGTGCTCGGTCACGTCAGCAGTGTGTGTGAGTGACGACCTAATGGACACAGATGGTCTGCAGTGTGGCGGCCTAATGTGGCCACCCACCGGCTTGTGTCAGGCTCTGTGTGTGGACTTTGGGGTCTGGCAGCTGTTGAAGTCCTGCAGGTGGATCACCTCGCCTGCTCCCTAAAAAAATCAGAATCACGGGCCATGTAACCCTCTAAGAATAAGAATTATTCTTGGAGTTGGTGTGTTTAGCATTCTCTGATAGTCCCCAGTTGGTCTTTCTCTAGCTCCATGATGGATTGGAATAGCCTATTCTTAACATAATTAGTTTACTAGAACCATACGTTTTTTATAAAGATCCAATATTTAATTCACTGGATTTTCTGGAAGAAAAGCTTTGGTCTGGTAAAAATCTCAGGGAAATGAGGGGGAAGCTGTTGAAGAATGGAGAAGAATGTTACCTGATTGTCTAGGTTTTTATGGACTCTTCTTCACTTAGTGTTCATTTGACCCTGGGGCGGGGGGAATGATCAGCCCCCGTTCATAGAAACCCTGAGGGGACCCAGAAGTGCGGGGCTATTGGTCCCGCGGCTGGGCTCTGCCCGTCTAGCCCTCCCACCCCAGTGAGACACTAAGCGAAGCTTTGTGCGTGTTTCACCCTGGTCTTTGCTCTCAAGGCCCTGATGTTGGACACCTTCTCCTTCTGCAGTTACAGTGCTGTGCTCCTGAGGAGCTAATACCCCAGTGGTAGACTTCCTTATGCCTCGAAAGCAATCACATTTTTCCTGCTCTTTTGTTCTTTTGATCATTGGGGCTTTTCCACAATAAAACCATGAACATAAGCATTGTACATTCTCATAAGCATATGTACATTGTACATAAGTATGTACATTCATTTAATGTACATACCTGAAAAATAAAGTCTGGGCCTTTGATGTGTGCTGGGAGACCTGTGCCATCTTCCCCTAGACACAGACTGCTGCTCAGAGCCCCGCCCATGTGGACTCTGAGACGTTTCTAGAGGGCGGTTTGAAACCTACAGCTCTAGTGTTATGAATTTACATTCTTTATGATCTTTTTTCTTCTTTTTTTTAAATTTTTTTTTTTTTCAACATTTATTTATTTTTGGGACAGAGAGAGACAGAGCATGAATGGGGGAGGGGCAGAGAGAGAGGGAGACACAGAATCGGAAACAGGCTCCAGGCTCTGAGCCATCAGCCCAGAGCCCGACGCGGGGCTCGAACTTACGGACCGCGAGATCGTGACCTGGCTGAAGTCGGACGCTTAACCGACTGTGCCACCCAGGCGCCCCTGATCTTTTTTCTTCTGATGGTGGTGTAATAATTTACATCGGGTAGATTCACCCTTCGTAGTATCCGATTCTGTGTATTTTGTCAAATTCATACGGTTGTGTGGCCACCACCATACTCAAGGTATAGAAGAGTTCCATCTACCCCGCCCCAGATTCCATTGTGCCCTTTTGTAAAATTGCTTCCTCTCCCCACCTTCCATCTCTGGCAACCACTTACCAGTTTTCTGTCCCGTTAATTTTGCCTCTTCTAGAATGTCATGTAAATGGAATTACACAGCGCATAGCCTTTGAGCCAGGCTCTTTCACTTAGCCTAATGCATTGGAATTTCATCCATGCGGGTGTGGTATCAGAAATTTGTTCCTTTTCGGCATTGTTCTTTAAGGGGAACACATTTTTTTTACCTGAATTATACCGAGCTTTAAAATGAACACTTTTTAAAATTGGGATATTCTAATTGAACCTGTTTCGGGATCCAGCTGGATTTCCATGCTCTTTTTATTTTGAAATCGAGGCTGTCCCCAGCTACCTGTTTGGCATCCTAGGCAAATGCTAGAATGAGTGAGGTTTGATGGGGATCTGCAGAATAGAGGGGCGCCTTGCCTGTGTTTTCAAGGCGGAATGCCGAGTTCAGTGCTCAGAGCTTGCCATACACTATGACCCCAAGGAGTCACTGTCGAAGGTGAACGTTTCCAAGGCTTCCATATTTGTATTCCTGCAGGCTCATCAGATTCAAGAAATGTTTCCCCAGGTGCCATACCACCTGGTGCTGCAGGACCTCCAGCTGACACGCTCGGTAGAAATAACAACGGACAACATTTTAGAAGGACGGATTCAAGTACCTTTTCCCACACAGGTACACTGGGGTTTTATGCATGAAAAGTGGATTCTGTCTTCACAGAGATTTAATCCTGTAGTTTAACTCTTTAGTTACT
The DNA here is from genome assembly GCF_018350155.1 of Leopardus geoffroyi. Taxonomy (NCBI): domain Eukaryota; kingdom Metazoa; phylum Chordata; class Mammalia; order Carnivora; family Felidae; genus Leopardus; species Leopardus geoffroyi. The sequence goes on along the minus strand of NC_059335.1, from coordinate 33,663,198 downwards.
TAATTGAATATCACTCATGATTTGATGAAGGGTCTCTATGAATGTCCTCACTTTCCAAAGTTTGAGGGTAGACCCATCAAAGAGGCTCAGATCCTCAGACAAGGACAAGTGTATTTGGGTAATTTTTTGTACAGATGCACACCCCACATCAGCCTGCCCTCGCCAGTCCAGGAGGTCATAACCTTGGTTCCTCTGGGACGAGGATTGGCAACCTTTCTCTGTAAAGGGCAGATAGGCGTAGGCTTTGTGAGCCATGTGGCTCCTGTTGTCGCATCTCAGCTGTGGCTGCTATAGCACTGACACTGTGTGAATGGATGTGCGTAACTGTGTTCTAGGAAAAACTTATCCATAAAAATAGGTGGAGGGTGGATTTGGCTGCAGGCCAAAGCTGACCCCCAGCTCTAGGAGGTAATGCCCTCTGTCCCCGGTTGGCTTTGCACATTGGTGGGATTTTTTTCATTAGCTGTAATAGCTATGATACTTCTGTTTTTAAAAGGACACATTTCCTGGCCCATTATATCACCTCTTTGATGTGCACAAGAACTATTAACATTTGATTTATTTACTCTCATTTTTATTATTGGAATAGAGTTGACATACAATGTTATATTAGTTTCAGATGTATACTAGCGATTTGACGCAGTATTAACATTTCAAAACAAGGTTCCTGGCGGGACCAGGGGATAGATACATGACCAAGAGTCATTTAACAAGAAATTATTCAACTTCATATATAAGACTATGTATAAATCTATTAATAAAATCCGAAAATTTGAGAATCTTTCAAGAGAGAATGAGCCTAGAGCATGGAGTCAAATGGGCTGACATTAGACTTGCCTTATCTGTCCTTCCCTATTTGATGTGGCTGTTGGCTTTGGATTATCCAGCAGCAGAGCCTGGGACAAGGATTCGAGTGCCAGTGGTTCATCTGGGAAGGTTGCAGGAAACAGGCAGCAGGTGGGGCTGTGAGATGGCGGTGCGGGGAAGGCGGCCAGTAAGGGTTTGTTACCCGGCAGGTTACTGTCATGGATGCCTAGAGCTTGATCCCACTGGGGCCTCCCAAGTGGCAGTGAGCAGGGGCATTTATATGCCACTTCCCGTCAGCTGCTGGTTGACGGCTGCTTGAGGGGGTGGGGCTCAGAGTGACCTTGTGCAGCCAGAGTGAGCTCTCAGGCAATGAATTACAGAAACTGGCCGGCCCACACTGACGTGGCAGGACCTGCAGGGAGATGGGCAGGGCCCCAGAGCATCTGTGGCCGTGGCCAAGATCTCAGACTGGCTAAAAATGAGAAGAACGACAGTACCTATTTCATGGGTGTTAAGATAAACGAGATGGTCACGTTGAGTTTCTGCAAGCGTTCAGTCAGTGTTACCTGCTGTCAATCTGTCACCGTCCAGTCACTGTCACTGAGGAGAAACTGAATGCGGTGCCAGTTGATGACTCAGACTCACACTCAGGCTCCCGTGTCTTCTCTTCGATCTTAGTAGCATCTTCATTTCTTTGCTGCTGCAGACTCTGTTAAAGCCCAGACAGCGTTGGGGACCGGAGCTCCCTCTGTACCCCGGGATTTCTCCGGCCCTGTTCCATAAGCCCCTGGGCAGCTCTGTACGGTCTGTGGTGCTTTTTCTCTTGCAGCGCTCAGATGGCATCAGGCCTGCACTGAACAGTGCTGTAGAAAGGCCAAACGGAGACCAGGAGGAGGGAGAAGCTTCTGTGCAGGTAAGGTGTGCAAGGGCGGGGTGTGTGTGTGTGTGTGTGTGTGTGAGAGAGAGAGAGAGAGAGAGAGAGAGAGAGAGAGAGTGAGTATGGGACCGGGGGCAGTCTTGTAGTGCCCAGCAGTGGTCTTCAGTCCTGCCTTTGATGTGCATGAGGCCTCAGGGGTGTCAGAGAAGGCCTCGTGCCACATTGTTCCGGTATGTCAGCTTAGCAAACCCGGCTGTGCCCACGCCATGGCCTGCATTTCCACCTAGGGCCTGCCACCGCCCGCTCACTGGGCATTATCCTTGGGACCTGGAGGAGAACGGAGTCATGCTGTCCCCGGGCCGGCCCTGCCATCTTGACCTTGAGCAGTAGCCCTAGGAGGGGCACGGGAAAGCTGGGCACAGGCAGGACTCTGGGTGATCGGACTCGTCTGAACCCAGACAGGGGCTGACTGGGGCTCGGCTCTCTCGAGCTGAAATCGTTGAAGTCTTCTCCCCAACACCTCCCTTGGCCAACTCAGCGTTTCCAAGTGCTTCCGTGCACTTCATGCCAATGAGACCCTCTGAGTGGTGTATGGGTGGGGAGGAGTGTGGTTATCTTGGGAGCCAGATTGGCCTGGATATCCACTTAGGTGAGTCGAGATGGCCATCCCTTCCAAAGGCAGCTCCTCTGTCTGGTCTCCAGGTCAGAGGCCCCCCCTCCCCCATGCTCTTAGCCCCCCACTGTGGGGGTTCTGGTTCACACCCTTTGTCTGTAATTCCCATTTGCTTAATCAATTACCACACTTTCCAGAAACTTTCTTGAGACTGGAGAATACCCCAGACAACCCCTTCTTTGTGCTTCTGTGCTTGTGACGTGGGGTTTCCCACACACGGGGCTGGGGGCTGACGCTGGTGCTGCCTTGTCCAGCGGTGTTGCTCAGGGTGACGCTGCTCTTCCTGAAGCAGCTGCTTTGATGGGTGAATGACATGGAAGCTGCTTTCACCTCGTACCTCGTACCTCGTGTGCTTTTCCCTGCAAACAGGAAGCTCTAGAAACTAAGACTCTCAGATCCTGTTGCTGAGTTAAATTTTTCACATCCAAATCCATATTTGGATTGTGCAGCATTTGTAAAGTGGTACCTGGCTTCTGGAGAAGGAATTCGGTTTTGCATTCCTGGGTTTTTGGATAACAGGCCCAGCTTAGATTTGAGTGCTGGGCTGGCTGGGGGCCCCTCGGGGTAGAGCACGTTCACTTTCTGTCCTGATCTTTAACTCTGTTTTTGTAGTTAGTGGGAAGATTTCTGAACTTTTTGTAGCACAGTGAAGGGAATGTACTTACTTCACAAGGAACGTGCTGTATAGTGTTTCCAGTAATTCCCAAGTAAGAAGTTCTTGGATAACAGTCCGTTTAGTAAAACCTCCATGTAGCACAAGCGTGGCACTGGCTGTGCTGGTTGGTACCGAATGCGGTCTGTCCCCGGCCTGAGCTCAGGCCTGCTTGGAAGCCAGCAGAACTGGGGGTGCGCATCCGTTTCCTTCCTTCATCTCCCGCATTTACCAGCTGCTCTTTCTACCTCCTCCAGGGTCGGGCTCAGGAGGAGGGCGGGTTAGGACAGGCCACATGACCCCACCATCCCGTGTGTGTGCATGTGCTACATGTGTGAGTGTATCACAGTTGTTACCTGACCCATCTCCCTGTCCCAGCTAGCGGCAGAAGCCTCAGCTGTCCTTCCTCAGAACTTGGGCAGGCCTTTTCTGACCATCCCTCCCTTCATGGAGACCGTATCACCCTCCAGGCGGTCCTTTGGGCCGGGTCTGTTTCAACAACCTCAGGCTGGTTCCCTCCAGCATCTGTGGCCGCCCCGAAGGACACACAGTGGGGCCTTACCGTCGGTGGAAGTTGGACTCGCTCCCCTTTTTTTTATCTGCCACAAGCAGGTGTCTTTCTCTTCGACTCCTTGCGTGTGTTAGTCACCACCAGTCCCCGGGGGCCCCCAAACTCTAGGGAATAGGAGTTTGGACACATGGCTGTCTTGAAGTCCCCTCATTCGTTTGACTGAAGGCAGGGAAGGGTGGTGAGGTTGCGTAACAAGCGCCACACGCCAAGAAATCTTACAAATGTGCCAGTCTCTCAGCCTCTTCCACCTCAACACTCTTGTCACCTAGAGGTGGGTGCTAGGCTGACACTGGCCAACCTGGGTCTGTCTGGTAGCAGGAACATCAATGTTCAGGCACTGGCCTAAGTGTGTGGGGCGCCTGGGCATTGCCGTAGTGTTCAGAGCTTTAGCCAAAACCGAGAGAGTCCCATTTTAATATCCTGATACACAGAGAGTCTTGTGATCTTATATCTGTTTTTAAAAAGATCCTTAGAAGTTACCCTTTTTAGGGGCACCTGGGTGGTTCAGTCGGTTAGGCATCCGACTTTGGCTCAGGTCATGATCTCACAGTTAACGAGTTCGAGCCCTGCGTCAGGCTCTGTGCGGACAGCTCAGAGCCTGGAGCCTGCTTCAGATTCTGTGTCTCCCTGTCTCTCTACCCCTTCCTGGCTCATTCTGTCTCTCTCTGTCTGTCTCTCTCTCACTTTCTCTCAAAAAGAAATAAACATTAAAAAAAAAAATTTACCCTTTTTTATCTGCCTGCCTCTGTTTTCAGAATCAAGTGAGGGTGTAAAATTTGTGTAGTAAATGTGATAAGACTTGTTTAAGTTTCAGAGCGATTAGTAGAGTTGAACAAAAAATTCCCGGAATGTAAATCAACTTGGAGTTAACTTTATTGTTTTCTGAGAGTACAGTTTCAAGGTGTCTGTGTTTTTCATACCGGTGATCATCTACAAAAAATTGCACTAATCTTGAACATCTGGCGTGAGTCAGGTGCTGTTCTTAGTGGCACACAGGCCTCCCAGAGCCCACGCCGGCCATTATTCATACGCCGATGGTTCCCCACCTGGCAGCCTGGCTCCCTGTGGGTGCAGAAGAACACTGTTCGGGGCATTCAGGTGGGGCGGGGAGTCCTAGCGGGAGGGGGGCCCGTGCTCACAGAGGCCCCCTGCTTCCTCTGTGCCCAGACCGAGCGTGTGCCCCTAGACCTCAGTCCTCGGCTGGAGGAGGCCTTGGACTTCAGCGAGGTGGAGGCGGAGCCCGGCGAGGGCGAGGACTTTGAGGCCCGGGGGAGCCGCTTCTCCAAGTCTGCGGACGAGAGGCAGCGCATGCTGGTCCAGCGGAAGGATGACCTCCTGCAGCAGGCTCGCAAGTAAGTTGACCCTCCAGCTCTCGCTCGCGCGTGTCTCCGGTCGCAAGCCGGTGGCCCGGGGACCCTTGTCGCGTCAGGCCCACGTCCTGCCTTTTTAAACAGATTCCAACATTGAAAAGCCATTCAAAACGTTCAGACTCCAAACCTCTCTTGGAAAAGCAAAGGGTCCGGACCTGACCGGTGTCCCCCAGTGAGCTCCCGTGGACGCCTTTGGCCACACCTGCACGGAGCGCCCACGTGCCGTGTGTCCTGAGCCCTCGGCGGTGCTTCTGCTTCTCCGAACTCTCGAGGGGAGCACTCTAATTGCATCCACGTGAGAGGCAGGGCTGAAGGAACAGGCCCAGAGAGGCCGACCCGGCCCGGTGTCTGCTCCCAGGCCGCCCTCCTGGCCACTGGGCCTGCCAATGGAGGTGTGGGGTGGCCCTGTGGTGGCCGGTGGAGAGGCGGGGCCGGACGGCCGCTTGACGGGCCTCCTCCCCGATGCAGGGAGCCTCTGCCCCTCTGTCCGGGGACGGGTGTCTTTTCCACGGGCTGGTGCCAAGTGACCGCAGGAAGGTGCCCAGGAAGCTGTGTGTTTCTGCGTGTGTATGTGTGTGTCCCAGAGCGTCCCTCGTCCCTCACGCGAGGCCTTTGGGTTTTGTAGGCGTTTCCTGAACAGAAGTTCTGAAGTCGACTCGGCCTCGGAGCGCTGCCCCTCGGCAGAAGGCACAGCCTCTGACCCCGTGACCCTGCGTCGGAGGATGCTGGCCGCGGCCGCCGAACGGAGGCTCCAGAAGCAGCAGACGTCCTAGCGCTTCCTCGCCGTCCGCCGCTGCCGCCTCCGAGCAGCGCGCCGCCACAGAGGCCCGGCCCCGCTTCTGCCGCCGCCGGAGGAGGGGTCGGCTGCGCTGCCGCTGTATAAAGCATGTGGTCTTAATAGTGTTTGGACAGCTGACAAACTTAATCCTTTTTTGTAATACTTTCTATGTGACATTTCTCTTCCCGTTAGAAACACTGCACATTTTAACTCTAGGCATGATCTCTTCTGGCGTCGACCGGACTTCTTAGGGGGCGGGGCAGCCGAGAGGAAGAGGGCAGCCAGGAAACCCTGAAGCAGGCTGCTCCGACTACTGGGTTACTGCTGCTTGTGGAGGTCACAGCAGACGCTGGTGTCTTTAGCCCCAAGTCTGGCAGGAAGGTGAGGGGGGGCCAGGATTCATAAAAAGCCGCGCGGAGATGTGCAGCGTGAGCCCGACTCCACCGCCGGGTGGTTTCTGTCGTCAAGCTGCTGTTCTCGCTTGGGCGGCGTTCAGAACGCTACGGAGGCCAGACGAGCGGGGCCAGAGCCCTGGGTTGGCGGGGGCATCTCGGAAAAGTGACTCCTGATTTGCTATGTAGAGCAGAGGAGGGGAAAGCCTGGGGCTGCGGAGCGTGAGGAGGTGACCTGTTGTGTCCCAGGACATCGGGGACTGACTGCCGAGCTCCAGTCTGAAGTTGGCTTTGTTTCTGTGACCACTGGTGCTCCTGCGGCTCACGAGTACCTCTCAGAGTCTGTCCCCCCTCTGTGTTCCAGACCTGGGGAAGGCCAGCCCCGAAAGGACTGAGCAGCAAAGCTTTGGTTTATGGTTCTAGTTCCTTGGTCAAGTCAGTTAGGCAATGCCAGGGGCTGTGGGTTTGGTCCTTTATAGAAAAGGAGAGCCTTACAAACTGAGCAAGTCACTGTTAGAGGGCTTTCTTGAAGACGTAAGAGATCTTTTTTATCTTTCTTCCCCAGAGCCCTTCATTTTCATGACTTTGCTCCTGTTGGTTTAATTAAACATAGAAAGGTAAGATGCTGAATCCATCTGCCTCGGAGCGGACCCAGGTCCTGAACCTGTTCAAATTCTTCCCACATTTAACTTTCAGGATTTGAAACACGCAATCGTAGGCTACATAGTTCAGTTTTATGTTCTGTTGGATTTTTTTTTTTTTTTTTTAAATGTTTGAAAGCATAGTTTTATGGTAGTCCTTCGGGGAAGAATCCAGTATTATCTAAAATGATTGGCTAAGTTAAATGTATTTTACATAACTGAACGTTTTCGGAATGTTGAAACGTAATTGAAGAGAACAATGGGTAAATGTTTAGGCCGAGATAATTTATTTGAATAAATCTTTCAAAAGCCTTACCTTGAAATGCTGTTAGTAAATTTCTGTGATTTTTAAAAAAAATGGTTTTGTTTTGCTGAGAGCATAGCTATTTGTTTTTATTGTACAACAATAATAATAATAAAAAACAAACTCTTCTAGTGTGCTGTGTGTGGCTGGACGCTAAGGCAGTTTTCATCAGAGGTGTCAAAGTTAGACCCCACTTTGATTCTCTGTGTACCGATTTTGGAGAGTTTTTCCCATCCTTACACCTTGCAGGTGGCACACATTAATGATGACCCTAATTCCACGTGTTCTTAGTTGGAGACGTGTGGAAGGAGAGAATGGTTGAGACGCGGTAGAGGGTCCTAGGACCTTGGAATATAGCAACATGACCGTGATCAAGGTGGAGACCTGCCTTCCATAGCTTAAAATGACCCAAGAAGAGCAGTCCTAAATTCACCCATAGGTTTTGCAATTGGACAGCAAAGGATCCTGGGCCCCATACAGTCTCTCGGTTTTTGTCGCTTCTTGGGGGCATCTGGGACAGATGCTAAGGGCGGTGGCGGGAGGCCAGGCCAGGGTCTTGTTACATTGGGTGGGGTCCCGTCCCCAGCCCATTATAACTTCCGTGTCCTGGCTGTCCCCAGGCTCAGGGCGCCTGCCCTGTGCTCAGCCACCCTCGTTTGGAGCTGAGGGCAGGCTGCTGGTTCAGGCCTGTCGGCTGAGAACAAGGCGCCTGACCGGGCGGTGTGGTGAGCGCTGGTTGGGTTGCCCTTGCCCTCTGCCCTCTTCTGCCCTCTCTGGGCTCTTCTGCAAGTGGTCTGTGTTGCTCCCTCCATTGTCCTGCGGGCCTTGTTTTGTTGACATCTTAGCTTCTCCTCAGTAGCCCCCTGCTCCTGAAGTTGGAGGCTCATCCAAACCACAGAACAGTGGTCCTTGTGAATGTCTTGTGTGGCTATAAATCCGAGGTGTCCAGGTGGCTGCTTGGACCTAATTTCCCTCCCACCGGAGCGGTATAGACAATGTGTGCTCTCTTATCTTCAGCCAGCAGATGTCCCCTCGGGGGTGGAAAGCAAGCCGAGCGCTGAAGTGGGGAGCCAGGCCCTGCTGCCGAGCTTGTCCAGGAGTAACCGCCGGCCTGCGTGGAAGGCCCTTCATCACCTGGAAGCCTCTGTCTCTCATCTCATCGCCCCTGCTCCTGTTAGGTTAGAAGTGGTTCCACCCCGACTGCGCATTAGAAACACTCTTGGAGCTTCTAGAAGCCGTGATGCAGGAGTTCTGCCTCCATGTTCCTTGTTCTAATTGAATTGGTCTTTCCCTGCACTCTTTGCCCCCGAATGCTTCCTGACTTCCGTTTTAAGGGAGATAAGGCAAAGATACCTGTTGGTTTTACCTACAAAACTCACTCGAAAGTTAGGAAAGAACACTAGAAGATGGCCCGTTTTTAGGGGAAATTCAGGTAGAGAAAGTCCTGGTGTCCTTTGACTTCCGTCTCTGTCCTGGTTTGCCCCCTTGACCCGTGTCCTGTCAGGTTTGCGGCCATGATGGCAACCTTGCCGTGACGGAAGATGGTGGTGGGCAGCCCCCTGCGGATAGGTCGGGGGTGAGGGTTGCGGGTGGAAAAAGCACTGGAAGGGAGGCTCGGCCCCGGCGGAGGAAGGCCTAGGGTGCCCGATCAGTTCTTGCACACAGCCTCTTGTGAGTCCAGGCTGTCTGCAACAGGCCTGTCCTGCCACCCCCACTAAATCTGAAACCCCCTTTGGGGTGCCAGCAAGAGCGCCTCCCTGGCTGGCAACTGCCATTTGCTGGTGCGTGGAGAGGAGTCCGACGAGCTGACCTCTTCCTGGCCCTCCCGTCTCCCTGGATGGCTGTAGCACCACCGACTGCTTGGCTGACAAGCGATCCTTGTGTGGACACCACACAGGGACTCTGCTGGGCTGTGTCCCCTCTAGGTCCCAGCCTCGAGCACTTGGCTGGTTATTCCAGCAAAAACCTGGTAAGCTTAGGGGAGAGGTGGTGGGGCCTGCAGCCTGGAGGAGAGGAGAATCAGGCTCCCGGTGCCAGGCTGTGCAGACCTCAGGCGCCCCGTGAGATTCGCCTGTGGTGGGTGCCCCGTATCCGGGCACAGGAGGGGAGATTTTTAAAGATGTCCGAGTGGATGGGTGTGGCCCCTTGGGTGCAGAAGAGCCAGGCAACTTGGCCTCATTCTTAGGACCACCCATCCCCCCCTGTTGCAGAACCACTGGTTCAGAAGAAACAAGTTCCTGTCTTAGCGGGAGGTTTGGGATTACCTGCCATTCCATTTATTTCCCCCACCATTTATTTCCCATTTCAGCCCTCAATTCCACCCTCCTCCCGAACCAACTAGGTGAGGAGGAGCCGGGGCCAGGAGGAAGAGGGCATCCACAGGTGGGCATGGCCGATCGCTGGGCCCTCCTTGCTCCCAGGTGGCTGTGCTCAGCTGGCTCCCCTTGGCGGCCACACTGAGTGGGGAGGTGGATATGGAGAAGGTCTGGGTTTTGGTGGGGGGAGGGAGGGGTGGTGGGGGTGGGGAGAAGGTCCTTATCTGGTACCTACAGCCCTACCCACCAGCCTCCCCAGTGTCTGTGGCCCAGTCAAACCCTTCCTTCCCCTCCTGTCAGAATGAAGCCCGAGGGTGAGAGACTCAGAATACAGACAAACATTCTCTTTATTGAGCTACACATGAATTTTCCATTAGTCAGAGAAGTAGACTGGCAGTGTGTAAGATATCACAGAAACCTCACCGATTGGGAATAGAAAGGCTTAGAAAGACCCGTGGGCTTTTTTTTTTTTTCTTTTTTCCTTTTTTTTCAAGTTTTTTTTTTTTTCCATATTTTTGATTTTTTTGTGTGTTTTGTCTTTTCACCTCCTCTTTATCTGAAATGGCCGTGACTGGTCTTCTTCAGCAAATAGTAAGTCTTAAAAGTGACACCGTGAAGAGGTTTGGGGTTTGGATACTAGTCAAAGTAGAAATGACATAGGACTGATCATGAAAACTGGCTTTCGTGTAAACACTACATTCCACCTGTTTTTAAAATTTTTTTTTGTTTTTTCCATCTCATGGTATTTAAAAATTTTTTTTTTGTTGTTTTTGTTCTTTTTATCTGCAGCACAAACATCCCCACATGAGAAGGAGCGGACACAGGTCACTGGAACAAAGGAAAAGGCGGAGAGGGGCACGCACACAAAGGGAGCATCCCTCTGAGAGACTGAGAAGCAAAAGTGTCAGAGGAAAAAAAAAATCCACAACCCCATTTCCCAGACTATGAGAGCTGAGCCGGTATGTGATACATCGTGCTCTTTGGGACACAAATAAAAACAAAAATGGAAACGATAACGAAAAATCATAAAGGGAATCTGTAGAAAGGAGGTTGTGGGAAAATTGTTGTCTGTAAGGGCTCTATTTATATATGTTTGTTCGGTACTCTTTGGCAGCTACTGGCCAGTCAGAGCTGTGCTTTTCCTATGCAAACCTGGAGGGAGCAGGTGGTGGGCAGGGCGTGGGGGTGGGGGGCACCCTGGGAAGCGCCACCTGAACACGCTCCCCTGGGACCCAAGCCCCCAGGAGGGGTGGCTCTGCGGGTGCACTGGGGGCCCCTCTATGCTGGGGATAGAGGTGGCAGGCAGGGGTAGGGGGGGCGCGGTGCGGGTGCAGATGTGTATGCTGCTTTGTTTCCAAAAAAAGAAAAGAAAAGAAAAGAAAAAAAAGACAAATATGGATGAAATGGTGAGTTTTCCTTTTTCCTTTTTTTTTTTTAAGCTACAAAGCACATGAGAAATGTTCTTTTCTTTTTTCCTTTCAAATTCTAAATGTAAAGACTCAACTAAAACCAGATTCTACAGCATTCTACAGAAATACACAGCCGTCAGTCACTCTGGGGTCGTAGGTTGGACAGGGGCTTGATACAGAAAGGCTGTGTCTTACAAAGGCCAAAAGGTCATGCTACCAGGAGATCAACGTCAACAGCAAAGAGTCCGTGAAGCAGTCTGTAGAGAGAGAGATAAGGGGGTCCAGTCTGACCATTTTCTTTGATTTTAAAAACCAACCAACCAACCAAAACAAAAACAAAAACAAAAACCCTAGAATGCTTTTTAATAATGTTGGGGTAGGGCAAGACAGGGCCACACTGCAGCAGGGATTAAGAACCCCAAGGAAGCCCAGCCCAGGCCCAGGCCCCCTGGGAGGCCTTACCCCGCAGGCCTCTGACTCAGGTCAGGCCTCCATATCGGGCCGTCCCCTGCTCCCTACGAGGAGAGCCCTTCTCAAGGGGGCTAGCTTCAACTCTGCAGGCAAATTTCAGCCATGGTTTCAGTGTCCCCTCCCCTCAGCTGCTTCTAGAAAGCAGGCCAAGTCTCCCATTCTCCGACTCTCTCGCCTTGTTAAAATGAATAAAGAAAACTCAGGAGACGGTGGGTTGGTCGGAGCAATGATTCTTCTAAATTCTTGAGATTAACAACCACCGCCACCCAAAAGAGAAGAAGCATCCTTAGTTTTTCTGTTGTTGGGAGTATAGGGTAGGGAGATGCCTAGGGCGTTGGCCATTTTTTGAAGGGCTTTGCAATTTGCCCAGGAGCAGGACAGAACTGAGAACGCAGCCTCAGCGGGTGGAAGCAGAGAAGCCAGACTAATGGCAGGCCTTTCTCTACCCTCCCCCTGCTCACAGAAATGGGTCTCAGAGTAAAATCACGTGGCTGTTCTGGAAAGGGATGGACCCCCATCACGACGTGTGTGCGAGAGCGTGTGCACGCTTGAACGTGCCTGTTCACGTGCTGTCCCAGAAAACCCCTGATGGTCTATGGGATGGTGGTCAGTTCTGTCCGAAGCTCGCTCTAATACAAACTAAAAAGAATTTTTAATATATATCTGTATATATATAAGGTCTTGTTATACCTTTTTAAAGTTTATTTACCAACTTGCATTTGTTAGTGGGGTGTGTGTGTGTGTGTGTGTACGCGCAAGCTTTTCTGAGTGCCGGAATCATTACCAAATAGGTTGCTATACAGGACAAGAGGTCAGTACAAGCCGCAGCCCCGGAGGTTGTTGGCAATGATGATGTCGGTGACAGCGTCGAATACCACCTGGATATTATTCGTGTCTGTGGCACAAGTCATGTGACAATAAATTTCTTTGTTGGGTGAGCGGTTTTTGCTTTCAAATTGTGCTTGGATGTAGGCGGCCGCGTCCTCATAGGTGTTGGGGCCTGCAACAAGACAGAACAGGGCAGGGGCCCCGGTGAGTGACGCGGTGATGCAGGCTGGGATCACAGGCAGAGAAGTGGGTCATGGGTTGTCCAGGAAGCAGGACGAGACGGGGTCCTTACCCCAAGGCATGGCCGCGTTTTACATTAAAGACCACGTCAGCTTAGCGTTCGCCTGGCTCTTGCCTTATTAAGGCCGTTTACTGGATGTACCCAGGAGCCCTGTGGAGGCGAGGGCCACAGGTCACCTCTTTGGCTTTCTGGATGAGCACACCGAGGCTGGGGCCCTCGGGCTGACAGTCACAACACTCACCCGTGATCTAAACCAGTCCCGCTACTTCTGACAAACAAGACAGTGAAGTCTGATAGAAGGGTGACCTGAAGGGTGGTGACCCAGGGCTCCCAGGGTCCTGGCCGTGCCTCCTCTCTCCAGGGCTTTCTCTCCCGAGAGGCGTCCCGGCGGGGCTGGGATGTGGGAACAGTGGTATCCCCTGGGTGGGAAGTTTAAGGGGGCTTGTGGTGCATAACTGGGCCTCACTGCCCTCCACAGTCCCTTGGCCATCCCCTTGATCCTGGCTGGGGCCCGGCAGGGATTTCTGTGGGTAACGTAAGGACAGTTGTCCATCCAGCTACAACCCAAACCTTTGTGGCTCCACCCTGTAGACAACTTTGAATTATCACGAAACGTGGACCAACACCGAACTGCCTAAAACCCGTTTAAGGAAGATGCCCCACTTTCATCAGTGCAGCCAGTATCTGGCCAGCACGGAAATGATCTGATCTTATTTTGAGGGTGTGGGATGAGACCCTCCCCTCCCACCTTGGTCTGCCCTGCCCCATTCTCCAGCTGCGGGGTGTGCGCCGCAGGGGCGGACCGGGGCTTGGGAGTCCTGTGGGCAGATTAGCAAATAGGAGGGGTCAGAGGTAAGGGGCTGGGGATGTCTGGGACGTGGGGGTCAGGGCAGAGACCGCTCTTCAACCCCACTATTGGCAGGGCACCAAAGGCAAAAGGCGCGGCTGTAGCAAAGACATCAAGTTAGTGAACACAGCACCAGGGTGGACCCCATCAGCACCGATGGAGGTGAGAACCCCCAAGGGGCCCCGTCCAGATGGTGGGGATGCCCAGCTGTGGCTTCGTAGCATCTGCTGAGATGGCACCTTGCACAGTCCAGCCGTCCCTTCGAGCCTGCCTCGGACACGCGGCCCCGACCAGCCCCCCGCCTTCCGGCTTGTGTCACGTCCCACAGGCCTTGGTAGTTCATGGCACCGCTGCATCAGTGGCCATTTGTCATCCATCATGGTGGTGTGTGAACTCAAACTGGATTCTCTGGAAGCCCTGGAAAACTCAGATGTTTCTGGATTCCAGAGGCTGACTTTCTTCTGGGGGCACCGAGAGCCCCGTGCTCCGCAGCACCAAGACTGACCACTCTTCGGACCATGTCCCAGGTTGGGGTCCCACAGGGCGGGCCCCTGGGGACGAGGGAGGGTCTTAGGGTTGTGCCTGCCCCCTGAGAAGGTGGCACTGGCCTGAGAAGGCCTGCTGGGGCTTGTGGCTACCGAGCCCCTCTCCGGTCACCACAACTTTCTAAAGACCCGAATCGGTCCCGACGGACCTTAAGCTGAGGCTGCGAGAGACTGGCCAGACTGGCCACAGGCGGGGCCCCCCTCGGCCCGGGCCCATCCGGTTCGTCCCATGCCCGCCCCCCAGACTCCCTCTAGCCTCCGCAACCGCTTTCCCCTCTCTTGGTTTTCATCCTCTGAGCAACACTACTGACAGTGGCAAGTGGGCTTGGCGCCCAGCTCCGCTCCATCTATCTGCATGGCCGCCCTCGGCGCTAGGCGTTCTTGTTACCCGCTGTGGTGCCCAGATGAAAGGCGGGGCACAGGTGGTCAACCTGCCCACAGCTGCGGGCGGTCTGGCCCCAGGAGCTGCTGGGGACTCAGCCTGCACCCCGCCTACGGGGGACTGCGCTGCAGACGTCTGTCAGACGGAGCCCGCACCCCTTCCTTCCCCAGGCACCCTGGGCTGGGCCCCTGCGGGTTCCCAAGCGGTGTGGGGTATCAGTGAGGAGACGGGCTGTGCTCCGAACAAGCTGATGGGCCCTCCTCCCCACGCAAGAGTGACCTGACTCTTCCTCACAGTAGAGATGGATGGAGGGGCCGGCATTCATCTCTTCTGGAATCTGGCTGGGTTCGGGGACCCGGATAGCCCTGGGAGCCAAGTCGATGCCCCTATCTCTCTCCAGGGTCGTCAGTTCGTGCGTTCCTGGCTGAGCCAACTTGTGACACATCCTCGTCTGTAGCCACCCCAGGGGCCCCTGGAAGCTTCCCAGTCCCCGGAGGGATGGTATGCCATCAGCACCGATCCGGCCTTTAGCAGCGGCCCAGAGCTCGGCGAGAGACAGCCGGACACCTCCCCACCCCTTCAGAAAGAGCTTCTTCGTGGGGATCTGTGATGCCTCCTCCTGGGAGCCCGAAGAGAGGGAAGGTGCGTTCCCCAGAGAAGGCGGAAGAAGGCAGGCAGGGATGGAGGTGGCTTGCAGACTGCCAGAGTGCTTTGATTTGGGGAAAGGGCCAGGGGCGTAGGAAGAGGGGGACGGCAGCTATGGGGGAGGGGACGGAGAGGGGGACGGGTGTGGTGGGCGAGGGGTGGAAGGACCTGGCTGGGCACAGTGCACCCAAGCAGGTAGGGGCTGAAAAGCAGCCCGGGCCCCCTCCCAGACCACGAGTTCACCCTTTCTAATTCATGGCAAGGTGCTGTGTGGCCCAGTAGCCTCCCAGTGCAGGGGCAAGGGGAGGCCACCGGTGAGACTGGGGAAGGCAGGAGAGCTTTCCTAGAGGGTGAGCACAAGATGTAAGGGGAAGCCTGTGGTCCTGTCCTGCCTCCTGATTCCTGTCAAGTCGCTCTCGAGTCACTTGATGGCAACACAAATGGGTCAGGTGGGTCCATTTCCCACCACGCCCAGGGCTGTGTCCCGGGAAGAGCCAAACAGGCCCCCACCCTGCTGGGTTTCTCTGCACCCCTGCCCGACTGGGGCAGAGGTGCCTGCGTGCCAGGGCCGGCGGGCGCTGGCCAGGCAGCCTGTCCCCGAGCCCACGGGGCAGCTGGGCTCTGGTTCGTGGCTCTGGAAGAGCCCAGGTCCCTGGTGGAGGCGGGACCTCCCCGACACCCACCTGTGTATTCAGGAAAGCAGATGGTCAAAGGTGACTTCTTGATCTTCTCACCAAAGAGATCTTTCTTGTTGAGGAAGAGAATGATGGAGGTATCGATGAAGAACTTGTTGTTACAGATGGAGTCGAAGAGCATGAGAGACTCGTGCATGCGGTTCTGTAGCCCCATCGGGGGGAAAGAGAGCCAGACAGACAGTGGGAGGGACAGACATGGAGACAGGGAAAGAGAAGAAGAGAGTTAGGTTTGAGAGAGAAGAACAGGGCTGCCCAGCAGCTCAAGTGGGGCTCCTGTGCCCCCACGGCTCCTCTGAAGGCGACAGTAGTCCCGTGACCCGTCACAGCACAGGGCTGCTCAGTTCGGCGTTCAGGGCACCCGACACCATCATTTCGGGGCTAATGGCAGAGACCGGGCTGGGAGCAGCCATGGCTCCCCGGGTGGGGCCGAGGACAGGGCGACATGGACTGTCCCCATCGCATGCTCCCCTGCCACGGAAGGGTCTGCCTGCGTGGGTGGGAGTGTGTTGGTCGGGGGAGGCGGTGCTGGACTGGGGCCCGAGAGCAGGGCTTCGGCACTTCCCGTCCAGGTGTTTCCTCTGGGGCCCAATCTGTGGGTGGAGACGGTGACTCTCCACCCCTCCTGTGGATGGAGGGGAGGTCATGCCAGGCTCCTGCCAGCATCCTCGGGGGCCACCTCTTTGGGGAGATGCTCCTGCCCGGGCTGCTTCCTGGGAGGCTTCTGGGGGACCACACTTCCTCTGGCCGGGGCAAACTCAGCCATGTCTGACCCTGCAAGCAGTTTGAAGCAATGCAGACACAAAGGACTGCCTTGCACACAGAAGTCCATTTAGCCAGCAAGTGACCACCGTGGGCACTCCAAATAAAGCAGAACCTGAGGGGGAATAGCCTTTTGCCCCGGGCAAGCACTGACTTGTGCTGCGCAGGACCGGGCACACAGACTTGGGTCATGTGTCTTGGGAATGCAGGGGAGCACGTCTCTCTGTGAGCAAAGCCATTTCTGCACGGGAAGGTGGTTCCTCCGTGAAACATACCTTCCCAAGGAAAGGGACAGTCACTCATTTTCCCCTCGGACCCTGTCCCAGCCCTGGAAACTTATCCATCCCACACTCAGCTCCATGGGTAACTCCAGGCTACACTGTCCCTCTGTCGTAAGACTGAAACAGGTAATTGCGGAGAGGTGGTGTGGGCATCACTGGGCATTATTCCGTGGGTGAGGAACCCATCCCCGGGGCCTCGCAAGCAGTAAGAGCTGAGTGAGCTTCTGGCTCATTCGCCATGGCCACCTTCCTCTATCAGAGCAGAAGGCGGTGAGGAAGACAGCGGAGTGGCCACCGCTGCTCCCCGGGCCCCACTCTGCCAGAACCCAGCCCAGCACATCACCTGCCTCATGTTATTTAGCCTCATCAAGCATGAGGGGACATTGAGACGTGACAGAGCTGGGGCCTGGAAGAGCGGAGATGTGTACCCGGCTCTGGGCCAGATCCAGAGCTTACGAAACGCAATGGTTCGTCCGGCCAGTATGAGCAGTCTATGGCCTTTAGAGGAATAGACAGGAAGAGCGCCACGACCAGCAATGTGTGCCTCCTGCCGCTCTCCCATGACCGCATTATTACACCGATGGCCTGTGAGAGTCTCAGCCCCAAACCCTGTGCCGATGGCTAAGGCCAGTCGCTGGAACAAGTTCTCCGCTGCCCTTCGGGAGCCTGCAGCCGACTGGCATGGTTGTATTACCCACTCTGGGAGCTGCAGTGAACGGCCTTGTCCTTCTCTTTGCTGGACCAGTAAACAGCTATGACCTTGTTAGCCTCCTGGCCCCAACCAGCACATTCCATTCTCAGCCCCCCCAAAGTTGGCCTGTCACGTGCACCGTTGCACTCAGGGGTGCTGGCGCCACGGGGCCTGTTCAGAGGAGGACGGGCGGAGGTCGCGTGAACGGAAGCTCCCTGCTGAGGGCTGGGAACACTCAGGCCCGATGTGTCACCTCTGAGGGCAGAGTAGGGACGCTCCACAACCCAAGGACTCAATAGGAAAATGCCTCCTACCACACACAGCTGCCTGGTCCCACAGCTGCTCAACCAAGAGCCACAAGCCCGCAGCCAGAGGCCAGTCCCCAGGCCCATTGCACAACAGACCGTCCCGAGCATTGTTTTGGTCTTCAGACACCGGAGGATGTGATGGGGACGTATGCTGGAGGACTCCCAGGACCAGAAAGGATTCCCAGGGTGAACTGAACCGAGGAGGGACTGCGTCCGTTTAGCACATGGGCCCCCGAGCTTAGGTTCGCAGAAGTGCAGGCCAGCCGCTTGGGCCCCACAGCTCCACGAGCCTGAGGCTCAGCCCTTCCGCAGCCTCTGCCCGGGGCTGCAGAGTGTGTGCGTATACACCTGCTCTGCCCAGCAGCACCGATGGATTTGCCTCTGCTGGGCTGCTACGGGGCGGTAGGAACAGCCAGCTCGAGTCCTGCTCTCTGCGAGCTCACAGTCTAGTTGAGGGGACAGGGCACACGCACTGAAAAGGTCTGTGGTCTGGAGAGGCGCCGCGCACAGTCGGACCCGGTTTTGCGGGGAGGGTCTCGCGGTGAGCCTTGGAAGAGGGCTGATCCAGGAGACGCAGGGAGAGCAGTGGGGAGGGGAGGCGCCGGCACTGAGCCCCCCTCCCCACGCACATGCCCGACTGCCATCCCTCTGCACGCTGACCGGAACCCCGCACCGAGCCAGGAGCCCTGCCTGTCCTCCCCAGCTTCCCTGGAGAAAACAGATGCTGCAGTACACGCAAAGTGGAGACAGCACCGCTGGGGGAAAGAGAAAGAAGCCAGAGATCACAGCCAGGCAACAGCCACCCACTCCTGTCCGCGGTCACCTTCCCGTCTCCCCCACCAGCTACCAGCAGCCACAGGAAAGCTCTGTCCGCCCGGCTGCCGCGTCCCCCAGGGCAGCGGTGTGGCCGGCACCAAGCACACTGGGACGGGAAGGTGGGCTCACAATAATCCCAAGAGGTCGGCAGGGTCAGGCCGGTTGCCCGGAAACCTTCTGGCCTCCAGTCGAGAGTGCCCCCTGTGCCGGGCGGCCCACAGTCCTGGCCCTGGGATCGGGCCTGTGCAGGGCACGAGGACATGTGTCATGTGGGTGCACCTGGGGGAAGCTCCTTGGGCCCTGACACAACACACCACACTTGCACTAGAAAAAGCTGGCACTTTTTATTAACGGCAGGTGACTAATAAATACATTACGGTAGCCAATAAATTATTACAATAACTAGAGATTTATTAAACCAACAAGTCACTCTTCTTACAAAATTACAGTTAATACGGGGTGGGCATCGCTGGCAGGGATGGGAGGGGGGACCGCTGTACGCAGAGGGACAGCAGCACCCGGACTCACCCCTGCCTGGGTAGGGGCGGGTGGGGAGGAGGCAGGAGATGAGCAGGAGTGAGTGAGGCCAGGTGGGGGGGGAGGCGGCAAGAAGGGAGGCAGGGGGCAGGAAAAACTTGCAGAATCAACCCCTGGGGGATGACTGTACATGCCCTCGCTCTCAGTGGGGGCCCTGCCTTGCGGGGCTCATGCTGGTGGGAGGGAAGGCCTGGCTGGGGGGGGGGGGGTCTCGGGCTGCCCTGCTGGGGTTCCGCGTGGGGAGGTCCCCCGCCGCTGCTGCCCACCCTGGGGGAGACTCACCGATGCCCAGCGCAGTCACGGAGGGCCTGGGTGTCCTGGTTCCCACAGCGGGGTGGGGAGCCGGGCTGGGGGAGAGGCGGCTCTGCTTGGGCTCAGCCACCGCGCCTGGGTAGTCGGCGCACACGGCTGTGGGCCCTCAGGCTCGGCTGGGGATGGACGGGAGAGGAAGGGCCAGGGCACGTGGCATCTAAGGCCTCCATGGAAGATGGCCATGGAACCCAGACTGTCACAGCTGATGGCGACAGACGCAGAGCTGTGTTTTCTCCTCTGGTCGGGGGAGGGGGGCGGGGAGGGTGGAGCCCACGCCCTCCTCAGGCCAGAGGCCACAGGCTCAACTGAGCCCCGACCTGGGCCTCAGGCCCGGCTCCCTCCAGGGAGGCTGGAGAGCCCTGGGGAACCACAGTTCTCAGCGGGAAGGCCCAGACTGGGCTTTTGTGAGGGCAATCGGTGCAGGGCACAGAACTTGCCCACAGGCATCTAAATGGCAGGCACACTTTTCATGGGTTTGGCAAAGGCGTCCCTCCTAGAAATCCAGTTTCCCCTCAGCCTGCTAAATTAGAGCCATTCATAGAGTTTAAGGCATGGTCCTTTGGGGACACGCACGAAGCCACCATGGATGAGAGACACCACCCCGCCCCCCAATGCCTGGTCTCTCACTCACAACATCGTCCCCTTACATCCATACCCACGACGGAGCCAGAACTCATCTGTCACCCTCAGTCATCCCTCCCCATGCTGGAGCCACCAGTAACGACGTGGACGGGAGACGCAGTGGACAAGGAGGGAACTTTGTCCCGGATGGCCTCTCCGTGTGGGCTTCCGTTAGACGGCCGAGGACTCCACGGCAGGCTAGGGCGGGATGGTGAGAGCACTGCGGGCAGCAGCAGGGCAGCCGGGGCACAGAAGGACAGGAAGGCCCCAGGCAACCTGCCCCTCCAGCCTCCTGGTGCCACAGGGGAGGGTGGGGGCAGCTGGCCGATGGAGAACCCTGGGCCCAGAGGGCCAGTGACTTCCACCTCCAGGGCAATGGCCTTAGAGGTGGGGTTGTCCAAGCATGCCTCCTCTGGGTGGCTGCTTTTGAGTCTGGGGTCACGGGGCAGAGTTAGGGGCGCAGCAGATCACTTCCGGGGTGGGGTGATGCCGGGAAAGACCTGCTACGTCTTCACTGTTGGACAAAATGGCCTCACTGGCCTTGGCTGCTCACGGTAGGACACGGAGACTGTTGGTTCTAGGGGCCTGTCCTCTGCCACGACCCAGCACCTGGTGCAAAGTCCAGCACGCAACAAGGCAAACAAAGCTGAAGTGGGCTTGGGCTGGTGGGGGGGTTGGTCCCTGCAGCCTGGCTGCCCGGTGACTTCCCACAAGGACGGGGGCAGCAGTAAGTGTGCCGGACGAGGGGTGTGGCTTCCCAGTGGCACGCATCCCTGCAGGCATTTGGCACTAGGGAGGATGCCCTGGGTTTCCTGCGCACCACCCAGAGCTCTGTGCCTACCGGAACCAAGAAGCCCAGAGCTGTTGGCACAGGGCTCTTCCTGGCTCTGCGGCAGCTCAGGGGCTGTAGTGGGAGTCCAGGAACAGAGCCCAGAGTGAGGCCGAGAGCACAGAGGGCTCGAGGAAGGGGTCAGAGGCCTCTTAAGGGGCAGCCCTCTCCCCTACCATGGGCACATCTGACTCCTAGGACCGACTGCCAAACAAGCACACAGGGCCTGCCTAGGGTGTTGGCGTGAGCCCGCGGGAGGCTCCTGGGTGTAAGGGAGAGGTATGTTGATTGCCCGAGGCCAGCCAGGGCCTGGGTCACCAAAAGAAGTCACCCCACCCCTTTCTGCTCAGGAATCTCTGCAGCAAAGCCCCTCCAGGGTGTTCTAGGACTCTCTCTCCAGAGAAGTGGGGCGGGGGGTGGAGGAGGTGGGTATGTGTCTGAGCCAGTCTGGGCCCCTCAGGATGGTGGCCCCATCTGTCTTTCCTCCTCTGCCCCTGAGGGCTGGCAGGACACCCACAGCTCTGGACAAACTCTGTTTTCTTCACCAAGACAGAAGGAAGCTGCGCTATTGGCTGCAGGGGCCACATCAACACCTCCCCGGGGCCTCCTCAACCTCAGAACATGGTGCCTGAGGGGCCCCCCCGCCTGGCCTTGCTGGTTTGAGCTGGATTCACTGTGAATCTGAGAAGGGAGAGCACGACTGACTACTCACATTCTGGAGCAGTTGCCAGAGACCCAGGTGATGGGAGAAAGTGAACGGGTCATCCTTGAGCCCGCAAGCACTGGGGGTGAGGCCCCATCCTGGTCGACCCCAGAGCTACTTCCCCTCAGCCTCCCCACCCCTGCCGCCTCCCACCTCCTCCTAGACTTCCTTCCAGGCGCGGGACTCGACCCCTCTGACCATCAACCACGTGCCTTTGCAATAAGTCAGTCTCCGAAGCATTTCCAGACCTACGAGGAGTCAGGGATGGGGGTTCCCCAGAAGGCAATGGGAACCTCCAAAGTGTGCAAGGAGGGATGATGGTCCAGAGAAGAAGGGGCTCGTGCCAGAGGGCCGAGATCCAGGCACAAGGAGGAGGGAGGCCCTCGCCGTGGCCTGAGCCCTGGGACCCACACGTGGTTGGGCTGGTCCCACCCTGGCTTTTGGTGACGCAGCCGCACTTGACCAGAAAAGACCCCGGAGAGGCTGAGCAGTGGCTCCCGTGGCCCCCACCCCAGCCAGCACCCTGCCCCAGAGCCACCCCCACACAGGAGGAGACCCTCGGACTTTGAGTATGAGTCACCAAGTGTAGTGCATGCCCATTCTGGGCCAAATGGTGGCCTTGGCCCCCACACCCCTCTCCCCAGGACAGAATTCTCAGAGATAAAGCGGAGGCCAGTGGTGCGGGCACTCGGCACCCCGGCCCAGGCCCTGTGTTACCACGCCTTCTGATGTCCGGGGGAGGGGCAGCTGGCGGAGGGTGTTTCTTCCTCCTTCCTCAGTGCCAGTGGCTGGCGCTTCTTTGTCAAGTGCAGAGAGCGGTCTGAGAGGCGACGGAGCTCTGGTCCTAGGGGTGGGGTAGGGTGGCAGTCCAGGCAGGGAGGCGGGCAGCTGGTCGGCGAGGCTGGGGCTCAGTAGAGGCCACAGCCCCGCAGGTTTTTGGCGATGATGACGTCCGTCACGGCGTCAAAGACAAACTGGATGTTGTTGGTGTCAGTGGCACAGGTGACGTGGGTGTAGATCTCCTTGTGGGCTGACTTGTTCTTGCTCTCGTACTGGGCCTGGATGTAAGCCACGGCCTCTGTGAAGGCACTGGGGCCTGCAGGAGAGACCAGGTGCGGAGCTGGTGAGTCAAGGCCGCCACCAGGGTGTCCATCAGACCCAGGGCCAGGACCTCCCGCTGACAACCCTGAGGGCAAAACCTGATTGGGGGAGGGCAGCCTGACGGCTCAGCTAAGTCAACAGGGGGCCACGCAAGCAAGTCGGTGGTCCACGTCCAGTTTGAAATGAAGCAAAAAGACCAGATCTCACCGTGCCTCGTTCCTATTAAGGGTGAGTCATGTTTCATGACACTTCTGTTTTCCTTTTAAATCTGTCCCCACTGACTCCTGATGCAAATGTTCTTTCTTACCGTGGGTCCTGCTCAAAGAAGGTGGGCCCCTGGCTGATGCACAGCCTGCAGACAGGTCCTCCCCATGTCACCTCCTTTGGCCACTGCCGGAGGTGAGCCACCTGGGCCTCCTCCCTCCTTCTTCTCACCCCTCCCCTTTGTCACAGTCACCACCTGGGATTCACAAGTGCCTGGCTCTGCCACCTTCCTGGGGAGTGCCACACTGCTCTTCCCAGGTGAGCCCGGGAGAAGCACCTGCTGTCTGGGGAGAAGCGGAACAGGACTCTCCGCTTTGCACTGAGGCCCCCACAGGCTGCAGGAGTCTGGGCCCAGGCAGAGTAGGGCTGCCACGGCCGACTAAGGGCAGCCGGGCAGTGGGGCTGGATCTTGGAGCCACAGTGCTAGGCTAGGGTGGCTGCTGTATGGACGGGAAGCCTGGGAGTGGCAGACCTGGAAGGGGGTCCCAGCCCCTCAGGCACATGAGCACATGGGCCTGGCCTTGAGGGTCTACCAGAGCACAGCTCCTTTTGTGATCTGGGCTGGAGGTGAGGGAGAGCGTCCTTGGGACTGACACATAGGCACTCAGACGTCCTCAGCCCCCAACCAGCCTTGGGGACGGACCCATCCTGCCTGCTTCCGCTATACCACAGGCCACAGCCCAGGTCACCTAGGGCAGGATCCACAGACCAACTCAGGGCTAAGAGAAGGCTGACTGGTGGGCATGAGGGCCTTGTCCATCTTTGGGTGCATGCCACTGGGGGCCTGGCCTCGAGGAAGGGGGGGACGGTGCTGCTAGCCTGGCTCCATCATGACCCCCACATCTACTCTCAGGGAGGTGGGGGCTTAGCCTGGGGGCTTGCCTGACAGGCCTGCCTTGTTGGGACTCTGCCCTCGCCCTGTGCTTTCCAGGCCCGGGGGTGGTCAGGCTGGGAATGCCCACTTCTCCACCCACTCACCCGTCTGCTCAGGCCCTGGCCATCTGGAAGAGCCAGCGGGCACTTGGGCCGTTCTAGCTGCCTCTGCTGGGGCCCTGGTCAGGCTGCTTTCCCTGGCTGCTCGTACATCCCAGTTAGGTGAACCACGGCAACATTAGCAGAGGTGGCTCTGACGTCCACAGCCCCTCTGCCAGGAGGCCAGGGTCTCTGCTGCTTGCAGACCTCCGTCATAGCCAACGGATCATTCCCGTCTTCTAACTGCCCCTGTGGGAAGTGCTCTTATGGCGCTCGTTAGTTATCATCACGACTGTGAGTAATAGCGAATGTTTAGTGAACACTTACTATGTGCCAGCTGCCATGCTAAACACCCCATGCTCATTAGCTCACTTTGTCCGCACGGCAAGTCCTGAGGGAGGGCTGCATAATCACAGCGATTATCCCCGTCTCACAGACGTGTGAGCTCCCAGAAGTTACCTAGCCTGCTGTGAGTGGCGGAGCCGGGCGTGAGCCTCTGGCTGCCTGACTGGAAGCCCTGGCTTCCAACCCCCTCATCATCCTGCTGTTGTCGCCTCACTGATAACCTGTGTTTACAGGTGACGAAGCTGTGGCTCCAAGAGGCAGCAGAGCCAGGACTGTAGCCCTGCTTCCTCCGACCAGGAGGCCCCGGCGGGCTGCCCGGCCCGCCTCACTACGGCACATTCCGGGGGCCTGGAGGCCCGTCTTGTTTTGGGCTGGGTTCTTCCTCCCAGGGTCTGGGGCATCCTCAGAGCACGGGAGAGGTGGACTGGACTCGGCGGGGGCGGGAGGCGCCGCCCCCTCCAGCATTAGCGTGGCCAGAAGCCCGCTGTGTTGTCCCTGCTGTCCCTGCGGGGCAGGGGGGCTCTACCTGTGTATTCAGGGAAGCAGATGGTTAGCGGGGACTTCTTGATCTTCTCTTCAAATATGTCCTTCTTGTTAAGAAACAAGATGATGGACGTGTCTGTGAACCATTTGTTGTTACAGATGCTGTCGAAAAGCTTCAGGGACTCGTGCATGCGGTTCTGCAACAGAGCGGAGAGGCAAGTGAGGGCTGGCGGTGCCTGGGGCCCTGACTCACCGCGGCCACCGACACAGCGGAACAAGCAAAGGAAAGGCCCACCAGCGTGGCTGAACGTACCACCGAGGGACAGAGACAGGGGGACCCACAGGACAAACGGGACACGGTCCCTACTTCATTCCACACGCAGACAGGCTGGGGCAGAGCAGGGCGGGCAGGATGGAGAATGCTGCCCCCCCACCCCCGGAGGAGGTCTGCCCTGGAGGGGACAGAGAAGGCCCCGCAGGGGCTCCGGCTTGCGGACAGGACATGCACCATGCACGCAGGGACAGCACTGCCATCCAACACGTCTACACGGAACCAGGGGCCATGCAGACTTCTCTACTGGGATCCCATTCGGTTTCACCCGCGGGGGTGGGAGGGTGCACGCATTCCATTGGGAAACATTAACCGAGGACTGAGAGATCCTCGAATTAATCCAGAGTTGGAAGCAGCCACCAGGGGGACAGCGTCTAGGGGGTGATCTTGCTGTGGCCTTGGTGCGGTTGGGGGATCGGGTTGGTTGGCTGGGCCGTGGCTGGGCCAGGGGCGGCTCTGGGGGAGCTCGTTGTTGGGGCTGGTTTCTCAGTAGAGCGGCCAGAAGAACCCCAAGAAGAAACCCAGCAAAACAGATTAAAACAGAAAGGAAGATAAAAACCCAGCGGAACACAGGAGAGAAAGAGAGAAAAATGGAAATATTGGTTCAACCAGTCCCGGGGCCAGGAGGTCAAGGCCAGCCCATCCGGAGGCCCCTACGCAGGCCGGCCTAGGCCACGGTGCCCGCCACAGTGCCCGGGGACTGGTGATGGAAGGCGAGGGTGGGCAGGGAGGGCATTCACAGCAAAGTCACCCAGCGGCGCCCTGACAACCTGGTGCTTTCAACTCTTAGCTGATGATTTCACTTGGAGGGAGGCGCTTCATACCTGCCCAGCTTGGAGGGTCTCTCAGAATCTGCTCATGGTTTTGGCCTTGGTTTGGCAAGTTAAGGCCCTGCAGGCAGTGGTGACGGTGGTGACAGTGAAGAAATGGCGGCAGGCTGAGGCCCAAGGCCGCTGGAGCCACAGGCCTGAGGTAGGAGGCCAGGATGTAACCCTCGGGGTGCTGGGGTGTAGTGGACAGGGAGGCCCACTGGCAGGTGGGCAGCCTCTAGCCCCCTGGCTCCTGGCCAGCCTCTAGGAGCCGCCTTCAGACACCTGTCCTGACAGTCCCAACTTCTGCCCCAGGCCGGGGTGGGGGGGGTGGTGGGGACGCGCAGGCTGACCCCAGAGGAAGTCTGAGGACCAAGGACTGGCCAGCAGGGCCTAGCTTTTGCCTCCCGGGGGCCGAGCGTCCCTGTCCTCCAGCTTGTCCTTCGGCCACACGCTTGGCCAGAGTCCCGACAACGGTCATCTACTGCGAGCAGAGTCCTGAGTGCGGGTGTCGTTCTGGCTCCGCATGCGGCGGGTGTCACGGCTGCCCGCCAGGCCGCTCTGCCACCACGGCCACTTTACGAAGGAGGAAGTGGAGAGGCGGCCCACACTCGCCCAGTGGCAGAGGTGGGGCCAGGCCCTGGGCCACGCCCATCTAGCTCCTCTGCTGCCCGATGCTGCTGAGTCCCGGACGCACAGACGTTTGCTTAGCTCTAGAGCAACAGTAGGTATCGTTCTTGCTGCCCCCGCGGCAACGAGCCGCCTGGTGAGCTGTTGTCATGTTGAGAAGCCCGTTCCTGCAGGGGCTGCTGCTCTGCCCAGGAGGTAGGGGCAGCCTGCTTTGGGGAGGAAAGGGCCCCAGCGAAGGCCCGTTCCTGGCCTTGGTTTCCCCAAGGTCCTGGGCCTCGGCGCTTATGAAGAAGGGCAGGGGAAATGGGGCAGGAGGAGAGAGGAGGGAGGGTGGGAGAGGGACAGTAAAGGCAAGAAGGGAAGGAAGGCGCAGGCGGCTATGGGGAGAGCTCCCCAGGGGGTGCGCTCCACTGGGTAGCAGGGCCGGAGCAGGTGGGCAGACGGGGAGGGTACCGAGCACAGTGCCCACGGCTGCCCGGCCCCTCGTTCACTGACAGCCCAGGGGCCAAGGAGCTTGGGGCCTTGTAGCTGTCGGACCCTTTGCTTCTGCCTGACGCTCCAGAGGCGAATGAGAGTCCGGCCCTGTGGCTGTCGAGCCCGGGACTCGGGTGTAAGCTGCGGGCAGCCCTGAGAGGGCAGGCCGCAGGAGAGAGGGGCCCCTGTGCAACCCCCCCCCCCCCCCCCCCAGCTCTCTGCTTTCTTTGAAACCCGTGGCTGGGTTCGCATCAGGTTCACTGTGCAGCCCTGCTTCTTACTCCCGGGTATTGGAGGGAGGAAGGACAAGGCGAGTGGAGCCCCGACCACGTGGGTGGCCTGGCAGTTCCAAAAGCACAGAGTTGGCCGGCGGAACAGCAAGAGATGTGCTGGGAGCGTCCCCTGCGCAGGGACTCACTGTGGGGCCGGCCACGAACTGACCCCAGGCTGTGGGGTGGCCAGCGAGTCCGGGTCCAAGCACAGCCCAGGGTGTGCGTCCACCCCACCCCCAGCTCCAGTGATCTGAGGGGCCACAGCCCGCCGAAGCCCCTGAGAACGACAGCGTTACCAGAAAAAGCTCACAGCCGAGGCCCCAGGAGCCTTGCCCCTGGACGAGCCAGGGCTTCGGGGGCTTTGCCGAAACCCAACTCAGGGGCGCAGCTGGCCCTGAGCAAGGAAGGACGAGGTGGACACACAGGCACGCGGATCACCCACCCGCCCCGCCGACGGCTCCAGCCCCAGTCTGCCGAAAGCCTCACTGCTGTGCCCGTCCCTCCCCACCGCCCACAGCCCACCGGATCTGCGTCGCCGCGCTGTGTGGGGCCAGCAGGCCAGGACTGAGGAGGAAACAGACCCAGAGAGGAGACAAACTCGCTCAAGGCCCTACCATGATGACAAACGGCCTCAAACTCTCAGCGCCGACTTTGAGAGGCTCGGGGCCCCGGGTCTGTGCGCACTGCCCGCAGCAGGAGCTGGCTCATGCCGAGGGAGCGACCCCACAGCCAGGACCCCATGACCCCCGCGAGGTGCTGTGGGCTGGTGTCCGGGGGCCCTGCAGGT
The DNA here is from genome assembly GCF_018350155.1 of Leopardus geoffroyi. Taxonomy (NCBI): domain Eukaryota; kingdom Metazoa; phylum Chordata; class Mammalia; order Carnivora; family Felidae; genus Leopardus; species Leopardus geoffroyi. The sequence goes on along the minus strand of NC_059335.1, from coordinate 33,635,430 downwards.
GCATCACGACAACACCCGGCTTCCCTTACGGGCTCTGCAGATGGGCCCGCGGCTTGGTGGACAGTCCCCAGGGACAATACAACCACCAAGCTCAGTGCTGCTGTGACAGAAACGGTTCCAAGTATTTCACGCGCGCTCTCATTCTCTCTCCAACGGCCCCCAACGTAGGTACTGTCGTTAACCCACTTTGACAGATAATAGTAACCGAGGTGGGGCGGGGGGCGGGGGTGCAGCCTGAATTGGGCAGCGAACCAGGAGCAGGCCCAGATCAGGCAGCACCCGTCTCCGTCTCCAGGTGACGGCCTCCTTTTGAAGCCAGCCTGGTGTCCTCCGAGGCCCCAGACTGAGGGTGACGCACGGGTGACACAGGCGGGGACCGGGGCTGGCGTCCTCCAGTGGAGGGGCGCTGACCACCGTGCTGCATGCCCTGCCCTCCCCCTGCCAGCCCTGTACCTCTCTTGGCAGCGGCCCGGCCAGCGCATGGGGCAGGCTGTCGGGGCAAAGAGCAGCTATTTCTGTCTTACGTATGCTCTTGCTTGACTGCAACCTTGATTTCTTTTAGGATTTGCTTAATTTTGTTCTGACCTGACGGCCTCTGTGACTCTGCCGTGTTCGCTGAAGAGGCACTAAGTGCCTGAGTCCCAGAGGCTGCAGAGATGTTGGCCATCAATCTGCACGCGGCCCCTGAGCTGGGGCGGGCTGCGGCCGCCCCTCCTGCGCTGGCGTCACGGGGCGTCTGCCCGGCCGCACAGTCGGGAGAGGGAGCGGCTGGCCCTGCCCCAGTGCCCCTGGGGCTCACCCCGCGGCAGAGTGCGACTGGGCCCCTCGGTGCCTCCACAGGCCGGGCGGGCCCGGGGCCACTCACCGTGGTCTCGTCTTCATGGAGCACCTGGTCATAGCCGCTGAGCGCGACACAGAAGATAATGGCTGTGACGTCCTCGAAGCAGTGGATCCACTTCTTGCGTTCAGATCGCTGGCCCCCGACGTCGAACAGCCTGGTGGGGAGACAGGGAAGCTGTCTGGGAGTGGTGGGCGGTGGGGCCCAGGCAGTTGTGGGGAGGCCTGGTCAAGCCCCGAGCCTGCCGAGAAACCCCACTTCAGGTGCTGACAGGCAGACCGTGGCTGTCGGTCCCGTGCCTGGGCTGTGCTCACATGCTGGGACTCAAGCGCCTGCCCTCGCACCTCGAGAACCGTACTGAGGGCTACGCCTCAGCTGCCCCTAGTAAAGGTCTCTGCGGGGCCCTCCTCTCAGGGCAACATGCACATCCTGTTCTTGGCCTTCCGAGTGTGTCTGCTCACATCTGTGGTCTGGGCACACTCCAAACCAGCCTGGGGGGAGTCGGGCAGGTGGGGACTGTCACCTGTTTTGTGGAGGGAAAGGAAGGCCACAAGGGGTTAAGTGCCCGCGGCCCCGGCGAGAGCTGGCAAGGTAGGGCCGGGGTCTGACCCGGATGTGTCCACGGACACAGCCTCATCTCTGCTCTGTGCCACCCCTCCCTGGCAGATGGCTGCCTGCCGCTCCCCCTCCTGGCTTCTCCCTCTGCTCCACCGACACCCAGAAACCACATCTGGAAGGTAGGTGGGGGCAAGACAGGGACTTCCAGACCTCAGTGCATGGAGGTGACCCCAGGTGGGGACACGACTCTCCGGGAGGGCCCAAGAAGTCCAGCCTCATGCCTCAGGCCTCTGTTCTGAGGTGCTCTGGGCTTCTGGACTTGAGTTGTGTTTTGTGCTTAGGGATAGCCTTGCTCTCAGGCCTCGGTTTCCCCACATGTACTCGGAGACGGTGGGTCAGCTGATCTATGAGTGCCTTCTAGCTCTGAGGTAATCTGGGTCATCAGGTCTCACAGATTTTCTTACACTTACCTGTCATTCCCTCCCCCTCCTCACAGGGAGGTCTTTGAGGGGCTACCCCCTCCTCAGAAGTCACCCAGGCACAAGACTACCGCCCTTTGTCTACTCAAATCCTCTGTTCCTTGGAGACTCACTCTAGAACGCTGCCTCTTCCCTGTTCGTCCTAGGCCCCGAACTTGGTAGAAAACAGACACACAGACAGGTCCCTTCTCATATCTGCTGTCTGTCCCCACTGCAAAGCCCCCCAAGGCGGGGCGAACACTGGGTGTTCCATACAAGACAAGGCGGAGAGGCTGGTGGCTCCCATCTGTCCCGGTGTCCTCACCAGGGTTCGGGAGGCTCCCGGGCCTCACCTGAAGTGGAGGTTCTTGAATGTGAAGTGGGTTTCCACGATGCCAGTGGTTTTGACCCTGGTTCGGAGGATATCCTGCTCGGTGGGCTGGTAGTCGGCGGCCCCGATCCGATCCAGGCTGTCCAGGTAGCTGGGGATGGCAACACACAGGGGCCCTGGAACAAGCCAGCCCGGCCCTGGCCAGCGCCCCCTGGGGGCCAACCATGGAAGCGATGGCGCCCCCCCCCCCCCCCCCATCCAGGGGCCGGTGTTGGGGGCAGAGAGTGGGAGGTGCCCACGGAGGAGGGGAAGCTTACTTAAGTCCTGGCCTCACATTCTCAAAGAGCCTCTCACTGAGTCAACGGCTATGTGTGTAGTTCCAGGTGCATTTAGAGAAGCTCAAACTCTTTTTCTTTTTTTTTTTTTAATTTTTTTTTTTTTAACGTTTATTTATTTTTGAGACAGAGAGAGACAGAGCATGAACAGGGAGGGGCAGAGAGAGAGGGAGACACAGAATCTGAAACAGGCTCCAGGCTCTGAGCAGTCAGCACAGAGCCCGACGCGGGGCTCGAACTCATGGACCGCGAGATCATGACCTGAGCCGAAGTCGGACGCTTAACCGACCAAGCCACCCAGGCACCCCTAGAGAAGCTCAAACTCTTACATGAGACCGTTTGTAGTGCTGTTTTGTCATGTCTTCCTCTTAAAATAATAGTGGCCAATAGTTACGTTCGACTCTTTACATTGCGATCGCGTTTCATCCTTAGTTTTCCTGAGTTCAATGTACCAATTTATCGATTAGAAAACCAACGGTCAACAAAGCCAAGTACCTTGCCCAGCCATGCGCCCGGGCTCGAAGGCAGACATCTAGCGCCGGGTCCACCTCTTAACAGTACTCTAGAGTGCTTCCAGAAGGCCCTCTGGGCATCCGCCCACCTTTCCACCCTTGCTCAGAGTCTACCGGGGCATCTGCCGCACCTTCCCATTGGTGCCCTTGGAAGGGAGGCTCAGAGGTCACACAGCTGGGCAGGGGCTGGGCCTTGCGGACCGCGTCTTTGGCATCGGGGCTCTCTTTTCTATCACCACTCGCCCTGGAGACAGACCAGGCCTTTGCATTTTACCCGCCCAGGCCGAGCACCCAGAAGGGCTTTGGGGGTCTGTATGGGTCAGGCCTGAACCCAAAGTTGGGGTGGGAGCTGGAAAACCAGGAATGAGGGAGGTGAGCCAGGCCTGAAGGCCATTCAGTGACCCACAAGGCTGGCTGGGCCATCCACCCCTTGTGCTGGGGGAGAAGCACACACAGCCCACAGGGGAGGAGCCCCGAGGGTCCAAGCCACAGGACGACGTGGGGTCCCGGGTTGCCAGTGGAAGGGGCTGTGCTTCATTAGCACCAGCCCTGGGACACGTGGGGGCCAGCTCCTTGGCTTGAGGACGTTCATGGGGCTGAAGGGTGGGGCGGCTTCACCAATGAGGGTTTCTACTGGTAAACCAATAATCCAGGCCTGCCTCAAATCCTTGTGAGGATTTTCCCTAAGGAAATAAAACCGAATGCTGGGTTCCTAGGCAGAGGAGGCATAAGCTTGAAGTCACGCTGCAAAAAGGAGACACTGCTAGGCTTTGAGCCCGGGTGTGCCTGACTCCAGATACTGTGCTCTTAAACAGGCCTCCAGGCCTCCTCTCCTCTGTGGACCGAGGGGAGCAGCGGCCGCAGAGCAGACCTGGAGGCTCTGGCTGCCTCATCGTATCCTCGCCGGGCCCATGGGGGCGTCTGGGCTCTGGGCTCAGCCTGGAGGAGCTCGTCCCAGCCCTTCCCAATCCTCCTAACCCCTCTGGGCATGGCCCTCCCCCCACTCCCCTGGCCTCTGCTCAGGAGCCACGCTGGTTTTGAAATGACCCTCGTTCTGTTGTCTCCAGCTGGACACCAGGGCTGCGAGCCTCTAGTCTTGGCCCCCCCGCCCCAGCCGGGAAACCTCCTTTAGACAGAAAATCTGGCCCTCCGTCTCTGTGCTGGCCGAGCCTCGCCCAGGGAGATGGCTGAGGGAGAGGCCTGCTGTATATTCCACCTACCCATCGTCCCGGGTGCTGGGAGGAGACCACAAGCAAGACCAACACAGTCCTGCCTTCCTGGAGCCTACGTGTGTGTGCGTGCGCATGTGAGATAATTAACAGCTAAGTAAGCTACAGAGCATATCAGGAGGAAAGACTCAGACGGCTGGTAAGGAGGAGGTCTGTGGAGGGCTGCTATCGGACAGAGGGTGGCTGGGGAAGGCAGGATGACACTGGAGTGGAGACTGAGGGAGCCGGCTCGTGCAGAGGCCGTCCTGCAGTGGAGGAGGAGCCTGGGACGCAGACACGGGACAGGGGTGGGGAGTTCGGAGGCACGTGTGGCAGGAGAAGGGCTGTGGGACTGGAGTGGGGTGACGGAGGCAAGGGTGGGGCATGGCTGGTAGGCCCGTGAAGTGACTCTAGGCACCTCGGCTTTCACTCTGAGTAGGACAGGAAGCCTCTGGAAGGTTCTGATGAAGAGTGTTGGAATAATGGCTCTGGTGCCGTAAGGAGAGCAGATCGGGAGGGAGGAGTAGGGACACCTGTCGGGAGGTTGTTGAAGCCGTGCAGGGGAGAGAGGCCGTGGCAGGTCACACCACAGTGGCAGCTATGCAGGGGCCTGGGGGAGGGTGGGGTGTGGGACGCAGAGCCCATAAAAGCCACCTCCTCGTGGTGTGACAAAGCTGCACTCGGTGGGAGGAAGAACAGAGGCAGAGCAGGTCTGGGGTGGTTGGGAGCCAGGAGTCAGTGGGCACGTACGAATTTGAGATGTGCTGAGGTGTCCAAATGGACACCGAGTAGGCTGAACTCGGGAGGGAGGGCTGAGCTGGTGACATAAATGAGATCTGTCCGGGTGTGTGAGGAATTCAGGGCGACGAGGCTGGAGATCACCCAGGCACTCTGCATAGACTGGAAGAGGTTCAAGGACTCCAGTGAGGGCACAGGCGGAGGGCGGGGAGGTGACCGAGAAAGGGTGGCAGGCAAGGAAGCCTGAGGCACCACCCCCTCTCTGGGGGCACCGTGAGGAGTGGGCTCCAGGAGGCAGTCAAGAGCCCGAGCAGTCCTAGCAGGGGTGTGGGAGCACAGCCTGAGGGGTGGGCTCCTGAGAGAGGCAGGAGAAAAAACAGTCCTAACCAAACCATGGAACTGGCTTGTACAGCCCCTGCTTGGACGGGTGCTCAGATTTCTGGGCTTCTGGGGCCTGTCTCAGGATCGGTCAGAGGGGCGAAGGGAGAGTCTGCTCTGTTCACAGAGGCCTGGGTGCAGGGAGACAGTGAGAGCCTGCACAGGAGCCTGGCCGCACCAGCCCTGGTATCCTCACCTGCAAGTGAGGTGACCGGGCTGGGGACCTAGTGACAGGCTCTGGGCCTTGGGGAGCCACTCACACCATCCCCCTGGAATTGTGCCCTGAGATGGCCCAGTGGGGCTCCCTCTCCCTCTGTCACAACAAACCCACTGTTAACTGTTTTCATATGTCACACCCAGGATTCAGTCAGAAGAGGAGATCTGGCTGCTAAAACCACAACAGCAAAGCCACACCCTGGACCAGGAAGTGTTTAAGCCCTTCTGAACCTGACTGCTGTGGGCCCCTGCCCTTGCCTGCCCTGAGACCCTGTTCCAGAGACAAACACGCAGAGAGAAGAAGGCTGATTTCCTCAGCTGACTTGGGGAGTTGACAAATACTGACTCAAGTTTCTTATTTAAAGTAGTGAAAGTAACCCCCAGAAGATCCACAAATAATGCCCTAACTAGCAAAAAACTGGAAGCAGGGAAGAGACATGGAAGACAGGCAGGTTGGAGGGTCAGGTTTTCCTGGACAACACTGGGACAAAGAAATGGAAATAGTTAAAAGTTGGAGGGGGACAGGCTTGGGAGAATTTACTATTACTTTTATACCTCTCTATACTGTTAAACATTTTTTTTTTTTTTTTTTTTTTTTTTTTTTTTGCGATGAATTCATGTTACAATTCAATGGACAACAACTTAAGTGGAGAGCACAATTGAGGGCATCAAGGGGAGTGGGGGATGGGAAGTCCCTGGACTTGGGCCCAGCAGGGGCAGGGAAGGGGAGAAGGAAGCAGGAATCTCTCCCAACTGGAATGTCTTAGGAGGAAGACCCAGATCTATTGGAGGAGTGACCTGAGTGTGGACACAAACCCCTGGGCTCGCACCCTGGCCCACCAATGTGTCCCTGGGGGCTCCTCTGGGCCTGGGGCCTGGGTCCCTACCACCTGGGGCTCATGGGGCCTAGCACTTACCCAGTAGACAGTCTAAGTGTGCAGAAATGGGAGATGCTTTGGCCTTACTCAAGTCCCTAGTTGGGCCAACAGATATGGCCCAATGTCCATCAGCAGCTGCCATTTTCTGGGCCCCAGCCTCTGCTATGTAGCAGGATTTCTCAGTCTCAGCACTATTGACATTTGGGGCCAGATAATTCCTTGCTATGGAGGTCTGTCTTGTGCACCATAGGATGTTCAGCGGCATCCCTGGCCTCTGCCCACTAGATGCCAGGAACACCACCCTAGTCAGAACAATCAAGACTGTCCCCAGACATTGCCAAAGGTCTCCTGGGGGCAGAGTGGTCCTGGAAGAGCAGCAGGGGTGAGGATGGCTGAATCAGTTCAGTGTCGGAGCGCACGTGGCCTAAGATCGTGGGTTTAAGCCCAGGGGCTCCCACTGACAACCTGGGCACAAGGCTGCAAAAGTGGGGTGTCGTCCCAACATCTCCAGGACAGAAGACATGTTCCCAACCAGTGTGGACCATTCCCAGGGGTGTGGAGCCTCCAATCTAGGGAACAAGGGCATGTAACCCCAGGGAAGCCTGAAGTGACAAAGCTGCTGTCACAGGAAGAGACCCCCCACCCCCACCCCACCAACCCTGCAGGCCACTTTCTTGGCCTCTCCTGTCTTCCCCTTCCAGTGCTCTCTGGCTGTCACTGAGTCTCCTCCCTCTCATTCCCTTTCCTTCTCTCTTCTCTTCTCTAACACACTATCAAAGGATGTCTTCCATTATTTCCTTATTTTTAATTTTAAAGATAAGAGGAATGGAAAGTTCGCCTCAAATGAAACAAAATGCCATCACGTAAATTATTTTCTGCCTCCATGGCTCTCGATTTGTACTTACGGGGTCAGGGCTTCTCCAGGGGGGAAAAATGGTCGTTCTCCTAAAGACCTTCCTTCTGGAGTGCCAAGCCCCGCCCTCTGGGAGCCCCGCGATTAGCGGTCTCTTGTGTCCTCCACCTCCCTGGCCTCGTCCTCATCCAGGGGGTGGGAGAAGCCCTTTCCCACTCCTTCCTGACGCCTGACACCCGAGACAGAACATCTCACGGCACTTCTGACCTCAGCCACGGACCCCCCCCCCCCCCCCCCCCGCCCGCCGTCCCCATCCCCTTCCACGCTCACATCAGAGCCCCGCTGGCGGCCTCCCCGGGCCCGAGACACTCACTATTTGGCGGAATCGTTGAGCTGATACTCCCGAGACCTGTTGAAGCATTCCTGGATTCCTGAGTCACCCCAGAGCCGCATCATGGCAGAGAGCAGTTCTGCGGAGAAGGGCTCGGTGTCTTCCATCCGACTCACCACATCACACACCATCTTGGCGTCGGCCTGTGAGGGGAGATGATGGTGGCTCTGAGGCTTCGGTGGGGTCAGAGCCCCGGCCGGGCACCTGCCGGGGCCCCGGGACAGCGGCTCAGCCCTCAGCCCGCTCAGGAGACGCGAGCCACCAGACACAATCTGGACACAGTCCTGTGTCCGAGGCCCCCGGGGGGGGAGTGGACTCTCTGGAGAGTCGGAGGCTCTTGGAGAAGTCCCAGCACCTCACCATCCCCAGTACCTCGTGCACACATGTAGTACTTAGCAGTTTACAAAGGACACTACAGGGCACACTCACTCTTTGCTCAGAATTTCACAAGCACCTCATGAAGGAGCAGCGGGAGACCGTGTTAAAGGGCCTGGGTCTTCACCCCTGCCCATGTGCATGCCCTCTGCCTGTGTCTTTGCGGTCCCTGCCCCCTGGAGGTAGAGCGGATTTCCTCTGTGCCTGACTGTGACTGGCTGTGGGACAGGGTCCAGCCCTTCAGAGGCCTTGCGTGGTCCCACCTGTCCCGCTGGGCCTCCGCCCAGGCTCTCCTGGTCACTCCAGAAAGAGGATCAGGGATGCGCCGAGCACAGCGTGGAACCCCTGCCTCATGAAGGGAAAGAATTGCCATTGTAAGTGACTGAGTTAGAGAAAGTTTGTTAGTACTATTGTGTGGCGATAACTAGTCACGGTGTTACTATTCCCATTGTACAGGTCAGGAAACTGAGGGCCAGAGAGGGGAAGGCACTCGCCTATGCTCACAAGAGGAAAGTGCCAGAGCTGGGACTCAAGATCAGGAGTGTCCGACCCCAAGGCCAGCCTCTGTGAGGAGACCCACATGTGCTGAGAGCAGCTGCTGACTGACTGTGGCACCTCTGATGGCAATCGGTGCCTGGCGCAGGGGGCACACCAAGGGTGACAGGCATTAACCAGAAAGGTCTGCGACAGAGCCTTGCTCGGATCACTTTCCTGACCCAACAGCGGGAGACAGCCACCGTGTGGCCCCTCTGGCCCGCGATACCCCAGAGGGCTCTGAAGAACAACTCTGCCCCGTGGCTGCCGCCTGCCCCGGGTCCCTGGCTCTTCGTAGGTGCTGTAACGGCCTAGCGCTGGGTGGCATTCCAGCGGTGGGGAGAGAGGTGTGGCTGGGAGTGCAGGGCCAGGCGAGGAGTGGGCGTGGCCGCACGCTGGACCCCACGTGTTCAGAAGCCCACAGTCCCTCGGGCCCCGGCCAGCTTCCCGGGCAGGTCATGGGCCTAGGAAGGCAGGTGTGGGAAGCTGAGGCCAGGAGCGGGTGAACGGCGGCTGGCAGGCACAGGCCCTGCTCTGGGCCGGCTGTGTTCTTTCCTTGGGATTTTTCGGTAGGGCGAGCCTCAGGGGCTGCGCCCCCAGAGTCAGTGGTGTCACCAAGACCCGTGTCCCACTCCTGGAGAAGCCCCTAAGCATGAGGCTACCAGAAAGAAGCAGGAAGCCATGGTGTTCAGGCCCCCTCATCCTCTCTGCAGCCTGGCCCCTCATATATCCCAGGCCCCAGACAAGACGTAGAGCACTGACAGGGGCAGATCCAGGGAGCTGAGTGGGTGCAGGGCAGAGTGGGCCCCGCTGTATGCGTCAGCACCCCTGGGACCCCTCTTCCAGCTGCCTTTCCCCCAGTTTCAGTGTGCACAGGCTGGAGCCCATGGTAAGGCTGAGCCCTTGCTGGGGGTTGGGAGTGGGGTGCCCCAGGCCTGCCATATCCTTGACCTCCTGGGTTCTCTGGTGTCGGGTTTTCTATTCATGGGCATGGTAATCATCACTAGCCCGTCACTCTACTCTCAAGTCCTTTCAACACCCAGTCCTCCGACTGAGCTAGAGGAAACACAGTGGCATGTGGTTCAAGAAGTGAGGGAAACTGCTGGAAATCTGCCGGTGTCCCTTGGGGTGGGAGAGGCACAAAGGAAATGAGGTTAGCACCTGGGCACTGCGTGGCTGATAAAAGATTCTGCACAAAAGGTATGCGGGGCCAGAGCCTTCTGTGGAGACTTTCCAGAACTGAGCTATGTAGCGAGGTAGCTATTTATGTGTCAGAGGCCCGTCTACTGCAGAAGGTAGATGGGAAAGTTCCGGCGGCCGTCTACCCTAGGAAGCAAGCTACAGTTGGCCTGCGGGCTAGCAGCCCAGGCCACAGTGCTCCCTAGGGTTCCCGTCCCAAAGACCCCAGGCTTCGGATTCCCGAGTCACCCACGGCGGACACGGAGGGCTGCCCGCCAAGAGGGGCAGGACTGTGTCGGAGAGGCATCTCTGCAGCATCTGAGCCTCCCCTGGGACACGACCTGGAAAGCTGGCCCTGGCGCCTGGGTGATGGGCACCCCGGGCAGGCAGTGACTCAGGCAGGGTGGGTGAGCAGGGGTGCTGCCTCCACCTGGGGCTAAAAAGAGGCCTATGAATCAGAGGCCAACACGCTGATGCTGCTCCCGAGTGCCTGGTGACCTTGGGAAATCTCAGTCTCCCTCAGCTCCCCCTGTGCCGTCTGTCCTATTTGTGGAATGCGGCTGGGGAACCTGGCCAGAGTGCTCCCAGCTTCTTCCGGTGGGCCCCACCTTTGTGGTTTCTGCCCGATCTGTGAGAAGGGAGTCAGGATGGGGTTGGAGGGGGAGGGGAGGGGGTCGGGCGAGACTCTGCTGGGTGAGAGACACCCTCTGATCTGAGTGCCTTGGAGCTGCACCCCGCGAGGTGTGGTCTATAAACCGCTCTGAACCCTCGGTTGCCCCACCCGTGTCCTGGAGTCTGGCAGCACAGGGCACAGCTCGGGGAAGGCTGGAATGGGTGGCATGCTGGGGGTTCTCCCGGAGAGAGCCCAGGGTCTGGAGCCGTCATCCCGGTTCCATCTCCTCCCCGAGGTGTGGTGGTTGGTGGAGGTGGGGGGCCTGTGCTGGCAGCACCCTCGACCTGCCCTTGCTGTGTCTCCCCCCAGCTCAGCGTCTGGCCCCACCACTGGCCCAGCTCCTCAGACTCAGCCTAGGTGTCACCCTTGGTTCCGCTGCTGCCCTTCCACGTCCCGTGTCCCGCCGGCTTTTCCGGCAGAGCTGTTTTCAGTCAGACCACTTCTCCCCGTCTCCTCATGCACCCGTACCTCCCTGGGTCCCAGCAAGCACCGTCTTTCTCCTCCCAGCTGCCCTCAGTCCCCTCCCAAGCACTCCCTGCCTCCCTCTCCTCTCTCTGGTCTGTTCCTCACACGGCAGCCAGCAGGAGGCTGTTAGCTTCCTCCTGACATAAAGTCTCCCCTTAGAAAAAGAACCGAACACACTGACATCCAAGTAAAAGTCTGCATTTCCTAACTTCGCTGGCAGCTCGGTGTGACCCTGTGACAAGTTCTACCCAATGAGACATAAACCAGAGGGGAGTGCCCTATTTATGTATGTGTGTGCGTACGTATGTATGTATTTATTATTTTAGAGAGAGAAAGCAAGCGAACAGGGATGAGGGACAGAGGGTGAGACAGACAGAATCCCAAATAGGCTCCATACTCAGCAGAGAGCCTGACATGAGGCTTGATCCCAGGACCCAATCAAGAGTCGGTTGCTCAGCCGACTGAGCCACTGGGGCACCCCCAAGGATGTCCTTTTTAAAGGGAAGTTGTACCCTTTTCTCTCACTTCCTCCTTCCTGAAGCTGGAACTTAGATGTGATGGCTGGAGCTCTAGCAGCCAACTTGGATGGTGAAGACAAAGTCTATACCCTAGGGATAGTAGAACAGCGATATGAAAACAGCCTAGGTCCTTGATAACTCTGTAGGCACCCCATGCTTTCTGGATTTTCTTTTTTAGTTTAAAATTAATTTATTACTGAGGCGCCTGGGTGGCTCGGTCAGTTAAGCATCTGACTTCAGCTCAGGTCATGATCTCACGGTTCGTTGGGTTGGACCCTCCGCGTTGGGCTCTGTGCTGACAGCTCAGAGCCTGGAGTCTGCTTCAGATTCTGTGTCTCCCTCTCTCTCTCCCCCTCCCCTGCTTGCTCTCTCTCTCTCTCTCTCAAAGATAAATAAACATTAAAAAGTATATTAAAAAAATAAAATAAATTTATTATTGAAGTCATTATTTTCCAGGGCTCAGATATTCACAATCAAACCTAATCCGAATGAGTACAATAACTCTCCCTGTTGAGACTCTTTCAGTGGGCTCTCATCAGGCCTAAATTCCAAACTCGTTACCTTGGCTTCCAAGCCCCCACCCACCCCTGCGTTCCAATCTCCTCCCACCTTTCATGGGACTCTCTCATGGGGCTCCAAACACACAGCTTTTCTTTCTGCTGCCCAGGTAAACCAGGGTCATCCCACCTCACGGACCTGTGCCTGGGCTCCTCCCATCTCAAAGGTCACTTCCTCAGGAAAGCCCTCCTCGATGCCCCCAGGCGGAGTCTATTCCCACAGCGCACCGACCACACATGTCACAGCTGGTGTCACAGGTGCCTGTTCCTCAGGGCAGGGGGTTTCCTGATTTTTCACAGTACCCCAGGTCTCACACCGTACTTTGTACAGAGCTGGCGCTCAGCAACATTTGTGGAACGAACGGGCCCTTGGCATTTTATCGGGCACAGCCCCAATTTCTCACTCCCTCCTCTCTAAGTTCCCCAACTCTTCTCATCTGCTTGATTTCACCAATATTTATAGCTAATTTAATCATCACAGTAACTGCAGGTCGCCACCCCATTTAACAGATGGAGAGACGGAGGTTCTGAGGTGAGGGAATGGGCCCGAGCCCATGCAGCTAGTAAGTAGGACAGCTTGGAGCCAAGGTCAACCTTCTCTACTGGCTTCTAGTCAAACAGCCTCTTTACCTGAGGCCCGAGCCGAGGACTCACTCGTCCCAGCCCAGCCCCCTGAACAAAAGGGAAGGAGATGGGTAAGAAGGAAGGGTACGAAGGGTCAGGCTTCGAAGGGGAGGAGGGACCTTGCCAATTTGCTCTGGGGCACTGTGGAGGGTGCGAGGCGGGGCCTAGCCCTGTGGGTGCCAAGCTTAACAGCAATTAATAGAGCCAGGGAAGGCCCTTGTCCCTTTGTCTGCCTGTCTTCCGGGGCCCAGGGGATGGTGCTCACACTGGGCCCGACCTTCCCATCCAGGTCTCCTCCTGGGCCAGTAGCGGGAATGTTTTCCAGCACCTCTGCCTCTGCTACAGTCCCCACGGTGCTGTCACCTCTTGCCACAGAATGCCCGGCTGTCTAGGCAATAGGAAGTATGACAAACCACGCACGGGTCCTCAAGACAGACTCACCGGGTGGGACCTACAGAGCTGTACTCAGTGGAGAATGCTGAGGCTAACTTCTGTGGAAAGCACGTGCTGTGCTCTCGCCAGGCAGTGCGAGAGATGGCGGTGGCCAGCCTGGAGGTGGCAGCTCCCTGCCCCCTCCCTTGATCCCATTCTGCCGGACAGCTGCCCTCTCTACTGAGATGCCTTCCACCCCTCGTTTTCTGGTCCTAGAGCCCCAGCCTCCCTGAAGGAGAGACCGTCCCCTGACTCAGCCTGAGCAATTCGGGTGGAGCTGACTCTGTCCCCTGCTTCCAGCAGTGCACACATGGTCGGGGCCCGGCCAGTCATCCCGCTGGTCTCAGTGAATAGTTTGGGGTAGACAACGCATCCATATTTGTTCAATTAGACGACAATCAGTCTCACTGGCCCAACCAGCCCCAGGACATTTGTAGGAACTTTTAGGAAAGAGACACCTGACTGTGGAGCCATCACTGAGGAAAGCAGAGCTGAGAGAGGGAGACACCCCGAGACCCGATAACCTGTCAGCACCTGGATCCAGCTGTGCCTGCAGTCACATATACCTCTGGCTTTCCAGTCACTTGAGTCAATCTCTTGATGTTTTTTTTTTTTCTTTTTTTTCCAAATCCTGTTGAGGATGTATTTTCTTTGTCTGTTTTATTTATGCATTTGTACCCCCAAATAGTCCTGACGATTCCACCTCCTGGTCTGCTAAGACCGTCAGGCCGACCTCCCATTACTGGGACCCACGCAGCTCCTCTGACCCCCCGCCTCTTAGGTCGTGGACCCCGCTCTGGGTGCAGTGCCTGCCTGCACGCTGTCCTCGGTTTCCTGTGTGTGTGGCTGTAGGCATGTGGTGGGCACCGGCCGCATGCTGGACACCAGAGGCAGGTGGGCGGGATTGTGGGAACAGCTCTGCAGGGAGTTTAATTAGGCCGTTCACGGACCTGCACGTCTGACAGCGCCCTGCACAGCCAAGTGCGAGGCAAGACATCCTGCACCATGCGGCTCTGTCACACACCAGCCCGCCTGGCCCCCAACCACTAAATGCCTGTAGTGCCCCAACTGTCACCGCTGACAGAAACACCTCGCATACGTCCAAGAGGCATCGTGGCACCACTTCCCTCAGGGTCACAGCGAGGGAGCCATCTGCTAGGCAGGGGCCAGGGAAGCGGGCCCCTGCCGCAGGGGTGAGGGAGCAGCCCCTCTCGCCACCGCTGCCCCCACTGGCCCAGGACCCCGCTGCAGAGAGGGAGGGAGGGCTCCCCCCTGTGTGTGAGAGAGAGGCCACGACCGCCCAGCCGCCTCAGGTGCACGGGCCTGGGTGGGGTGGGCTGACAGTTGCTGAGTGTCCAGAACGCCCCCCCCCCCTTGCTGCCCACCACTCTCCGCCAGCTGGGACTCCCTGGCTTAGTGCCCAGCTCTCATGCCACCCACCCCTCTGGGGGTCCCCTCTGGCCCCTCCCTCCCCAGGCTCCCGGCCCTGCTCCAGGCAGCCTTCTGGGGGCCTCGGCCACAGGCTTGGGAGCCCGTCTGGGCTTTAATCTTTCTGAGGCTCAAAGCCCTCACCTGAGAAATGGGCATTACAGAACCATCGTTTTCTTCACAGGGCTGTCGTGTGACCAAACGGAAGGCACGAGCACAGAGATGAAACTGAGGGGGGGCCGCTGCCCTACCCCCCCCCCAAGCTGCTGGGGGGCCACAGAGAGACAAGGAGGCCAGCCTGCCTGCTCTTGTGATGCCCACGTGTGTGTGTGTGTGCGTGTCGTGTGTAACGGGGTCGAACATTCTGAGGCACGGCCAGATAGTGTGTTCAGCATGTGAATGTGGGTAAGGCACCATTCTGGGCACCTCAGGGTCAGGAGGCTCTGGAGAGGCTGTGCAGAAGATACCCGCGAGACTCTTTTTTATCACGTCAATGCTTTTTTTTTTGTTTGTTTTTAAGAGAGAGAGCATGAGTGGGGTAGACGGGTAGAGGGGCAGAGGGAGAGGGAGAGGGAGAGAGGGAGGGTAGGAGAGAGAGAGGGAGAGAGGGAGGGAGGGAGGGAAGGAGAGGGAAAGAGGGAGGGAGAGAGACAGAGAGAGAGAGAATCTCAAGCAGGCCCCACTCTCGGTGTGGAGCCGGACACGGGGCTCAATCCCACGACCCTGGGATCATGACCTGAGCCAAGATCAAGAGTTAGATGCTTAAGCGACTGAGCCACCCAGGCGCCCCACCACATCAGTGATTTAAAAACAGCATTAACATGGTGTCTTGCTCATAATGCTGACATACAAATGGCCTGAAGCTGCTCTAGGTGGAGGCGAGGTACCGCTGGGACGCCCACAACTCTGGAGAACCCTCTTGGAAAACTGCATCCGTGAGCATCTGGAGAAATGGGTGGGCAGGGAGGGGGGGCATGTGGAGACAGGGCCCAGGAGACTTCTCCATCGCCGGGTGGGGTGGGAAGCTCAGCACAGGATGCTCCCAGAGGCGGGCTGCCTCGGGCCACTGCCGGGGAGCAAGCAGGGTGCCAGGGTGGTGCTGGGGCAGCTCTGCCCCTCAACTGATTGTACACAGGGGTCCCTCACTGTGGTATACAGGCCAGAGGCCTCCCACGACAAGGTCTGTGCTGATGGGGACTGGCCACGAATGTGCTTGGGAGGCAGCACCCGAGACCCAAAGGGACAATCCGGGCACTGTCCGTGCCATCAGTGGGACTGCACACTGGCGTCCCGGAGTGGGGGGCTCTACTTCCAGAAGGCCATCTGCAATCAGCCAGCTGGTTCCAGGAGCTGGAACCGGTACTACAAGGAGGGGTGAGGCTCCCAAGGTCATTAGGGCCTTTTCCACCTGCCACCCGCCTCCCACCCCTCCCGGGGCTCCCAGCTGCCGGGCCCGAAGCCAGATCCCTGCACTGACTTCTCCTGCCCTCGCATCTCGCGCTCAACCCCCGCCAAGACGTGGCTGGTGCATGTCTGCGCTGTGCCACACTGGGGGGTGGCCGTGAGTGCTGACCACGGGAGGCTGGCGCCAGCCCAGCCGAGCCATTGAACGCACACCACACACTTCCATTCACCTGCCAGACACTGCCAGGCGCTTGAAGTGCTGAAACTGGGGCGGCTAACTGCACTTTTAATTTGATCCTTCGTTCTTCAAAACCTTTCCCTTCTCTTCAGGGCAGTGCGCGCTTTTCAATCAACAGCCGCAAAAAGGCTTGGAGCTACGGTACGATAAAAAGCCTCTGCCCTCACAGGCGATGGGATGCAAAGGATGTGGTGGGGAAGTGAACAGGACTTTTCAGTGAGGCGACCCAGGTTCACGTCCTGGCTCTGCAGCTTTCTAGCCCCGCGACCTTGGACAGCCCAACGGGACCTCTCTGAGCCTCTGTTCCCTGATTAGTTCCCACCTCCCAGGGCTGTCTGTGCAGATGAACCAGGCTAAGGATATGACACAGCTTTGCAACATAAAGAGCCCTGCAAATGTTCGTTATTGTAAGCAAAGATGAAGTCCCTCAGACACAAACAACAAGCTGACATAAAATAAGCCTGCTTTTGTACAAGACTTTCCAGGCAAGCATGATCCTCTTGATAACAATAATCATAGTAATTATAATAATAACCCCTTCCATTTGAGGAGCTGCTTTGGATCTTTCAGAGTTTTTGCTCCATCTCCAATCTTCTAGGCCAAGCGAGGTGTGAGCACATGCGTGTGCATGCACACGCGCACGCACGCGCACACACGCAGTACTCTTTTGAGTTGCAGGGAAAAGCCTCCACCTGATCCCGACCCGCCCGGTGCGCTGCAGTTGTCCTGGCTCCCGCCAGGGGGCAGGAGCACACAGGCCAATGGGAGTAGGAACCAGGGCGGACAGGGGAGCTCAAAAGACCAGGCAGGGCAGGGCCAGGAGCAGTGGGCGTCGCTGTCTTCCTGGGGCTGCTCACCCTGTTCCTCAAGGGAAAGAGGCACAGAGACCCCAGCTGCTGGAGGCCTGGCGGCCGCACTGCAATCCCAGCTGGCGGAGAGTGGTGGGGGCGGGGGGGGGGGGTGTCGTTCTGGACACTCAGCAACTGTCAGCCCACCCCACCCAGGCCCGTGCACCTGAGGCGGCTGGGCGGTCGTGGCCTCTCTCTCACACACAGGGGGGAGCCCTCCCTCCCTCTCTGCAGTGGGGCCCTGGGCCAGTGGGGGCGGCGGTGGCGAGAGGGGCCGCTCCCTCACCCCTGCAGCAGGGGCCCGCTTCCCTGGCCCCGGCCTGGCACATGGCTCCCTCGCTGTGACCCTGAGGGAAGCGGTGCCACGATGCCTCTTGGACGTATGCGAGGCGTTTCTGTTAGCGGTGACAGTTGGGGCACTACAGGCATTTAGTGGTTGGGGCCAGGCATCCTTGGGGCTCTTTCTTCACTTGGGCTTAAGGGTCTTAGTAAGGCCTGTGCCCACAGCATGCTGTCATTCCCCTGGGAAGGGAACCTTCCTGGTTCCCCAGAAAGGTTTGCAGAACCAAGGATTTGATGGTTTCCAATCTTGCCTCCTTTCAAATTTGCCCATGCATGCATGCATGCATCCATCCATCCCTATACTACCTATCTGCGATGCCTACCCGTCAACCATCATACATCCACCCACTCAGCCACCCACCCATCCATTACTTCATCTACCCTTGTTCATCCATTCACTCATGTCCACATCCACCCACCCGGCCCTTTGCCCCCCTTCTATCCTTCAACAGCACCTGTCTGTCCCTTAATTACTCACTGGTGTGCCCATTCCCTTCACTCTTCCTTTATCTATCAAGCCACCCACCCGTTCATCCACCCATTCACTCATTTATCCATTGTACACCCACTAATGAGTGCAGTCTCAGTCTTTAGAACTTTCACGTTTGGCATAAAAAGAACATACTGCTAGGGCACCTGGGTGGCTCAGTTGGTTAAGCATCTAACTTTGGCTCAGGTCACGATCTAACAGTTTGTTGAGTTCGAGCCCTGAAGTGGACTCCACACTGTCAGTACAGGGCCAGCTTTGGATCCTCTGTCCCCCTCACTCCCTGCCCCTCCCTTGCTTGTACCCACCTGCACACACACACTCTCTTTCAAAAATAAATAAACATTAAAAAAAAGAAGAACTGCCTGAATCTCGTCAGCCTATTAGATGGTGCCCCAAATACATCAGGGGAGAACTGCCCCCTTGGCTCTTCCTCCCTCTGCCCAGGGCCCCCATCTTCGTCAGGAGCCTAGAATCTTCAGAGATTTGTCCTAAGCTCTCCTGAGAACCTTCTCTGTTTGGGGCCCAGGCTGCCTCCCGTGAAGGTGGAGAAGGCTTGAGTTTCCTGAAGGATCATACTCTTTCCAGCCTCAAAACCTTTGGATCCTACAATTATTTAGAGGCAGCTCTTCCTGCTGTCTTACTATGTATCTTCAAGAACCGGGGCTCGTGAGGGTGACAGTGGCCTGAGTCCTCTGAGACCCCTTCACCGGTTCCAACACTGACGCCTCGAAGTTTCCACTCAGAAACCGTCCGTCAACCCCTGCAACTGGTATGGTTTCCTACCCCTGGCCCTGGCCCAAGTCAAGCAGAAGGAGCCAGTGCTTGTCCAGTGAGCGTTTCTTCACCACACGCTGGCCGAGCGTCTTCCCATGCTGAGCCCACGGCTGGGTGCTGGGGACACATCAGATAGCAGGATCTGGACCCTGCCCTGCCCAAGCCTGCAATCCAGTGGGGATATCAGACACATCAACTGAGTGCCTCCTGGCAGCCACCGAGTAAGGGCTGGGCCTTATGACAAAACTGGTGTCGGTGGGGAGATGGGAGAGGGGTATGTCTGGGAGCCAGGGGGTCAGCCAGGCCCAGAAGCAGGGCACAGTCCAGAGACTGGTCTTCTCTGGGCAGGGAATTAAAGGGGGGAAGGGCAGAGATCCTAATCAAAGGGTCCTAGAGGGCGTCAGATGCCCCCTCAGCCATTTGCAGGGCCTGAAGATGATGGTGGGGCTTGGAGGTCCATATAATGCTTAGATATTAAGCTGGGAACAGCCACCTTAGGGCTTCCACACAGACTCCATCTTGGTGGGGCTTCTGTCCTGAGCAGCTGTTTGA
The DNA here is from genome assembly GCF_018350155.1 of Leopardus geoffroyi. Classification (NCBI taxonomy): domain Eukaryota; kingdom Metazoa; phylum Chordata; class Mammalia; order Carnivora; family Felidae; genus Leopardus; species Leopardus geoffroyi. Next base: position 33,616,303 of record NC_059335.1, on the reverse strand, counting down.
GTGTGAATGTGTGTACCTCCACGGAGGTGCCTAGGTCCCACGGTGGGGGCAGCTCTGATAGCTGGAGTCCCATGGAGCAAATGCCGATGTTCCCTGAGTGTGGGGCCTGGGGCACTCACTCTCTCCCAGTGTGGCTCCTGGCCCTCCTTAAGGAGCCCCTCCTCAGAGAGCATTAGCATTGTGCCCTGGTCTTTCAATGGGCCCCCCCCCTCCCCCCAACTCTCCCAGGCTCAGAAGAAGCTGCTTCATTTTGTCTATCTCCCAAGGCCACCCCGGCAGGACATCCAGTGCCGGGCTGGGTAAAGGGCAGGAGTCGGTCCACAGCTTCTGGGCAGGGCAGTGCTGAGGCCAAAGCAGAATGGGGTGAAGGCCTGTGGAGGAGGCCTGCCAGAGTGCAGATGGGTATGTTATGCAGGCGACTGGCAGAGTCAGGAGGAGGCAGGATAGAGGCTCGCCTGGGTCCTTGGGGAGCAATGGTATGTTTATGTCACTAAGGCCTCTGACCACCTCAGGTCCCCGAGGATGAAGTGGAGATTCCTGCTAGTCCAAAGCTCCAGTCACTACCCACCTTGGGACAGCCTTACATGGCACCACTTTCTATTAGTGCCTTTCTCTCCTTGGTGGGTCCAGACCTGCCAGTCCGTATTTCCTGGGAGTCTCTCCTAGACAGGAGTGCAGGGGGACAGCTGAACCACCAAGTAGGCACTGTTCAGTCAAAAATAAACTTTAAGGTGAATGGGACAGAAATTTCCAAACCTGTGATACCCTCACCCTCTGCCGCCCTTCTCCTGAGCACAATGTTCTAAGATAGGAGAAAAGAACTAAAAATGGAGAGGCTAAATTTCTAAGAAATGAACAAGGGCAGAATAAAATTACCCACACAGAGCTCAGTCAAAGGGAGAGAAAAAGTGATAATGGCCAACCTCATCTTTTCGGAACACGAAGTGACGAGGCGACGATGGTGAATAGTTTAATTAGAGCCGCCTGGGCCGGGAGATATTAGCAACACAATTATGGGAGAGGGAAGACGGAAGTCGGGCCACCACACGCATGGCAGCGGTTTTGGGGGGAGACGGGCAAGGCTGGAGGATGGCAGGTTTGGCTGACTGGTGCCTCTAGTCAGGCTTATTCATTACCACCCCTTCCTGTCTCCTTGCCCCCTCACTGTCACCATCCACTAATGTGATCAGATACTGCTTTTGTTCAAAACGGAGCGGATCACCCTGCTTCCAGGATCTCAGGGACACGGCATTGGAAGACTTGGCCTGCCTCCAGCTAGCTCTGGGACCCTGGGCAAGCCTCGTCTCCTCTTAAGGTCTGAGGGTCCTTAAATGCATAAGGAAGGGGTTGGGTACAGGAATGTTTCCCCAAGGGTGGTCTGCACCCATGGGGGTCTCTGAGGCCCTTGCAGTGGGTGCACAAGATCAAGACTATTTTCATGATAATACTAGGATGCCATTTGCCTTGCTAACAGTGTTGTCTGTTTGCACTGATACAGCAAAAGCAGTAAGAGATAAGACCGCTAGCTCCTTATCAGGAAGCAGGGACACCAAATGGCACTAGCTGCCATTACATTCTTTGCCACCACGCATTCACATGGCGAATCACAGAAGATGCCACTTTTACTTAAGAATGTCCTTCCCACAAGTCTATGGTCAACTAATCTTCGACAAAGCAGGAAAGAATATGCAATGGGAAAAAAGACAGTCTGCTCTTGGTGTTGGGAAAACTGGACAGCTACATGCAGAAGAATGAAACTGGACCATGTCCTTCACCGTTCACAAAAATAAGATGGATGAAGAACCTGTGTGAGACAGGAAACCATCACAGTCCTAGAGAAGAACACAGGCAACAACTTCTTTGGCCTCAGCTGTAGCAGCTTCTTACTGAACACGTCACCGGAGGCAAAGGAAACAAAAGCAAAAATGAACTATTGCGACCTCATCAAGATAAAAAAGCTTCTGTACAGTGAAGGAAACAATCAACAAAACTAAAAGGCAACTGACAGAATGGGAGGAGATATTTGCAAATGATATATCTGATAAAGGGTTAGTATCCAAAAGCTATAAAGAACTTATCCAACTCAACACCCAAAAAAACAAATAATCCAATTAAGAAATGGGCAGAAGATATGAATAGACAGTTTTCCAAAGAAGACATCCAGATGGCCAACAGACACATGAAAAGATGCTCAACATCACTCATCATCAGGGCAATACAAATCAAAGCCACAGTGAGAGACCACCTCACACTGGTCAGAATAGCTAAAATTAACAACTCAGGAAATAACGGATATTGGGGAGGATGTGGAGAAAGGGGAACCCTCACACTGTTGGTGGGAATGCAAACTGGTACAGCCACTCTGGAAAACAGTATGGAGGTTCTTCAAAAAGTTAAAAATAGAACTTCCCTATGACCCAGCAATTGTACTACTGATTTGAAGGGGCACATATACCTCAATGTCTATAGCAGCATTATCAACAATAGTCAAACTACGGAAAGAACCCAAATGTCCATCGACTGATGAATGGATAAAGATGTGGTATATATAGACAATGAAATACTACTCAGCCATCAAAAGGAATTAAATCTTGCTATTTGCAATGCTTTGGATGGAGCTAGAGTGTGTTATACTAAGTGAAATAAGTCAGGCAGAGAATGACAAATACCATATGATTTTACTCATGTGGAATTTAAGAAACAAAATTCTTAAAATGAACATATGAGAAGGGAGAAAAAAGAGAGAGAGGAAAATAAACCAGAAGAGACTCTTTATGACAGAGAACAAACTGAGGGTTGATGGAGGGAGGTGGGTGGGGGATGGGCTAGAGGGGTGATGGGCAGTAAGGAGGGCACTTGTCATGATGAGCCTGGGGTGTTATTATATGTAAGTGATGAATCACTAAATTCTACTGAGAACAATATTACACTATATGTTACCTAACTAGAATTTAAGTAAAAACTTTAAAAAAAAAAGCATGTCCTTGATGAAGTAGTAAAAATTATGAATTAAGAAAAATCCCGAGTACACATCTTTTTCATATTCTGTGTGATGAAATGGGAAGTATGCATAAGACATTTCAGCAAACCAAAGGATGATGGTTTTCTGGAGGAAACGCTCTTGTAAGATGGAGCCACCAGCCAAAATAGTCCCTTTTTTCATGGGACACCACTTTTACTTAAAAGAAGCCTGACAGACAAACAATGGTAATTCCTATTTGGTCTCTGGAAGACATTTCAGCCGAGCCTATCGTTTCAAGGAAAGCAACTAACATATCTGTCACCAAAATGAAAAAAAAAATACCTAGCTTTCAAGTGAAAGAATTTTGGAAAACTTGTGTTTATCATTACGAGCTCAAAAGCTTCCCAATACCTAAAGACTTTTCTGATGAGGTAGATGTCAATGTTAACACAACGTTGAGTTTTTAATATTGCAGGCTAAAATGTGTTAACATTTGGAAGATCTGCATACTCTGAACTAACACTTTCCAAATGACCAAAATGGTGTTAAAAATCATGCCTGGGCAAGAGACCCATTCAAAGTGCAATGGATGTTTTAAAAAGACTATTTTTTAAAGAGCAGCTTTAGGTTGATAACAAAATTGAGAGAAAGGTAGAAATTTCCCATATACTCCCTGCCGCCACGCATGTCCAGCCTCCCCCACTATCCCATATTCCTCATCAGATAGCCCATTTGTTACCAAGGACGCACCTACATTAACACACCATGATCACCCAAAGTCTATGCTTAATCTCAGGGTTCACGCTTACTGTTGCACACTCTATGGGTTTGGACAAATTTACAATGTCATGTATCCGTAATTAGGGTATCGTGCGGAGTATTTCCACTGCCCTAAAAATCTCCCATGCTCTGCCTGTTCATCGCTTCCGCTCACCCCACCCATGGCAACCACTTATCTTTTTACTGTCCCCATAGTTTTGCCTTTTCTAGAATATCATACAGTTGGAATTATATAGTATGCAGCCTTTTCAGATTGGCTTTTTTCACTTAGCAATATGCACTTAAGGTTCCTCCACGTCTTTCCCTGGCTTGATAGCTCAGTTCTTTTTAGCGTGCGATAATGTTCCATTGTGTGTATGTACCAGTTTACTTATCCATTCACCTACTGAAGGACATCTTGGTTGCTTCCATGTTTTGGCAATTATGAATAAAGCTGCTATGAACACTTGTGTGCAGGTTTTTGTGTGGACCTAAGTTTTCACATTGTTTGAGTAAATATGGGAGACCATGATTTGCTGGATCCTGTGGTAGGAGTACGTTTCATTTTGTACGAAACTGCCAGACTGTCTTCCAAAGTGTGGCACCATTTTGCATTTTCCCCAGCAATGAAGGAGGGTCTCATTGCTCCACATCCTTGTCAGTGTTTGCAGTTGCCAGTGTTCCGGATTTTGGCCACTCCACTAATGTGGGGTGGTAGCTTGTTATTTTAATTTGCATTTCCCTGATGACCTGTGTTGTGGAACATCTTTTCATACCCTTATTTGCAATCTGTATATCTTCTTCCGTGATGTGTCTTAGGGTCTTGGGCCCATTTTTAAATTGGGGTGTTTACTTTTCTATTGTTGAGTTTTAAGAGTTCTTTGTATATTCTGGATATCTGTCTTCTATTAAACATGCTTTTTGCAAGTATTTTGTCCTGGCCCATGGCTTTTCTTCTTATTCTCTTGACAGTGGCCTTCACAGAGCAGTTTTAAATTTCTCTGAAGAGCAGTTTATCTACTTCTTTCATGGATCTTGACTTTGGTGTTGTATCTAAAAGTCATGTCATGCCCGAGGTCATCTTGATTCCCTCCTATGTAGCCTTTGAGGAGTTTTATGGTTTTGCTTTTTACATTTATGTCTGTCTATGATCCGTTTCGAGTTAATGGCTGTGAAAAGTGTAAAGCCTGTGTCTAGACTCATTTTTTTTTAATTTTTTAAAGTTTATTTATTTTTGAGAGAGAGACAGAGCACACATTGGGGAGGGGCAGAGAGAGAGGGAGATCCGGAATCTGAAGCAGGCTCCAGGCTCTGAGCTGTCAGCACAGAGCCCAATGCGGGGCTTGAACCCATGAATTGTGAGATCATGACCTGAGCCAAAGTTGGACAGTTAGCCAACTGAACCACCCAGGCGCCCCTAGATTTTTTTTTTTTTTTTTTTTTTTTTGCATGTGATGTCCCAGTTGTTCCAGCACCATTTGTTGAGGAGATCAGTGGATTTTAATGCAACATCCCAGGAAAAGGTCACTGATACTGTTTCAGATTGCAGTGGTAAGAAACTACCACCTGTCTAGTTCGGGTGAATTTCAAAGAAAAATTATCTGAAAAGGCGAGTAAAATATTCCTTTTCCAACTATGCGTTTATGTGGGACCAAATTTTATTCCTATCCTTCAATCAGAATAACACATCACAACAGACTGAACGCAGAAGTACATACAAGAATCAAGCTGTCTCCTATTATGCCAGCCACTAAAGAGATTTGCAAAAATGTAAAACAGTGGCATTCTTCTTACTGGAAAAATTTTAGAAACTAAAATAATTTTTCATAAAAATGTTATTTATACTAACGTGTAGTAGGTTTATCATCGTTATTTTTAAATGAATGCAATTTGACATTTTTGTGGTTTTAATTTCTAATGCAATAAAAGTCAGTAGCTGTAAGCTACATAAACAAAATGTTTATTGGGGTCCTCAATAATTTTTGAGAGTTTAAAGGGGTTCCAAAACCCAAAAGTTTGAGAAAGAGTAGACCAGCTCATTCTTCCTCGAACATTATGCCCTCGCACCTTTATCACTTTTGCAAAAGCCCTGTTTCACCTGAGTATCACCTACTAATTTTCTTAAATACAACTTCATACTTTATAAACGTCATACCCTTATCGTGGTACTTGGAAAACCTGCGTGAAGTATTTTAAATAGAGATACCCGTAAGGATACGTACAATGAAACATTTAACTAATGTTAAATTCTAGCAGGGTCCTGCTGCCTTTTCCTCTTTGTTAACAAGGGGGGCAGTTCAGGAGTGTTAAAGAGATATTAGCACCAGCCTGGGACTTTCTTCTTGAGCTTCTCAGGCTGAAAGAGAGGAAGGAATCATTTCCCGACTGGGTGAACCCACATTAGTAAACGGGGTGACCCTGTCCACCATCTCACCTCACCACTGACACCAGCGCATCGCACAGAAGGGTGGCAGGCACTTCCACTCGGGAAGGCCCCTGGGCACATGGTCTCTCAAGACCGTGCAGCCAGTACTCGTAAGGGCCAGCTGAAGAGTGACCGATTCATATACCTCATGGGCTGAGAGGTGGGGGAGAAGAAATGAGGCGTGAAGCTAGAGATAACCCCTCTCGGTTAGAAAGATAAGAATTTCGGGTTTCTGCCCAAGCCTGGTGGTGGTGGAAGCTGCCAGGGTTGGGGTTGAGGAGGAAGTTCTGGGGTGAGGACCCAGGGCAGGCCAAACCAACCAGGTCCAGAAGGTCGGCAAGTCGAGGCCACTACGGTGTCTTCTGTGGGCCCTGGAGCTGGAAGCACAGACACCTGCGTGGACACGCGTGCTCGGAGGTCTGGCTGTCAAGGAGGAGCCCTAAGACATAATACCGGTAGCTAGTATTCAGTGAGCCCTTCCTATGTACTTTATTTCATTTAATGTTCAGAAGTATTACCATTTCACCCTTTAATAATCAGAGAAACCAAAGGTCAGATGGGTCACGGGGCTGCCCAAGGTCACTCAGCTAGCAGGTGGCACACCTGGGATTTGAACTCTAGCCGTCTGGCTCCAGAGCTCACTGCATAATTACCACACAGCACTGCTTCCCACCTCCTGCTCTGAGGGGAAAACTGAGGCCTGCATGGAGGAGGTGGGACCTTGTCCAAGGTCACCCAGCAAGCCTGGGGGCAGCGCTGGGCCAGAGCCCTGGTCTTCTGACTTCTCCCCGAGGCCAGGGTCTGGGAAAGCTGGCACCTGGGACATGCTCTTACCGCCACCACGGCATTCCTAGCCCTGTTGCTAAGGGGACGGAGCCCTCAGGGGGCCTGACTGGTGCCCACCCTGGGGACCCAGTGCTGGCTGGTGCCCACTCTGGGGACCCAGTGTTAGTGTGTTGATGCTGGCACTGTTTACATGAGGCAGGTGGGATGGTGACAGGTGTAAAAAACAAGGGTGACAAATGCTCTTGTCAACCAGACACCGTTGAGGCAGAGTGGCACCCGTGGCTGTGCAGCAGCTGGTCCGGGCCACCCTGGGAGCGGCAGGAGCTGGAAGGCATGTTGGGACCAGGTGCGATGCCGGCTCCCCTGACTCCCAGTGCCTGGCCTCAAGAGAGGAGCCCAGGGCAGGGGGAGGCTTGGAACGGAGTGAAGCCTCCGTGGGCCTCTCATGTTAGGAGGGGAGGATGCAGAGAGCCCGGGGCCCGGTGGGTGGGAGCTGCTCCAGCCCGGGTACTACCACCTCAGCGACTTTCCCCAAGGCCTGGGACCAGGGTGCCCGGCCTCCCCTCCCCACTTAGCCCCTGCCATCCTCATCATCTCCCTGACATTGACCCTGGGTGACCATGGGCATGGGGTGAGGACAAGGCCCTAGCTGCACACACCTGGGTATGGAAGGCTGGGCAGGGGCCTCTGTGCCTGAGGCTCAGTCCTGCCCTGCGCTGAAGAAAAGCTGCACACGGCTCGCTGAGCAGAGGGTGGGCAGTGGAACCCTCTACCCAGCTGGGGAGAGGCACGATGCACTGGCTCAGGCGGCCCGCACTCTCTGAAACTGCAGGGCCACAAGGAGGCCACCTGGCGCCCCCAGGGCTCAGGTTCCTCTCCCCTCCAAGGCCGCTCTTGCTTTCCTTTGTCCCTCTGTCTCCTCTCTCTCCTCTCCCATGTCCTCTCCTCCAGCCTCAGCCAGGATAGAAGCCAGCCCACACAGCACCTTTCCGGGGGTTAGGAAAAAAGGAGTTCTTTCCTTCAAGCTACACGGTCTGGCAAGGGGAAGGTGGGCTGGGTTTCAGCCCTCTCGCGGCCCCTGGGTTTGAGACCCTTCTGCAGGCCACCACCTGCCCTGTAGCTGAGCTGGAGGTGTTGGGGTGTGACTGTGAAGTGTGCTGCTTGTGGGCCAAGGCTCCTAAGATGCAAGCGTGCCCTCTGAATGCACGTGATGACAAAGTCCTGGGTGGTGGCGCTGGAAGAGGGAAGATGGAAGGAGCTGGTCCGTGAATCACCGTGTGGAGGAGAGCCACCCACCCGCAGCACCTGCCCTACACTATCAGAGCAAGAAATAACCTTCTGTTGCGTGTGAATCATGAGACATCGGCGATGTCGGCTGCAGTGGCCAGTGGTGCCCTTATCCATGAGTCCTGATAGTGTTCCTCCTCTCCTGGTTTCTGGACAGGAACTAGATTGCCCTCTCAATAAGTTGGACAAGGGCAGAGGCCAGTGTTCTGGAATATCAAAGAATCCGTGTCCCCCTCTATTCCCCTGAACACAAGAAAAAGTGCCCCCCAGCCATGCCTCCCAAGCCTCAGCCACGTACCTGCCGCTGGCGTGATGTTTGTTCACCACTGTATCTGCAGAACCCTGCATGGTGCATAGTAGGTGCTCAATAAATAATGCTAAAATCTGGCCGTGTTTGGATACCACCTGTACTCTAGTGGGCTTAATATTTTTCTTTAGACTTGCATCTACTTAAAACTTACTTTAAGAGAAAGGAAATTTAGTATCGCTAACAACATTTGCAAAAGGATATTTGATAGCTTAGTTTTTTAATCTTTTTCTAATATGCGTTAAAGTAAGTTAATAGCTGCTGAGATAAAAATCAACACGTGCATCCATCGTGCTAGCTAAAATCTGCCTGTGTCCTCCACCTGGGAAGCACCGCCCCGCAGTGAGCAGCAGAGGGCAGGCACAAGGCCAGGGTGTCCCCAGGGTCTCAAGCAGAAGGTGCAAGCCCAGGAGCAATGAATCCGGCTCCAGCCCCTACGCAGGGGGCTGGGAATAACCCACTTCACCGCCCCACGGTGGGCGCCACTGCATGGCCTTGAGCCTCCTCCCACCAGCAGGGCTTCATGTTCTGTGAAACCTGGAGAACTACCCAGATTTACTGGGAGTGTATGCTGCTTGCTGGGGGGCAGCACAGGATGGGGGGTGGCTTGCCATGGGCTCCAGGCTTCGTCTGCCACGGACCTCCTGTCTCCTTCTCTGTCCTCACTTCCCTCCCTGGTTTTCTGGTTTTGGTTTCAGGAGGGAATGAGTCCACTGGTGGCTACAGTTCCCAAGGGGTGTGTGACATTCTCACCGGAAGGGAAGGGGCTCCTGTGCCTTCTTGACTTGGGTGGGGGGATGGCAACAGTGAGTCTGTTCTGACTGACCCCCCACCCCCACGGCTCCACCCCCAGCAGGCACCTTGAGGCCTCAGCTTTGCTGTGATGGTCACCCCAAATTGCTTGGACACAGACACAGAAGAACCAGGGGCTCTGGCCTGCTAAGGAGCTTTGTTGTCATGGAGACTTCTGTCTCCTAGCTGCCAATGTCCTCTTAAAAGGCAGTGCGAAGGTAAGTGCCCAGCACCAAGGCCAGCAGGGAAGACGGAAGGAAGGAGGGAGGGACATCTGTCCTGCCCACCTGTCCCCAGCAGCCTTGTGGCTAAGTGGGCACTTGCCCTGCCGTGAGGTGGGCTGTCCCCCAAGCAGGCGCTATATGACTCTTCTCTTTGTGTGCTGATGGGGGAGGGGCAGAGAATGACCCCTTCCTGGGAGCCACCGAATCCAAATCCAGGACTGTCCCCTCCCAAGCCTCTAACGCCTCACCCAGCCACCAAATGAACTTCAGCAATACCCTTAAAAGAAAAATCACTGTGGATTTCACTCCACATTAGACTTGACCTGCTGAAAAAAGGTGGGGCTCATTGGTCTGGTCCCGACCCCATCTCTGTTGACCTCTCGTCCTGACCCGTCCCGCACCTCCCTTCCATTCTTCCTCTTGCTTCCACCTACACTCATGCTCTGGCCTCCCATCCTGAGTCTGTCCCCAACACTGCTCCCCACCGCAAGCCACTGTCCTCTGTGCTTCCTCCCTGCCCACCTCTCGTCAGGGCTCTCAGTGCCCTCCCTGTCACCAGCTGCCGTCTGCTCACTTCTGTCTCTGGGTGCTGGGCCCTGTGGATGCTGCTTCCTGGGCAGTGTGCTGAATTCCAGGTCACATTAATCCACCGCAGGCCCTCCCCCGTCTCCCTTGTGGGCCCTTATCCCTCCACCCAACGTTTAAGTTCCCGAGGGCTCAGTCCTCAAACCCCTTCTTGCTTTCATAAGTCACCTTCTCCCTTGGCAGAATGTCACCAGATCGTCCTCTGTGCAGGGGGCTGCCGAGTGACCCCACCTGACCTCTTGTTCACTGGCTCCTCTGCTCAGCTCAGCACGCTTTCGGTCAATCCCACCTTCTCCCCGGCGCCTGCGTTCCTATGTCACAGTCTGCAACACTGCCTTCCTTCCCGTCTCAGTCTTGTGATTTCCACCAAAGCAACAAACGACCGCTGCTATTTCCTTGTTTTTTAAAAATGACATCAAATGGGCTCATTTTAAATAATCAGCTTATCTTAAACAATAATATCCATGAAATCAGGGGTCTGGGTGTTAATTTTTCTAATATATGCTAAAACACATAAAAGCACTCAAACAAAAGATGTTGGCCTGTGTGAATGGGTGGCCAGGAATGCCTGCACCACTCTCTGGGGACATGCGGCCTCTTCGCAAGGGTAATTCTGTGCTTCCGGTCACAGAAGCTGGAGAGCCCATGGTCAGCTCTTCTCTCTTCCTTTCCTCTGTCCCTGCAGCCAAATCTGCGGACAGATTCCAAAGAACTGTCATTTACCCCCAGAAAGGTCTGAACTCTGACCCTTTCCCTTTCCCTCCAAGGTCAGCCCTGACTCTCCGGCATCGATAACAGCAGGCATCCAGAACACCCGGTCTCCTGGCTCCAGGCTCTGTCACTTTAATCTGTTGCCAAGCAAACATTTAATCACACCCCAGCCCCCAATGGTTCACAAGTGATGGATCCAAGGCCACCCCGCCCATCACCTACTAGAACTCATTCTATCTGTTGCCCATGCTCCTCAGCCACCTCGCCGCCCTGCCTCCCTTCCGTTGGAGGAAATGGGTAAAGACTTTTGTGGAGAAGAAGATGGAGAACAGAGAGAAGGAATGGGGCAGAGACCTCTGTGGGTGGTCAGGAGCCAGGTGGGTGGGGCAAGTCCAGGGGAAGCAAGTGGGGGGGGGGTCGTGGCACAGGTCACACCAGATTTTTACAAAATGCAAGGATTTTGCCTCCAAGGGTGTGGGCACATCATCTCATTGCTCTGTGGCTTAGTTTCCTCAAGTATAAATGGTGGTGTTCTCCCTGCCATGTTGTCCTCCCATGGTTTGTGAGAACCCAGGGTCCAGGGAAACGTGTTCTCTGAACTGTGAACTGCTTAAAGCATGGTGTGCGGGTGCAGGTGCACACATGGGGATCAGTGCTGGTAGCATGAGTAATAATTACAGTAGCCGTACCTCTGCCTGGGTAAGCCGTCTTTGTGAGCTAACACGGGGTGGACAAGAGGAAGCACGTGAAGGAGCTTCTGAGGGTAGCTGGCTCATCACACCTGGGGCTGCTCTTTCCAGAAAGCAGAACAGTATCTTGCACTTCAGGTGTCTCTCTGGGCCAGCTGGTCACTGCACCTCCAACTTGGAGGCCCATCCGCTGTCTTCCGAGTTGAAAGGGACTGGGATGGCCTCTTCCGGAGTCTGGGAGGGAGGGGGTGGGACTTCTCCACCTTTTGGGCCTCAGAGGCTGGCAGGGAGGAGTCCCCAGGAGGGAGTGGCCCCTCCCCAAGAGGATGCCGGGAGGCTATTACACAAGAACCAGGCCTGTTTCTATAGCACAGGGGGAGCCTGGGGTGGGGCGATGCCTATGGCCAGCTCAGGCCAGAGCTCTGCCCAATAAGTGCCCCCACGATGGCCCAGGCAGGACAAAAGCTCATTCTTCAAGGGCAAGGCCACTGCTTCAATTAGCTCTCCTCCCAGGAGTGGGTCTACTGATCCCCTAAAAGGCACAGCAGGCTCCCGAGGGCTACAGCCCCCTGCGGGCCCAAGCCTTTACTCCAGTCCCAGCCACATTGTGCCCCGAGGCCCCATGCTGCTCTTTTCACTCCCTTTGCCTGGCCAGCGGTAGGCGATTGCTTTGAAGTCGGCCCTCTGTTCCAATTGGAAACTTTGCTCAGAACCAAAATTAGAGAGGCTGCACAATCAGCTTGCAATTTAAAATGCCACCCAGGCCTCTCCCTACACCGCCCCCCCCCCCCATCGCAAAATGTCATCTTAATTAGATGGAGCCAGGCTTCATGTTTCCGAATTTCAAGGTAATTTCTCTAGGACATCTCCCCCCTTGTAGTTATTTTTATCTTCAGGATAAGGTGGTGGGGGGAGGGCACACTGAGGCTACCTGTGGGTCCGCACACGCCTCCATCCTCCAGCAGCGGGGCTCCCCCGGCGGCCGAAAACTCACTGATCTCAGAGTTCTCAGGGAAGGTTGTGTTGTGGGTTCTTCTTCCATTTCATTCAGCACAACACCTTCCAGGCCCTCTCTCCCAGGCAAGGGCAAGGGGCTATGCTAAGGGTTGGGAGGGAACACTGTGGAGGCTGGGTGGCGTGGCCGGCACTGTCCCCAGAACAGTGTTCCCCAAGCCACTCGCCAGCCAGGTGGCCCAGCCTCGCCTGTCACTCGCTTTCCTGCCTAGGTTCTGCTGGCCACCCAGCTCTGCATGGTTGAAGGACAGTCCCTAAAGGACAGGCCACTGGGGACCCTGCATTAATACCACTGATGACACCCAGAGAGGTTTCCGATTCTCTGTCGAGGATTCTGACTAATTGTGGGTAAGAAAATTTCAGTTTGGTACTAAGTCTGTGCTGCCCCTAAACATGCCGATCATCTCTTCCGACCAAGAGGGGGCAACCTGGGTGGGTCTCCTCTGGGTTCTGGAGAGAATTTTACAAACGCTGATCCACAGCCCCAACCTGTCCTGAAGGAGTATGTCAGGGAGGGCCCAGTTATGGGCTGAACTGTGTCCCCCAAAATTCATATATTGAAGCCCTACCCACTCAGTACCTCAGAATGTGACTGTGTTTGGAGGGAGGGTCTTTTTTTTTAGGCATTTTAAAAATGTTTATTTATTTTTGAGAGACAGAGAGACAGAGTGTGAGTAGGGGAGGGGCAGGGAGAGAGGGAGACACAGAATCTGAAGCAGGCTCCAGGCTCTGAGCTGTCAGCACAGAGCCTGACGTGGGGCTCGAACTAATGAACCCTGAGAACATGACCTGAGCCAAAGTTGGATACTTAACTGACTGAACCACCCAGGTGCCCCTGGGAGGGGGGGGGGGGGCTGGTCTTTAAAGAGGTAATTAAATTAAAAGGAGGTCTTAAAAATTTTTTTAATGTTTATTTATTTTTGAGAGAGAGCACATGCGTGAGCACATGAGCAGGGAGAGAGGGAGGGAGCTAAGGATCTGAAGCAGGCTCTGAGCTGTCAGCAGAGAGCCCGATGTGGGGTTCGAACTCATGAACAGTGAGATCACAGCCTGAGCTGAAGTCAGAAGCTCAACAGACTGAGCCACCCAGGCGCCCCAAAATGAGGTTTTTAGATTGGGCCCTCATCTATTCTGGCTGGTATACTTAGAAGGAGATTATGACACCTCCAGAGGGGAGACTGTGTGAGGACACAAGAGAGGACAGACACCCACAAGCCAATGAGAGAGGCCTCTGAGGGAACTAACTCTCATGACACCATAGCCTCAGACTACCAGCCTCCAAAACTGTGAGAGAATAAAGTCCTACTGTGTAAGCCGCCTTGTCTACGGTACTCTGTTGGGGCGGCCCTAGCAAATGAATACAGCTCCGGAGACTGGGCTCTCCTTGGGGCTGGGAGCAGGGCTCTCTATCATTCCAAGCTACCTGCAAAGCAGTGTAGGATCTGGGTCCGGCCTCCCTTTGAACCTCATCCTGAGGCACCCTTGCCTTCACTTACCACCTGCCAGCCACCCTGCCCCCTTCCTAGGCTTTGCCACACACAAACAAGCTCATTTCTGGCTCAGGGCCTTTGCACGGCTCCTCCTAATAGCTCAAGTCTCCAAGACTGGCTCCTTCTTAGTCTTCCAATCTCAGTTTAAATCTAAATCCTAGAGAAAGCTCTCCCTGACTACCTCGTCCCTCCATCTAAAAGCAGGGGCTTCTTGTTCCCACGCCAGCATTCTTTCCTTAAATAGTACTTATCGCAATGTGTAACTGGATATGTGTGTTTCCTCAGTGACTATTTCTCTTCCTAGCAAGACTGTGAGCTCCATGAGGGCAGGGCCTGCATCTGCTCTGTTCACTGTTTAGTTCATTCACAGGGTGATGCTTGTGGGATGAATGAACTCTAGGCCAGAAGCTGAGATGGAGAGCAGATGCCATCTCCCTGTCCTTGGGAGCCCTGGAAGCCCGAGAGCGAGCTGAAGGTGGGATAAGGAAGCAGAGAAGGGACCACCCGGAACCTGCTCTCAAGGTCTCTGCAGGAAACCTGGGGAAGTGAGGTTATGGGGGAGGCAGTGCCCTTCCCGGGTGCCCACCTATGTCAGCTGAATACGGACACAACCACGTATGTGTGCAACGCATGTCCAAGGGACAGGCCAGCTCACCAACTCTCAGCCAGTCCTAGGTGGGTGGTCAGTGAAATCCCGAAACTGAGTCATGAATGATGGTATAGGGCTATTTGCAGGGGTAAAGGGGGCTGTTTTATTATCTCAATTTCAAACTCTCTAATATTCCTCTGAAGAAACTGGCTTGGAATACGAGCATCCTCCGCTTTTTGAAAGTTTGCATTATGCCACCTCTCTCTCTCTTTTGTTTTTTTTTTTTTTAAGTTTATTTACTTATTTGTTGAGAGAGAGAGAGAGAGTGAGTGAGTAGGGGAGGGGCAGAGAGACAGGGAGAGAGAGAATCCCAATCAGGGAGCACTGAGCACTGTGAGCTCAGAGCCCCATGGGGAGCTTGAACTCATGAACTGTGAGATCATGACCTATGCCCAAATCAAGTGTCAGACGCTTAACCGACGGAGCCACCCAGGCACCCCTATGCCACCTCTCTTTTAGGAGAGGCCTATGTCAGTAGCTGTTTTCACGAACCGAAAAAAATCCAAAGACGATTTTCACTTTTACCAAAAAAAAAAAAAAAAAAAAAAAAAAAAAAGCAAAAAGCAAACCCAGCATTCAACATTTCTTCCGTGGTGAGCTGTCATAGAGGCAGCGCACACCCCGAGCAGTGAGCGCCCCGCCGAGCTCCTTCCCTGGGAGCCTCTGCACTGAGCATCTCAGCAGCAAGCCACCAGAGCTTTGAACCGGGTCTCTGAGGATCTGTGCTTTATCTCATTTGCTCTGCGCATCCCTTAGCAAGATGTGCCCCAAGATATGTGTCCCAAGGAAAAGCCTAAAATTAAGGTTACTTTTTGGGTCTAGCGATGCTCAAAAATTTTTCTGTATAAATTAACAGTAATTAACTCTTAGCTTTATGCCATTTGGCTTACAAAAGGGCTCATAGGGATGCTCTGCTTTCGGGTAGTGGGGGAAACCTGTCCTAAAAATGAAAACTGAAGAAAGAACACGAACTTCAGAAAAGCGGAGACTGTTGGCCAACATTAAAGAGAGAGAGAGAAAAAGGAACTGTAAACCGACTTTTGAGCCTAATTCCATAATTAAATCCACATGGGCTCCTTCCTCTCAGGAATTGTGAGGAACCCGTCTTCTCTTCTTACAGTTGATGGACATGAAAGCCTCAGCTCCCAAAAAGTTGGTGTTAATTTTAAAAAGATGTGCTTATGTTCAGTGCATCTAACGTATCCCTTATTTTGAACATTAAATAAACACATTTTCATTAATGGAAAGTTAGTATCTCCCTGGATCCACTGAAAAAATGACGAACACCTCGAGAGCACCAGCTTGGGGAGGGACCAGTGATCTTCCTGCCTGGGATGGCCACAGGTCTTGGTCATCCCTGGAGACAAGACTAGAATTTGGGGCAAGGACTTGAGCAAGGGGTGAACAGAACACAGGTGTCCAGCAGGCGGGCAAAGCCCCCGAGAAGCAAGTGAGGCAGTAACAAGGGGCTCAGTGCCACCCATGAGGGTGGCACTTGAGTGTAGGTCTCATCACCTTCTAGGGTATGTGTTTCCAGATCTCTCCCTGGACCCTGAGGGGTCCTATGCCAGGCTCCCTCTTGCATTTAGGATCTACCACTGAGCTGGGCACCCAGCAGGGGCTCAGTCAACATTTGCTGAACAAATGAACTTGGCAGGGAAAGAGCCAAAAAGCATCATGCCAAGGGGTTGGAAGACATGGGGGTATAGGTATTCTCCCCACTGTGGACTTCCAGGTAGCTTTCCCCTGCTGTACTCCGTGAAGTTAAGTGAGCTGTACCAGGTAGACCAGACCATTGAAGCTGGCTTCAACGTCAGGGCCAAATCTGATCACGGTAGTGGCTCTCTGGGGCACTGGTTACCTGAGAGCAATCAGGTGAGGTTCAGCGCTGTGATGGAGAAGCAGTGACTGCCAGGGTCAAGGGCTGGGGGTCAATGGTAGCTCTCACACCACATCTCTGCCTCTCTTTGGATGTGATCATGCCCAAGGTCACTGAAAGCATCATACTCTGCAGTGCTGTGACAAGCACGCACGTACTTAAAAAGTTCAACCATCAGGAGGGGCTCGCCCGTCCCAGGTGAAATCTCTGCCCAAGGCCTCGCCACCTCAGATGCCAACTCCAGCTCTGCTATATGGGCGTCTTCCCGACCTTGCCCACGTCAGGGTCCCCGGACAAAATGATGGCAACAGTACGGAACCTTGAAGTGAACATGAGAGGGTTCCTTGGGCATGTCTGTAGCCCATTTCATGCACCAGGACACGATGGTGGGGTGTCTCTGTTCTGGGAAGGCTTTGCGCACCGGCTTCCGTACCTGGCTCTCTTCTGAGGTCCTACACCGGGCTCCGGATCGCAGTTGGTTGCTGAATGGGTGTCCTTGTGTCAGTCTTGAAAACAAGACTGTGATCCCTCTTGGTGGTGTCTTCAACCCACCCCAGCCATGGGACAGGGCACAGAGCTGGCCACACAAAAGGTGGACTGAAGTCATGTGAAACCGTCTGGAAGTGGCGGGATTAGTGGTCAAAGGCTGCTTACAACTCCTGTGGCCCTTTTCCACTGATTCCACCTTGATGGCCCATGGAGGTCCCGTTTCAGGCCATGGGGAGTTCCAGAGATGGCGCCAGGATGTCCGTGAGCTGCAGCTGGGAAGCTAGACAATATGCACTGGGTGTTTGTTGGATGCTGGCTCCAGCATTTTATCCTCCCAGAAAAATTTTAGGTGGAATTATTTACAGATAGAAAAAAAGCGTTTTTCCATGACTCATTCAATTAATTATAAGCAGCTGTTTTTATTAATTTGGGGGCGTGTAAGAAAAGGGAAATGTCAGGGCAAGACACACATATAAAGTTGAGGACACAGGTTAGGGGAGGAATCGATATACACAGTGACTGTATTGGTAAGTGTGGGCAGGCTGGTGGGCCGGCCGTGCTCAAGGCCCCTTCTGAGCAGCAGTCAGTGTGGGAACCCCCATCACACAGGGCACTGCTACCTGCTGACCACGGAAAGGAGTTAGACTTCTATTTTGGGTGTGGTGGGAAGCCAGAGGAGGTTGGTGGCAGAGCTGGAAGAGTGGCCACAGAGAGAACACCGAGGAGGCTACTGCAGCCATCAGATGAGAAAGGCTTGGGGGAGTGTCAGAGCTGGAAGGGTGCTTAGAAATGATGCTGTTTATGCCCCCTCACCATACGAGTTGGGAAAGTGAGGCACAGGAAGGGGCCGGCTCAAGGCTATAGGGTCAATGTTGGCCCAGCTGGTAACTCCCAGCACGGAGGCGGGAGCAAGTGTAGCCGGGAAGCGGGAAGCGGGGCTTGGCAGGGAGAGAAGGAGCAGGTGGTGGTGGACCCCCATCGGTCAGAGGCCACAGTTTGCACTGATAAGTAGCCAGGGGCCCAGGGAGCCTCAGCCTGCCTGGGCTGGTGCCGGTGTCCCTGAGAACTGAATACTCCAGGCAGAAAGGGGTGGCAGAGGGGCTAGAAGCAATAGATTCTGAGCTGCAGATCGAGGAGACAAAGTTCACATCAACACGAGGCAGGACGCAGGTGCGGCTGTCGGGATGAGCTGGTGGGACCCGTGGGTGGGGGCGCTCAGGGTCCCAGGACTTTCGGCCCACACCCACACTTCCAGACAGCAACACCATGAGCAGTAATTGGACTTGGGAACCAGGCTTCCTTAGCCTCTTGGAGTCTATCTTCATCTGTAAAATGGGGATGATGAGAGAGTGCAGTCAAGCGCTCAGCGGGACACATAGTAAGAACTCAACATAATGGCCACTGTGGTTTATTAATCGCATCTGTCTAGAGCTGCTTGACTGAACCCTTCAATCAGGCAGAATGGCTGAGCTGGGTTCCACTTGCGACAAACGCACAGTGAAACAAGTCTAAGTCAGGGGTTTAGCTAAAAATAACTCACCGAAACAAAACAAAAAAATTATGGCAGCCAAATAAATAAGAAACCACCAATCTCTCTGTACGCACATGCACACACGTAACAATAATGGAAAAAATTACCTGCCTCTGATAAGTGCTTAGAGAGTCAACAGGAAAATGGCCCTGCCTCCCGGAGCCTCTTCATCCCCTGGATAAACAACTAAGAGCAAGGTTGCGGACGATGCAGTCTAAGGGGTCCCGGAGCTGGAAGCTGGAGCTGGGGTGTGTCTGGATCTTCCCGATCCCCAAAGCCTGTCGGCTCTACCTCGCCTCAAGAGCCTTGATCCTCAAAGGCACATCCGAGTCACCCCAACGGACTTAGCGAAGTGTGTTATGCGGTCTGGTGATACTCCAGGGGGCTTGAAATGGAAAACTGTCAATCAACTGTGTTGCTCAAGTAGGCCTCAACTCCGTTTTCCAGACCACCGTAGCTCTGATATTGTCAACCACTGTCAACACTAACCGCCGTCAGCATCGGCCAGCCTGTATCCATACCGGCCACACGGGCGGAGATCGGAGCTCTCGGAAGTCTGAGGTGGCCTTGCACCTCGGGGAACCAGTAGTGGTGAGTGTCAGGCTTCTGGAACTAAACCTGTTCGCTGGGAACCCTGACAAATTAGTGGGAGACGACCAGGTCAGACCCTACTTTGTAAAATGAGGTTTAAGTGAAACTCCTCGCAACTGGTGGTTCAACTGGTAGCCCAGAAGCAGCCCGAGAAAACTCAGGAATGCCTGGGCTACAGCCACAGATGTGCCATCAGTACCATCAAGAGTGCCCGGGCCAAAAGCAGGGGCGTGATTTTCAGACCTGTTTGTGTAAGAGTTTATGTTTTATTTATTTATTTTTTTTAACGTTTATTTATTTTTGAGACAGAGAGAGACAGAGCATGAATGGGGGAGGGTCAGAGAGAGAGAGAGAGAGAGAGGCACAGAATCTGAAGCAGGCTCCAGGCTCTGAGCTGTCAGTACAGAGCACGAGGCGGGGCTCGAACTCACAGACCGCGAGATCACGACCTGAGCTGAAGTCGTACGCTCAACCAACTGAGCCACCCAGGCGCCCCTAAAAGTTTATGTTTTAAAAGATATTGTTAAAGGGGCGCCTGGGTGGCTCAGTAGGTTGAGCGTCCGACTCTGGCTCAGGTCGTGATCTCGCAGTTGACGAGTTCGAGCCCCACCTCGGGTTCTGTGCTGACAGCTCAGAGCCTGGAGCCTGCTTCAGATTCTGTGTCTCCCTCTCTCTTTGCCCCTCCCCTGCTCATGCTCTCTCAAAAATAATAAATAAATGTTAAAAAAAAAAGATGTTCTTAAAAAATTTTGTTTTGCTCAGTTACCTAGGAAAGCAATATCTTTTTTTAAGTTTATTTATTTAAGGAATCGGTGGGGGGCTTGAACTCACAACCCCAAGATCAAGAGTCACATGCTCTATTGACTGAGACAGCCAGGTGCCCCCAAAAGATATTCTGTTTGCTTCTCTGGGATAAAGCCAAACAGGGAATCATCCTATTTTACATGTGAGAAACCCGAAGTCTGGAGAGGCAAGTATTTTACCCAGAGAGACATCTGGAGGCGGATGACCCTATGTTTTGGTCCTGGTTCTACCACTAGCTGTGTGACCTCACCAAG
This sequence comes from Leopardus geoffroyi, assembly GCF_018350155.1. Classification (NCBI taxonomy): domain Eukaryota; kingdom Metazoa; phylum Chordata; class Mammalia; order Carnivora; family Felidae; genus Leopardus; species Leopardus geoffroyi. The sequence continues at coordinate 33,596,075 of NC_059335.1, read as the reverse complement.
CCTTAGCAATCCAACCTGTTGGATAGTTCCAACTTCCTGGGGTGTTATGAGGTTGACAGGGATGAATATAAGCCTTTGAGGACAGTGCCGGACACATGGTGAGCAGTCAGCAGATGTCCGCTGTTATATGCCACACGGCTGGCCAAGGGTGAGTTGTGGGAGAAGCCAGGTGGTTACCACCTTGACTTCAAGCAGCCACCCACTTATTGCACCTGCTTGCTTAAATCCTTTGCGTTGTGAGGCCACCATCTGGCTGTTCTTGTTAGTCATTTTTTCTTCTCTGAGCTCTAATTTCCATGAGAATTACTCTTCTCAAAGGCTTCAGCTGGCAGCCTACATGCCTGGCACATAGTAGGTCTTTAATGGAAACTTTTCAGGATTATAGACAGCCCCTCTGAGATGTCATGAAAGCTAGAGGCCCTCTCCTTAGGGAAAGCACATGGCCAAACATACACAAAACCACACCCGGAAGTACACGTCCAAATGCACACGTGTGTGTGCGTATGTGTGCACACCCCTCCCCCATCTTCCTTTTAGTTTTGGGGTTACAGCCCCCGAATCCCTGATTAGGAACCTGATCCAAACGGTTCCTAAGCCACAAGAGCCATTCTGATTGTCTGGGGAGAGGCCGCTCCCTGACGCCTGGGAAAACGGGGCTGATTTCTTGGCAAACTTGCCTGTGTGACTCTTCCTATCCTGCTGAAGATGCTCGTTCCTCACCATGTACACTGTGCAAGAGGCTCCTCTGCTGGCTCCCCATGCAAATTTAATAATGTTCTGAAACCCTGGTCTCACATAAATCTAAATGTGTTTCCAACTCTGAGGTTCGGCTCTCGGGAGGAGGCTTTCAGAAATCATTCAGGGAGTTATTTGATATACTGAGTAGACAGCTTATTGGAAAAAGTGATTCAGAGACAGGAACGAAAGAAGAAAAGGAAGAGCTGGGAGGGACCGGGGAAGAAAAGAAAGGGAGAAAAGGTGGTGGTGGGGGGGCCCTATGGGGGCGGAGCCAGGGGGGGTGGCCAGGACAGGCCGCACAGTGACCGCTTGGCAGTGGCTGCTCTGCCCGTCACATGCAGCGCCACGCCAGGCCCTTTCTGAAAAGGCTTTTATTTGAGAGAATTAGCCGCCGACTGGAGGAAGCAGGCCCAGGGCCCCACCTCCCCAGAGTGGGATTCACCTCCATTAACCTTTCAGTAAAGAACCAGAAAAGCTTCCTTTCTCCGGCAGACAGCCCCAGAAGGGGGCTTCCCCCCACCAGAGTGAAGATGAGAATGTTCACCTGGGCTGTGTGCTCTGAGCCACCCTGGGGCTGCTGACCCGGCCTTGGGAGTCAGGCAGGCCTGGTGCTAGGTCCTGGCTCTGTCATCTGTCAGCTGTGTGACCATGGGTAAGTCACTCCGCCCTTTCTGAGCCTCAGTCTCCTTATCTGTAAAATGAGCAGAATCACAGACTCACCTAGCTCCTCTGGGCAGGCGAGGATCCCCAGACTCCAGACCCCTCTGTCCTGCTTTTAGAACCCCTGGCCTTCAGTGCACAGTGTGACTCTTTTACCTGACTCACTTCTGGAAAAAGTTAAGTCCTTACTTTGGCCTTCTGATATCTTGGCGATCATGAACGGAACGGGCTACATATTTTTTGGATTCCTATTAAAATAGATACGCTACTATTAAAAGGAAGCATGTCAGGGTGACACCAGAAAGGGCAGGGGCTGGCGCAAAGCTCCATTTATGGGGTGGTTGGTTGTTCACTGCCCACCATCATCACTGTCACTCAGAAGTGCGGGCTGAAGAGGAGTTGACGGTGGGGCTTATCCAGGCACTTGCTTCGAGAACCCTCCCCTCCATCTGGGGTACCAATACTCTTTCTGCTAAAGCCTGGGTTTCTGACCCCGACCTGGGTTCTTCCTTCACCTGCTTTTCCCCACCTTTCCCACACTACGTCGTGTCTACACGTTTACACAAAAGCAGCCCCCACAAAGATGGCTACATTTTTCTTGTCTCGTTGTGCATGAAGGAGGGAATCTGCTCTCCCTGGCCCAGCACAGCTGCACACATTTTCCCCATCTTCACCACTCTATCTCCCCAATTTGGTAGAACCTGAATTTCTAAGGAGGGAAAAAGTCCTCCATCCAGCACTGCCTGGTTATTTGTCAATTCTGCCTTGCTGACTAACCCAGAATTTCCTAATTACAACTCCACCGGGAAGCTGTCACAGTTTCGTTAAAAAAAAAAAAAAAGAGAGAGAGAGAGAAGGAAAAAAAAAAAACAAAACCCCTCAAATTCAAACCTTAGAAAAAATTCTCACCTTGTAAAACAAACAAACAAGCCAATCAAACATAGTGGGTGCCCTGTGCCTGTGGCCTCAATGCAGCTGGAGGCTGTGTGTGCAGAAGAAACAGGGTTGGGTTAGACTCAGAAGTCCCAGGCCCAAGTTCGGGATCTGGTCTCACCATCCGTGTGATGCTGGGCGAGGCACTGGACTTCTCTGAGCCTCGCTTGCTAATCTGCACGGGGGTCGAGATGGGCTGGCTCGTGAGGCTGCCCTGAGAACGAGGGGCAGGGTGTGAGTGCCTTGTGAGGTGTGGAGCACCATGCACACATTAGAGGTGCGAAGGTTTTCTGGTGTAAGGGGTGACTTTGGGGCCTGGCCTTGACTGGGCTGGGAGGCAGGGAGAATTTATCCGACCCCACCCCAGGCACAGGGAATCCCATATCCTACTCCCAAAGGGCTGTCTTTTCAGTTGGCTGATGGCTACTCACCCCTGGAAGATGATTCTCTAACCAGGGGTTTTGGTACTTCAACCAGGATTCCTAGAGAACTAACAGTCTTTAAACCCCAAAGGGCTCCATCTCTAACTGGGGAGTTTTAGGCCTCTGGAAGACACTATTGAGCGGGATCCCATCACCACTTTTTGGATAATATGCCTCTTGTAGGAAGAGTTCGGGGATGGTTACAGCTTCCAAAGCACTGGGAGCTTCTCATTTTATTTCTAGCGAAGGAACCTGGGTCCCAGAACCAACTCAACTCGGAGCCTCAGCCAGCTCCAAGGCCACCACATGCTCTGTTTGGTTTTCCAGAAGGTCCTGAAAAGCCAAGGCACTTTGACTAGAGACAAAGGTTTGCTTTCCAATCCCTACCTGAACAGAGACTTTGCTGCCCGGGCCCAGCAGGCTGTGGTCACCTGCTGGTTCTGGGGAGGTTCTGGAGAGATGTGAGCACCTGGGCAGAGACACAGGACTTTTGACGTTTTGATCCGAGGCCTCAGCATGTGTGTGTCCCCTGGGTAGGGGCAGGGAGCAGGCAGAGAGAGCCCAGCCACACTGCTGAAGCTACTCTAAAGGGACCAGTGTGCCACTTCTGTACTCCCGTTCATGCAGGCGCCCTTGAATGAGGCTTTGTTGAGGCCGCTGTAGCTGGACTCCGTATGGGAAACAAATGCCACCCCCTTCAAAGCTGAAGGACTTTGTTTAGCAGAGCTCGATCCGGAGCCTGTCGCCCTGGCAACGGGTCTTTGGGGGATTTACATCTCATGCATCACAACACGGAACAGCCATTCAGCAAGTGGTGGGGGGAACCCACAACACAAAACTGACGTACCTCCCCCTCTCAACCCCAAGAGTGCAGCCACAAAACAAAACAGGATCAACAACAACAAAAATCTCCCACAAGCCCATTTGGCCTTGGCTGGCAATCGGCCAAACAGGAATTCAAACTTAATCAAACTTTCATGTCTCCCTTGTAAAGCTCAGGAAATCAGTAATTGGTTTTATAATTGAATTTTCTGATCACGTATTAAAGGAATGGGTCCTGCCAAAGGCCAAGGAATGGCCTGTCTCCAAGAAGGACAGCCAAGGTCCCTGACGGAGGCTCTGGAAGGTAGGGGAGGAGAGCAAGGACTGGTGGGCTAAGAATAGAGCCTGTTATTTATAACCAGAGAAGAAGCTAGTGGCAGCTGAGCCTTGCCCTTACAAAGTGGTCTCCCCCAAACAGCCACTCCAGGAGCCCCGGGTTTCTGTTCAGAAAGGAATCCTTTGGCAATGGTGGCTGTGGCACGCAGAGTCCATGATGGGAGGAGGCGGAAGGCAGGGCGACCATCTTGGTAAAGAGTTATTCCAAGAGCACCGGAGGGAAGAAGGAAGCCTGACCGGGGCACAGGCCTGCACACAGAGACCAACAAGACGGTTCAGGAGCCATTCTGGAACAGGAAGTGAGGGGAAGGGGGCCCCTGAGCAACCAGGAGGAAGGCGGTGTTTTCAGTATAAAGAAGGAAGTTAACAATACACACATATATTGAATCATTACGTTGTACACCTGAGACCAACATAACGTTTTATGTCAAAGAGAAAAAGAAGGCAGAAGAAGGCTCCTTCACGTGGCCTGGTTTTGCACGGGCTAGGGCTGGGCTGGGGTGCTAAGACAAAGGGGGAGAACGCGCACAGCTCAGCTTCTGTGTGCCCTCGCCCGGTGCTTTACAGTCACCCCCTCATTTAATCTGCGCACCAGCCGAGATGATGATCTGCTGTTGCCATTTTACAAGCCAGAAAAACAAGGCTCAGAGAGCACAGGTGAAGTGTCCACCCACTCGTAAGCCATGGGGCTGAGGCTTGGACCCAAGACTGCCCGATCTCGGAGTCACAAGTGCAAGCCCTAATGCCATACCACCTCTTTGCCTGCAGATGAAGATATCTGAGAGCCAAACAAATAACCAGTAGTGTTCCCGGCACTCAAAAGGGAGGCATGGGCTAGACATGGAAGCTTGAGAGTTCACAAATCAGCATTCACTCATCCATTTACCAATGTTAATTGCAAAGGCAAGCCACAGTCTGGAGAAAATATTCACGGTATATATATCTGACAAAGAACCTGGATTGTGTGTGTGTGTGTGCGTGCACGCGCGCACACACACACACACACACACACACACACACACACACAAGTAGGCTTCATGCCCAGTGAGGTGCTCGAAGTGAGCCTTGAACTCATGACCCTGAGATCAAGACCTGAGCTGAAATCAAGAGTCAGATGCTTAATGGACTGAGCCACCCAGGCACCCTAGGATATATTTTTAAAAAACTCCTACAAGTCATTAATAAGAAGACAACCCATTAAAAGGGAAGAATAAAAGATGTGAACTGATACTTTACAAAAGAGGATATATGAATGGCCAAAAAGCACATTAAAAGGTGCTAAATATCATTAGTCATCAGGAAATGCAAATTAAAATCACAGTGAAATACCACCACGTACAAACCAGAATAGCTGCAATGAAAATTCCAAGTGTCAATGACAGTGTGGCACAACGAGGAACTCTCATACGTTGCTAGTGGAGTTTTAAATAGTACAACGACTTTGGACAGTGGTTTTGGAAGTTGCATATAAGGTTCACATACCTTGACCATGTGATCCAACAATTCCACTCCTTGATATTCCCCAAGAGAAGCAAAAATGTGTCCACACAAAAATCTGTATGTACATCAATGTTTTGGCAGCATTATTTATATTAGCTCCAGAAAGGAAATAACTCCAATGTCCATCAACAGATGAACAGATAACTAGACGATGGTCTATTTATGGGGTGAGTCTGAAACCTGGTCACAACGAAATGCCCAGGTGTTATGGAGAAAAACAGCAGTGAGGTTTCAGAGGCAGGCAGAGGATCTGGGAGGCCACAGCCTGCAGGCTTCTAGATCACATTCTAATAATTTGTTTTTTGTTTTTTTTTTTTTTAAAGCAAAGGCTTCCACAGTGGTTGACGTGAGGATAGTAGCCCCTAACTTCTTCTGTGAGCTGGGTCCTGCACAAAACACTAAGTGGGTCCCCTGCCCCATGCACACAGGGAGTCTGGGGCTCACAGGGGGACGTGCCTGCTTAAAGGGGCCTCCTAAGTTAGTGCCAGAGCCAGGACTGTAACTGCACTCCCCTCGGAGAGCTCAGCTTTGGAGTCAGGCACACCGGGGTCACAGCCTGGCTCTTCTACTAGATGGGTAAGTGACTTAGCCTTCTTTGCTCATCTGTAAAATGGCATTAATAACACCTATGACAGGATTATTGGCACAGGATTATCCAAACTGCATTATGATCCAATTTTTCCTAGTACCAGCGACATTAGTAACTCGTACCTAGTGAGCAGGGGATATGTATTACTTGACACCCTGGGCACCCTAACCTCTAAATACATTATGGGGCCATGCTACAGAGGAGGGAAGCGGGTACATGCAGGCCACACAGCTAGAGAGCACCGAGCCACAGTTCGTCGGGACGGTCCGGCATCTGAGCCTTTCTATCCCGTGCAATGTTCCTGAACTCAATCGTTCATGCGCCACTTTTTTTTCTGTACCAGTAGAGCCCCCAAAATTAGCTTCATCTTCAGTGATAATTTATGCGAAATTATGGGTTTTTATGTGTTAGTGATTTTTTTCCTGATACACATTATCATAAACATATAACCTCAAAAGTAAAAATAAAAAGTTTATATGTATCACTTAATCTCATAGCCTCCAAAGTACGTGTACCACACCAGAGAAACACTGATATAAAAAGGATGAGTCCCTGGAACACTGGCACACAGCACAGGGGCCCCAGCCCCAGAGCTGTCACGCACACCAGCACCGGGACAGCCCCCGTTTACGGAGTTGGGATAAAGGAGACAGGGTGAGAAGAGGACACTCCACCACGATCGCCACCAAGGGGGCTCGTAGCTGTGCTCCACCAGGTCCCAGATGATGAATGCTCCTTAACCTCTCAGCCGGGTCCCAGGGCAGGGCAGGCAATGGGGCCAAAGGAGCCATAGAAGTGGACCTCTCCCCACACTGGAGGCAGTGCTTTGAGGACCTGGAAGCCATGTGGCTACGATTCACATCTGAGCCCTGGGCTAGACATCAGCTCTCTACGGATAAGGGCATTTTGACTTTTCTTCCTGAGGTCACAGCCAGACATCTCCCAGGCCCCCTGGAGTTTGGTGTGACCAAGTGACCAAGTTCTGGCCAATGAAGTGTAGCCTGGCTCTCAAAACCTTCCCTTATAACCTTCAACGTGTCCTCCTTTCCCTGTCTGCCGGCCCAACACCAGGAGTCCAGCAGAAGACCCTGAGGGCCGGGCAAAGCCACTGATCAGAATGGAGGAGCTGGCTCTTGACCACATGGACCAGTGAAACCCTCCACCTCACATCAGACTGATGTGAATAAGGAACAGTCTTGTACTGTGTTCAGCCACTGAGGTTGCGGGGTGGTTTGTTATAGCAGGTGAAGTCTGGCATTTTCTGAAGTGTCAAGGAACTTCTGTAGCTACTGTTCTGGGACTCAGTCCTGGGGACTAAGGCACCCAACACTTCTCTAGTATTTCTGAACAACGCTGGGCCCCTCCCAGAGTAGACATTCACCAAATAGGATTTTAGACTTGTTGCTCATGGGCCAGGTACATGCTGCATGATACTGGATGGCAAATCCTGGCTCCATTTTATCCACAGGGTAGAGAAAATATTAGTGTCTTTGGCACTGTTTTGGGGATGTGATGCGATCGTGCAAAGTACTGAGTATGCAGTGGACACCCAGGGTATGGTGGTCTTCTCGCCCCTTGTCCACACTCATGCCGTGGGACTGTGGCCACAGCTTAGCACATAGCCTCAGAAACCCCCAACCCCGGGGACATCCACAGTCTGGGTGCAGGTCAGCATGCTGGCTGGGTGAGAGCCTGTTGGGAACACAGGGAGAGAATCCCTGTGAAGCAGGAAAGAGCCAGTTCCTATAGCCCCAGAAGAGTGCAAATGCCCAGAGAGCAGGCGAGAAAGATGAGTAGACCAGAAAGGAGGAGGAACGTCCAAGCGAGTGGGCAGAGGCGGAAGTGGGTGGGACTTCAAAGAACACCATCAAGGAAGGGGAAAGACAATCCATGGAATGAGAGAAAATATCTGCAAATCATCTATTTGAGAAGGGACTGGTATCGAGAATACATAAAGAACTCTTACAAGTCAACAGTAAGATAAATAACCGAACCGAAAAATGGGCGAAGGTTTTAATAGACAATTTCTCCAAAGAGCATATACAAATGGCCAAAAAGATATGAAAAGATACTCAACATCCTTAGTCATTAGGGAAAAGATGTCAGAAGTGACAGAGATTTACTTTCGTGCCAAGTCCAGAGCTTGGAGCTGGGAAACACAGGGTTCCTGCCCTTACAGAGGGGCTCACCACAGAGCTATGCAGTTGGTAAAGGCTATAGACATGCCAGGTCAGTTTATCATCAAGAGCCAAATCAGGGTAGCAGGTCGTAAAGGCAAAGTCTTCTTAATAAGAGTCTGTAGACTGAATATATGTGTCCACCCAAAATTCGTATGTTGAAGCCCTAACTCTCAATGTGGCCGTGTGCAGAGTAAAGAAGTAATTAAGGTGAAATGAGATCATAAGGGTAGGGCCCTGATCTGATAGGATTAGTGTCCTTATAAGAAGAGACATCAGAGAGCTTTCTCTCCCTCCTCCCTGCCGCTCTTCAGGCATGTACCTAGGAAAGGCCACGTGAGGATGTAAGGAGAAGGTGGCCCTCAGCAGGTAAGGAAGAGAGCTCTTACCAGAAACTGAATGGGCCAGAACCTTGATCTCTTAGATTCCCTGCCTCCAGGACTGTGAGAAAATAAATTTCTGTTTTTTAACCTACGCAGTCTGTGTTTTGTTATGCTAGCCCAAGCAGACTAATAAGGAGCTTACACATACTAACGTTCTGGGCAGATGTTGAAGCCCTTCCCATTGTCCCAAGCACAAGGTAGATACCACATTTACCCCCATGTTCCAGCTAAAGAAAAGGACAGAGCAGATCGGGAGTTTCCCCCCAGGCCACCCGCTGGTGAGCAGCGTTACAGGGCTCTGCGAGGAGGCAGGCTGGCGTGTGAGCCTATGCATTGTGCCCACGCCATGATGCAGGTGACAGGTCCGTGGGCTCCCCACGTGCATGGACTTGTCCGCTGCCAGCTTGGCACTTACAGGTGCTTCGTAAACACCGGAGGAAGGATGGAGAGATGTCTAGGCCTAGGCAGCGACAATAGGGAGTTCCAGGGCTACCAGGGCCTCTGGCTTCTACACAGCACAGTCTCCATACTCTCACCCAATACCCCAGTGTGTGTGTGGGTGGGGGGGGTGGTATTCTTTAAATCCCAACTCAGGACCGGTGAGTGCTATGGGGAATCCAGGTCAGTAGACTGTGCTTCTCAAAGTTTAATTCTGGTTGGTTCTTTCAGTGACTCTCTCCACCACACCCATGGGAAGCCATCTCCCTGAGCATCCAAGGATGCCGTGATCCCTAGGACCTCAGGATCTACACAATCAGCTGGCCAAGAGACCCTGTGAGAGCACATATTCTGGGGTTTTCAAGGACCACAGCTAGCTATTAGCAAAGCTGGGTCTAAAATCCAGATCTCACACCATCTCCAGCCTCTTCTTAGGCCAACGCTTGGGGAGGAGGGATGGGCCGGGTGTCTGACACCCTGACTCTGCCAAGTCTGCACGTTATAGTGCAACGTGTCTACAGGGACTCTGGACTCTGGGATGGTTGCTTCTGGGGGCTGGGGCACCAGGAAGGCTCAGTAGGGGAGAGCTTGCCTGTAGCTGTTAACTGGGCTCAACAGAGACTTTGGTGGGAGGGATCTTTCGGTTTTGAAAGGTGGGGTGGACCAGAGATATGTACCTTCTGACCCCAGCAGACAACTCAGCACACCATGGGCGAGTGACTGTCTGTGGAGTGGAGTTTAACTGAGCACCTACCTGCTCTGGGGCAGGTGCCGTGTTAGGTCTGGGTACTGATTTCATTTGGAATCATATAGGCCCTGTTCCTTCCCCTGTGGTCTGGCAGGGGATCCAATATTTTACACATACATTTACAAATGTGACAAGGCCATGAAGTAAGCTCCCAGGGCTCTGAGAGCATTGGGACAAAAGGCCTGGCTTGGTGTTGGGGGGGGGGGGGTGTCAAGCAAGGACTCCCAGAGGTGACAGTAGAGCCCAAGTTTACGGAGGTGGGGTGCAGGTGGTGGGGAGGGAGGGCAACAGGAGCAGAAGAGGATATCTCTTGCAGAGGTCCCGGGGCTGCAAAGGTGCAGAATTTAAAGCATAAGAAGCAGACCCAAGGCTGGCAGGGCTCTATTCTGAGGGCCAAGGGTGCCACTGAGGCCTGTTAAGCAGAGGATCAGCTATGCCTTTGTAAAAGCTCCGCAGACTATGGCGGGCAGGAGAGGCTGAGTGCTGGCGAGGAGATTCTTGGGAGCTTGACTGCGGCGGGCAGGGCACTAAATGGGTCGAGGGATATACAGCAGCAGCACTGCCCTCTGGTCTGAGCCCCAGGTGCCCAGATGGTGCTCTGGGTTTGGGGGTGTGGGTCCGTCAACGACACGTGTACAAACTGTTTGTGACAATGCCCAGAGGCGTCCTTGGCGTCACTCCCCCCCCCCCCACCCCGAGCCTGCTCCTTGTGCTCCGTCATCTCCTTCTCATCAAGCAAACGGCTCCTGAAATCTGCCGTCCCTCTCCCCACCACCCAGGGAGCCTTCCAGATTGAGCAGACGGAAACCAACAGCCTCAGCCGGCCATACTGCCGCCCCACAACATGGTTACCCTTGACACGGAGGCAGCAGTGGGAACACCCGACAGTGTTTTTCTGCTCGACTTAGTGGCTTCATCCCCATGGCTTGGTGGCCTATGCGTGCCAGTCCACACTGGGGCTCCCGCGGGGCTGGGACCATGTGCATCCTTATAGCCGCGGGCCCCGGGTGCTTGTGGAGAGCCCCCACCAGGGCTGGGCTGCCTCTGCCTGCCACTAACAGCAACTCCCACCTTGAGAGAAGTCAGTCTCCGACTTCCACACGTGTCCTGCTTTTGAAACTCTGGGGTTCTTTCTCTTTTGGATTCAAGGGAAGAGCCTTGTGCTGGCAATCACCTAACCTTAGCAATTAAGCTCTGCCAGGAGAATTTATAGAACTGTTTAGAATTTATAGAACGAACATGAGGGAGGAGGTGGAGGGGAGATCTTAGAGGCCATCTGCTCCTTCTGTAGGACCCCGCAGGACAAGGGACTTGCCTGAGGTCACACAGCCAGCAGGGAGCAGGGCTGGGTGGGGAACCAGGCTCTTCCATGAAGGGTCCGTGTTCTTGTGCCATGAGCTGAGGCCTGGCATGCCCGTGGCTTGAGAAGGGGGTCCCAGGCAGACTGGGCTCCTGCCCCTTTGGACTCCAGAGTCCCAGTGAGGAGGACTGGCCCCGCACCAGCTGTTCTCCCTGTCGAGCTAGGTGGCTGGTGAGATAAGGCGGTGGGGTTGCACTTTCCCACCTCCCCCACCTTTCCCAGCAGAAGCGAGGCCTGATTCTCTTCCCCCCTGCCCAGCTTGAAAACTTCTAGGACTTGGAGCACAAGGATGTGCTCTGGGCTTGCTTCCTGGCAGGCCTCAGAGAGTGACACTGGAGCAGTCTTTCCACCCACTCACCCCGGTGGCTGGCAAGGCCCAGAAGCCAGCGAGGGCAGAACACTTGCTCTGTCAGCACGTCGGCCTCATCTGCCAGGGGCTGTGGCACGGCGTCACAGTCGGTGGCTAGCTGAGGCTGGCCCTTTCCCGGTTTTCCAGGATTCACTGGTTATCTCTGTGCACACAGCTCAGTGCCTGGTCCCTGACTGTGGCTCCCAGTGACCTTCCTGGGGGGGGGAAGGCCTGGATGGAGGACGTGGTCCTGCCTGCTCATAAGCACACACTCTGGCCCAGACGGCCTGACTTGCCCCTTGCCCACAGCACTGTGACCTTGGGCTTAACTGTTACTTCCTCTCTCTGACCTTCCGTTTCCTCATCTGTAGAATGAGTACAGTAATGGAATCTATGTATCAGTCAGTGTCCCACCAAGAAACAGGATGCCCTCAAAGGGGCCAGAGGAGGGCCAAGGGCATTCACGTGTAGACAGCATTTCGAACAGCGTGGGCACAGGGTGGGTGTTATCAGCTTACAGAGGTGCCCAGGGCTGTCCTTCTCTGTGCTTCTGGGCACAAGCAGAGCGCAAGCGAGGGTAGAAGTCTTAGAGGCGATGACCTTGGACACACTCTAATTCAGGGATGGCAAGAACGAGATCAACGGCCCAGTGCTCAGTGCTTCACTCTCAGTCACAGGGGTCAAGTGCCCCACTGGTGGCAGCAACAGCAGCAGAGGGCAGCGGCCCTGCCCTCCTGGTGTTTGTGGAGACCAGATACAAGGCAAGGCACGTGGGTCGGGGCCGATGGAGCAGGGAAGGAAGATCTGGAACAGTTACTGAAAGCGGGAGCGTGGTTCTTGTGGGGGAGAAGCGTGGGGGAGAAGTGGAAGAAAACCCTTGGTCCGGAAAACTGCTCTGCCGCGGCCTGTGATGTGACCTTGCGCAAGCCTCTCCTCCCACTGTGCCTCTGTCTCCCCTTCTGTAAAAGGAAGGACCTGAGCGAGAACGCACGTTCCAGGGAATGGTTACATAACTTAATAGGATGACTCAAACAAGAAGAAAAGGACTGGAAAATTCTGGATGAGCCATGCATCCACAAACTTCCTTTCCGTAGGGCTCGGCGAGCCTTCGATGCTGTAGTGTGCACTGTGCTTCCCCACGAGGAGATGCGGTCCACGTTCTCAAACTTACTCGACAGGAAGAGCGTGTTTTGCTGGATCACATCACGGGACTGACGTCTGAGGAGTGCCGGGCTAGAAGAGTGTCGACGATTCTTCCAGCAAGTGCTCACTGAGAAAGCTGTGCCTACACTCACGTAGGGCTGCCGCAGACCACAAGGGACGCGGAGGCAGGATGAGAGGAAGCACCAGGGAGACGCTTCCCCGAGGAAGGGCCGGAGGCGCTGGGCAAGGCAGGGGCTCCCGCTCTGGAGGAAGGCTTGCCTCACGGCGGCTGGTGCAAGGGGGTCTGAGCTCTGATGCTCTGGCTCAGGGGAGAGCGGCTGGGCCTGGATGAAAAGTAAATCTGAAGCAAACCGACACAATGCAACAGGTTCCAGCGAAAACGTGCGCCATCCTACCCACCACTTGGTGCTGGTGGGACGTTGCTCGGCAGGGGCTCTTCCCCAGCTCTGACACACCTTGGCCCACACCATGGAGAACTTGTCCTCCTTGGCCTGACACTCAAGGCCTTCAACAATCGAACCCCTCTCCTTTTCTCCCAATGCTCCTGGGTAGCAGGGGTAGCTGGTGCAGCCCCTCGGGCCTGACATGGAAGCAGTGGCCCTGAAGGTGACAGGGCATCTCAGCTGTGGACAGAAGGGCCTGATCCTATGTCACATCCGGGCGGCTGAGGCCAGAGAGAAACGCCTTTGTCTTATTTGCGTCTTGGTTACAGCAGGTTAAGCCCCTATCGTGACTGAAATACACTGGTATTTTTTTTCAAAGATTTTATTTTTAAGTAATCTCTACACCCAGGTTGTGGGGCTCAAACTCACAACCCCGAGATCAAGAGTCACATGCTCCATCGACTGAGCCAGCCAGGTGCCCCTGAGATACACTGGTAGTATTTCCTTTATACAGATGAGGATACTGAGTTTAGGGTATGTGAGGAACCTGTTTGATGTCATAAAGCTGAAAATCGAGGATCCGGTTTTGACCTTGTACCCGACTGAGTCCTGAGCCTGTGTCCTCAGCCCCACGGCACACAGAGCTTCCCTTCCGGGAGGTGCAGGTCCCCTCCAGGAGGGGACATGAGTCAGGGACCTCACCCTCCACCTTCCTGCTGCAGAGCAGGACTCCTGGGTCTGGCAGGGGAGGATCCGGGAGTCAGGGTACTTAACTATGCAGGCACCCGGGGCCCCGAGAGCTCCTTCCTCTCCTTGGCCAGTTGTCATCAGGGGAACCAGCTGGTCTGGGCTCCATGCAGGGAAGTGTGGCAGGAAGGAGAAAGGAAGGAAGACAGAGGGCTGGGAAAGGAGGGGAGGCGCCCACAGAGCTGGAAACGCTGGACCTAATTTGGCAGTGAGCTATTTCAGGACTGCACCCTGGGGACCTCGGAGCAGAGATACTGGGGGAGGGCAGTCTGGGTGTGCAAATGCTCCTGGTCCACGTCTCCTACAGAAGCTGTCAGCTGCTCCTGGGCTGACTCGGGAGAGAGGAAGGAGGGAGAGCGGCCTGCCAGCACTTGTGCTGGGTGACGCGAGCTTGCTGTCTGAGCCAGGAGGGCCTGTGGGCGTCACTGGAAGTAACATGTTCGTGCTGTGTTTGCAGGAGCACATTGCAGGGCAAGAGCTCCCTGTCCACGGTTATTTGATCATCATAATTACGGAATTATCTCTTTTTTACTGATGAGAGACTGGGCCAAGGATAGGGGTTTAGGGAGTCAAGGCCAGAACCTCCAGAAGGGGCTGAAGTCAGGCGTTGGGGTGGGGAGGCGATAGCTCTCCGGATGCACAGAGCTTGGAGGAAGTTCCCCTGAGGACTCCCTGGATGCAGAGAGCGAAGGGGCCAGGGCTGTTGTTGTGCTCAGGGCCTGGGGTCCCATCTGCATTGGTTGAGCTGCAGGGGTGGGGGGGACCTTCATCCACTCGCCCAACAGACATCCACAGGGTTTGGCAGGCTCTGAGCCAGGCAGTGTACCAGGAGGAGTTTGTGGTCCTGTGGGGCAACGTGGCAGTTGCACAAGGTTTCACATCAGGTGGATGGTGGGCAGACTCAGAGCGAGGCCCTGTCCCTTCTTGGAACAGACCGTATCCGTCTCTGTCCCTGGATGCCCACAGTAGCCTCTCTGTTCTTCTTCCTGTTGCCATTCTTGCTGGGGCCTATCCGTTCCGCACCCAGCAGCCACAGGAAACCTTCAGTGGCTTCTTGCTGAACTAGGAACAAAGCCAAAATTCCTTCCATGGCTGAGGAGTTCTTCTCACCTGGCTGGCCCTGGCTCCTTCTTCAGCTTCATCTATTACCCCTCTGCCCCCTCAACCTCTGGGCACCGGTCATGCCGCCCTTCTTGCAGACCCTTACCCTTGGTCAGGGCTCCTCACCTCCTTTGCACATGCTGTTCCACCTGCCTGCCAGGTTCTGCCTCTTCTCTCCTGCTCTCATCTGCCTCCCTCCCGCTGGTCTCTGCTGCTCTTTGTCAGACACCTCGTCCTCAGCACAGGCCAGGCTGGGCCTGCAGCCAGGATGCTCACAGCTCTCTAGAGTCACTCAAGGGGTGTCCATCTTTTCCCAGACTGAGCTCAGTGACGGCAGCACCCGTTTCTGCTCAGCACCGTGTGCCCAGGGCTCGGCACACGGTCACGACACACGTTTCTCAAATGATGGATGAGTGGATGAGAGACAGACGGACGTGGCACCTCGGAGAGGGAGATGACACTTGACGCTGCAGAGACCAGGGAGGGGCTTACGGCGGGACTGTCGTTCACAGGGCCACAGGCACTCACGCTGGCTCAGGGGCACCTGACGTGGTGACCCTTCCACTCATGAGGAACCCCTTCAAGTGCTCCCCAGACAAGTGTCACCTGGTACCATCTGCCTTCTCTCTGTGGCCCTGCCTCTTCTCTCTTTGTCTCTCCCTCGTTTGGCTTCTTTCTTGGGCCTCACCGGGCCCAGGGTCAGGAGCTGTGCTCCTCGGCTCCACTCCTGCAAAGCCAGCAAGAGGGCAGGGGTGAGGCGCCTGACTCTCTCCCTGGAGCTAGAACCAGAGCCAACAGGTCCCTTCGGGGAGGGGGAAGCCACCTCTTCGACCTGCAGTAGTTTGGAGGCCTCGGCACTAACTTTTTACCCCAATTTCAGAATTGGGGTCTTCACCAAACAGGCAGTAAAGTGGGGTAAGAGGAGGGTGAAAACAATAGCTGTTGATTGAGCACTGACCAGGTGCCAGGCACCTTGCTTATCTCTTAACCTGCATAATTTCTTTTAACTAGAACAATCTTGTGGGCAGGTAGTGTTATCATCCTCACTTTATGGATGAGGAATCTAAGGTTCACCGGGCCAGGTGACCAACCTGAAGTCCAATGGGGTGAAAGGCAGGGCCAGGATTCAAGGTCATGTCTCTCTGACTCCAAAGCCCGGCTCTAACCCGTGCTGAACTCTGGTCACAGCCACTGGTTCAGGGATAGGCATGTGATCCAACAGGGCCACCAAGAGAGAGGGACTCCCAGGACTTGGGGAGCTGTTCAGGGAAAAGCCTGCGAGGTGCACCCCATCTCGCAGGAGGGTACATCCCGGGACGCTCAGCGGCCAGGTGTGGTACGAAGAGATAGCAACTTTACTGCTGTAGACATGGTCTGGCAAAGTGAGAGAGAGATTTTGTGGAGTCTAAGGTGAAGACCACACAGAGGGACAGAGTGGAGAGACGGTAAGAAGCCAGGGATGTCATCAGAGCTGCTGAATCAAGCCTCACCTGCAGCTGTACTTCTAGACTTCTTAATCCCTGAGTCAGTTTTGTTTTTTTTCCCCCGTAAGCCAGTTTGATGGTGTGTTTTATACTTGTGACCAAGAGAGTCCTAACTTGCCCAGAGAGGGGTCTTTGGCAGTGATACCAGACCAATGTAGGTTGCCTCACAAGTAATACAAAGGAGGAGGAAATTGAGTAAAGCAGACTGTGAATGTGTGTGTGTGGTTGTCTGAGGGGCAGACGGGTTCCGGTTTTTGCAGGGAAACCACTCCCAACCGCTTGTGTGTGGTACAACCTGTGTACCTCCCTCCCCACTGTTCCACCCCCCCCCACCCCTCCCCTGGCCCAGAGCAGGGTCCCTGAGCTGGGGAGAGAGATGCCATGTTGGCCATCCCCACCTGGCCTATGACTCATAGTCTCACCCACACGGTGCTGCCACCTCAACAAACCGAAGCCCTTTCTCGGTCCCTGACACCTGCCACTGAGCTGGATTTTAGCAAACAGTCTCCTCTACGGTGTACTGGGTCACCGGGAAGGGACCGCGCATTCACAAAGCACTCAAATTTGGGGCTTGGATCAAGTGAGGTAATAGACATAGTCAGGGAGAGACCTCTGCAGTGAGAGGTGACAACGCTTATCATAAAGCTTTCCCCTGTGATCCACTATAGGACCACGTGGCCGGCACGACCCTGTGAATTCATATTCTTACAAATCCTGTGGCTGTTTTTTAGGTAGTGTGACTATATTGTATTGCATCTGAGGTGGGTCCAAGATAAACTGTTAAGCATACACATTTAAAATATACCACGGGGCGCCTGGGTGGCTCAGTTGTTTTAAGCGCCAACTTCGGCTCAGGTCACGATCTCACAGCTCGTGGGTTTGGGCCCCACATTGGGCTCTGTGCTGACAGCTCGGAGCCTGGAGCCTGCTTCAGATTCTGTGTCTCCTCTCTCTGCCCCTCCCCCAATCACGCTCTGTCTCTCCCTCTTTCTCTCTCTCTCTCAAAAATAAAATAAACATTAAAAAAAATTAAAAAAAAAAAGATATACCACAATTTTGTGACCTTGACTTGGGAATTCTTTATTTTTCAATATGCCAGGGACCTCAGAAAATGGCAATGGCCAGGCAGGCCTCTCTTAGCCATTCTCTGCATCTTCTAAGGATGGGAGGTTTCTTTGGTTGCTCCTTTGCCCCCTTAAAACAACTGTGCTGGGCCTGAAGGACGTATCCACTAGGCTCCCTCTGCAAAGAGGAGGCTCACAGGTCCCCCTGTGGGGCGGCCAGGCAGAGACGGGAAGGGTTGTAATGTAGGGGCCTCCCGGACAGTCGTGGGAAGGGCCATTAGCGGGGACCCATGTCAGTCTGGACGCTCTGGAAATTTTACTTGCATAGTTGTAACGTTCTTCCACTGGCAGAGCAG
This sequence comes from Leopardus geoffroyi, assembly GCF_018350155.1. Classification (NCBI taxonomy): domain Eukaryota; kingdom Metazoa; phylum Chordata; class Mammalia; order Carnivora; family Felidae; genus Leopardus; species Leopardus geoffroyi. Next base: position 33,578,321 of record NC_059335.1, on the reverse strand, counting down.
CGTAATGATGGGCTTACGGAGGGAGGGGGACGTAAGCTAGCGCGAGAGAGACACAGAGACATAGAGACAAAGAACATGCAAGGGCAAGGCATCATCGCCTGTGGCTTTCATTGACTGTTCACTGCGTTTTGTTACTGTGGGCTCTCCCACTTATGTTTCCTTTTCCTTTTTTCCTTTTAAAAATCCCACTCCCCTTTCTCCAGGCAACGAACACGTGAACGTGCAAAGACAGCAGTGGCCTGGCCTTAATACCCCTCCACTTGGCACGCCTTGGAGGGGATGTCGGGGGGGGGGGGGGCAGATGGGGGCTGGGGCTGGCTGTGGCCTCGACAACACCCGATGAGACAGAGAAGTTGGGGTGTTGGGGAACGGTGGGGCTGAGGGGGCCTGACTGCTGTGCTCTGCCCAGGGAGCCCTGACCCAGGATCAGCTGGACTGAACTTCCTCCTCAGGACTTCTTCCTCCAGCTTTGCCCTGGCAGGAATCACCCGCCACCAGCTGTTTTCTTGTCTCTGGTGCCCCTTGGGACATCAACCTTCTGAGCCACCATGGGTGCCATAGACTGAATGTCTGTGTCCCTGCCCCTCTGCAAATTCCTGTGAAATGGTATTAGGAGGAAGGTCTCTGAGAGGAGATGAGGTCATGAGGGCAGAGCCCCCCTCACAGAAATGAGCCCACAGAGCTCCCTCATCCCTTCTGCCACGTGAGGACACAATCAGAAGCCAGGAGACGGTCTGACTGTGATCCTGGCCTTCCCAACCCCCAGAATGGTGAGACACAAATTTCTGTTGTTTAAGTCTGCGGTATTTTTGTTATGCCAGCCTGAGGAGATTAAGACAGTGGGGAAACAGAGGCAAAAACCAGAGAAGAAACTACGAGCCACCTCTGCCACTGCCCGGAAAGACAGTTCACCTTGGAGTCCCCATCCACCAGGGCACCCGCTGCCACCCCCATCACCTCAGCACACCCACCTGCACATGCTGGCCTAATTCCCGGCAGTCCACACGCGGTGCCTGGTGCAATCCCCAAACTGCCCTCCTCTCCTGCCTGTGTGTCCCACTAGAGTGGCAAAAAAGGCCACGGTTTTGCTTCCTCCGGTTCCCTGACTGCTAGGCCAATGCAGGGTAAGAAGCCGGGCTGCGCAGCCTCCTGGACGGCCCTGGGCCTGCCGACTCTTGGGCCTCCCTCTCCAGGAAACGACGGCTGTTCCTATGGTTTAGGACGCTGTTGGCTGGCTGTTCTTTTCCTTGCTGCCAAATACATGCTAACATGCACAGTGAAGCTTGGAGTGGCTCGCTTAAGGGAAAGCACTTACTGATTACACTTAAGAGCGCGACCACCTGAAATCCAATGTGTACAACACGTCCCTGACTCTAATGGCAGTCTCCTGGTTCTTCAAGAACCTGCTCAGGGAGTGTGTTCACATCCGGCCTGTTGTCTCCGGGTCAAAGGCCGCAGGGCAGGAAGAATGTGGGCTTTCCCCCAGGTAAACTGTTTTCCCAGCAATGTAGTCCATCCAGAAGGCAAGTTCTTCAGAATGCCCTGGGGCAGCAGATTGAGCCCAACCTCCTGTAAGAATGTCCTTCATTTCTGGGCTTGGACCACAGCGTCTGAATGTCCACAGGGAGGACCCAGAGACCCAGTGTGATCCTCTATCAACCAGCAAAAACCCTGCTGTGTTTTCAACACTAGACTTACTAAAACAGGGAATGGCTTAGCATTCCATCAAGATTCAGAAAAAGGTTTTCGACCATCGCCCTTAGGAATCACCAAAGCTCAGATGAGAAACCTTGTCTTCCCCTCAGCGGCACCTCTTCCTTAAACGCCAATCGTGCGTGAAGTGACTTCTTCAAGCCTGCTCCGACTTTCCTACCGTTTCCCCAGGACGGATAAGTGACAACAGGACAGAAACTAAGCAAAAGCAGTACTTCCCCTATGCCAGTTCTCAGGCCCCTTTCACATACTTTTATTTAGCTCCCACCACCCTCTGCCCAGAAGGCCTGGCTCCCTGCTCCCCTTCACCTGCCAGGCAGAAGCAACCTTTGAAAACTATAATAGCTGTCACTTTGCTTTAAGGCACACAATCCTGATGTTAATTAACCTCTCCTGAGCACCTACTGTGTGCAAGGCCCTGCTCTAAGAGCACACACTTTCTGAGTCATTTAATCTTCAGACAACCCACTGATAGATCACTGTTATTATCTCCATCATCATTACCCACCTCAGGGCTCATCTCGCTGCACTTTCATGAAAATAAAAAACGCTCTCTATGGAAGTGTCTGCCCTCCTTGCCTGTGCCCTTTGGGGGTAGGGACTGGGTCTGACCCACCGCTACACGAGTTCCTGCATGGACAAATAAATGGGGCAATGCAGGAGGCTGCTCCAGCCACCTTTGCCCTCAACATTGAGATCAAGAAGGCATGAAAATAAGTGTGTTCTGTATCTTTCATTCCCTCCTCCACGGGTGTGTCTGTTCGGGGCAGGGGCTGTGTCTGTCTGGTTCACAAGCATATCCCTAGCACCTAGCCCAGCACTTGGCCTCGGAACACCTGCTGGATGAATGGAATCACTCAAGAGCTCAGCTATCCACTGGCCCCTGCTGTGCACTGAACACAATGATGGGGGGAACATGCAGATGGACGAGACTGGTGCTGCCGCCCTGAGCCAAGGTCTCAGCAGCCAGATGTGGGGCTCCTTATGGCAGGGCTTAAGCAATGGGTGTCTGTCCCAAACCTGGAGCCTGAGGTGGTTTTAGACTACAGGGAAGGAGCTGACCTGGCTGCACTGAGTCACGTAGAGCTGGAATGTCAGAGCTGTAGGAAGTCTTAGAAATCAAGAAGTCTACCTTCTCATCTGAGGAACAGGATCTCCACCCAAGCTTGAGAGCCCTACCTCTTTTTATCTTTGTATCCAACCCTGCCGCCCTATGCATGGTCAGCCAGGAAGCGAGTGCTCCGTAAGCGTTTGTGAAATGACTAACTGGCCAACCGAATGAAAGAAAATGAGGCCTCCCATTGGCTGGGTAATTTGAGGCAGACTGGTCAGATGGAAAGAGAAGTGAACCGTGACTCCGGAAACTTGAAGTTCTAGTCCTGGGTCTGCCACATCATCCCCTGAGTAGGTCCCTTTCCTGTTTGGGCCAGATGGGGCCTATTTTGCCCCATCTGCAAAATGGAGCAGTAGAATTAGATGGTCTTAAATGGAGGAGTTTCCAGCTCTTTTGATCTGGGCAGGCAAAAGGTCAGAGCAGGGCGGACAGAGGTGGGCTGGGATAGCCAGAGAGCCTCGTGCGCAGCACGTGACAGGCGTTCTGGCTGCTCCCGGCAGAAGCCTCTTCCTGGCCTCAGGTTTGGGCACCGGCACATGGAGGCCTTCATCTGCGCCTCCCCCAGCCCCCATCAGATCTGACAACCACCAGTGAGCTTTCTCCAGGCCCCAGGGAACTCAGGCAGAACACAGGCCGCAGAACATCCTTGTTTTCGTCCGTTTCAGAATTCAAGCAAACTACAAGGGTGAACCGCGCTATGCCATGGAGACAAGGCCACAATATTTTCCTGATTAAAAAAAAAAAAAAGATAGGGTTCTGAGCTCCACTGTGTGACTTAAATGCCAAGATTTCTTTTACCAGAGGAGATCTGATGACATTCTGGAAACCAAGTGTGAAATTTGATTCTGCCTCCCCAAAGAGCTGCCATTATCTCAGGTTGGTGGGGGGCAGTTCTAATGAAGCCCCTTGGTGAAACAGAAGAGCCCCAGGCTGCAATTCCTGCCAGCACCAGTCTTTAGTCCTGTTTAGGTCAGTGACCCTGCACAGCTCAACTAAGTACCTGTGCCTCTGTTTCTAACATGCAAAATGCAGATACAACTGTGCCCATTCCTCACTAGATTGCTATCAGGATCATTTATCAAGAGTTTATCGATAATTTTAAACAAACAAACAAAAGAACAAGACTTATTTATGCGCTGAGAACTCTGCGTCAGGCCCCCTCCTTAGCACTTGGCATGCATTATCTCATTTAATTTTACAGCAGATGAATGAAGAAGGTATTAGGATGATGCCCATTTTAGAGACAGCAACACTGAGTGTTGAGGAGGCTGAATATTTTACCCAGGGCCATAGAGCTGGTGGTACGGCTGGGATATGAACATAGTATCCAACACTTCTTGTGTCAGGCACCGTACGCAAGACCTGTACTCTGTCCTCAGGGGGCTTATAATTTGATGAGAGAAGTAAGCACATGTACAAAGGGTGAACAAATGAAAACGAGAGTATTTTCAACTGGATAAAGCCTCCTACAAGCTCAAGGCATTACTTCTTCCTCCTGCCCCACTAGTTTACAAGGTATGTTACATATGTAAGTATACACGGATATGCACATAAATGCTATGTACGTTTATATGTGCAGGTGATAAAATCTGTTAACACGGGATTGCTTCTCCATCCCCTCATCGGTCCAAGTGAACCTTCTAATCCTGTAATTGTCTTTCCCCCCCATCCTTTCTTCCAAGGAGTCCAGGCCAGTTCTGCCCCGACAAGTTTCTCTGCTTTTGTGATGCAGATGTAGGCCCTGGGCTGAGCACTGCAGAAGCACTGGGAGGAGAGAGGCTGCTCCAAAGGTTAAGACAATTTACATGATAATGAGCGGGGGTTAGGAAGGAGGGAGGTCGAGAGTGAGGGAAGAAAAGGGGAGAAGGGGGAGAGAGGGAGCAGGAGTGGAGGAGGAGGGAGAAGGAGGGAGAGGGAGAAGGAGAAGTGGAGGGCGAGGAAGAAGAAGCCGAGAAACAGATAGAGAAAAGGGGGAGAGGAGAGGAAGAGAGGGGACCTCTTAGAGGCAGAGAGGAGGAGAAGGAACCAGAGAAAAGGCGGGGGAGCGAGAAGAAGAGGCCAAGAGAGGGAAAGCTGCGGGGAGAGAAGGGTATCTGCAGAATTTGGGGGGCCAGCAGCTCAAGAGAGAGAGTGGAGGTGGGGCAGGCATGAGGAGGACAGAAAAGGACGTCTGAGAAAAGCAGCAAGAGTTACCCTTCGGGTCCCTTTGCATACTTTTAGAGAGACTTAGGATAAAGAACGAGATTTTTTTAAAGATCTGTTTTGCCTGGTTGTGCTGTGCCTGTTTAAGTGGGTCTCTGCTCTGGACCTGAGCCACATGGATTACAGCTTCAACAGGGTTCCCAGCTAGATTAAATATGCACCTATTT